>NC_073403.1:12293305-12598721 GCF_028641065.1 Leucoraja erinaceus
AAGAATGGGCCATCTGCAGTTCCTTTCTGCACATAGAAAGATAACACTTGTAGCGAGAGAGAGAGACAAAGTTGATGTCTCAGAATTTTCATCCCAATGGAAAACGATTCCCAGCCCCAGCCCATCACTGCAGGAGTTCCTCAGGCCAGTGTCCAAGGCCCTAACGTCTTCAGCTGCTTCATCAATGACCTTCCTTCCCGCATAAGGTCAGCAGTGCGGGGTATTTCCTGATGATTGCACAATGTTCAGTTCCACTTGTAAATCCTCAGAAAAACTAAACTTCCGATGCCTGCATTGAAGAAGACATAGACAACATTCAGGCATGAAACATGCTGCTATAAAAGTGCCAGGAATTGGCAGTCTCCAACAAGAATAATTAAAACCCTGACCTTGCCATTCAATGGCACGAACATCACCAAGTCCTCCACCATTATTTTCCTGGAGTCACCATTCACCAGAAACCAAAGTGAACCATCCACCTAAATACCACAGTTACAAGGCCATTAGTGAGTTACTCCAGCCTTATGTTGCTCTTTCTTTCATTGTTCCACCCTGGGGGAAAAGCTTCTGACTGTCTACCCTATCTATGCTTCTCCTAATTTTATATACTTCCATCAGGTCTCCCCGCAACCTCCAGCATTCCAGAGAAAACAATCCAAGTCTGCTCAACCTCTCACTGTAGCTAATACTCCTTAATCCCTCCAGTATTCTGGTAAACCTCCTCTGCACCCTTCCGAAAGCCTCCCCATCTTTTCTGGCCTGGGGTGACCAGAATTGATAGATTTCATTCTCGGATTGATTTCAACCTGTTGGCGATGAGGTCTAAACCGTGGAATGGAATACTTTATTGTCGCACGTGACAAGGCACAGTGAAATTATTTGCTTGCGTACTCAAGGTATGCAAATAGCGGCCACCTATGGCTGACAAAGTTGTGAAGTACCCCAGCTCCTCCTTTGTTCTCCACGCCCCTCCCTCACAGCGGTTCCCCCGGAGTTCTCCCTGTAATGGTGTACCAGTCTGCAAAGGTTCTCTACTTGTGGACAATGAATGTCATTGTCATGTGGGACCCTTGCACTTGAAGCTGGAGAAGAAATTATGCCTTTGGCGGAGGGAAGAATGCAGAGAAGCAAAGAGTAAAGGGCCTGCGCCTGTCCCACTTACATGATTTTTTTTCGGCGACTTGCCGTCACCCGTCATAGTCGCAACAGGTCTCCGAAAATTTTCAACATGCTGAAAATCCAGCGGCGACCAGAAAAAGGTACGACTCTTTGGGCGACTACTCACGACCATACAGGCGTCACCCCGTGACATCGCGTAAGTGGGACAGGCCTTTAAAGATGAGATTAAAATCGTGTTCGCTGTTCTCCTCTCCCTGCCCTTACACTTTTTTTTTGCTATATTTTTCTCGTCACTTTTGTGCTACCCTCTCTAACCACTCAATTCTTATTCTTTCTTTCCAGCTCCTTCATTCTCCCCTCTCGCTCTCTGCACTCTCTAACCTACCTGGAATGGGGAAGGGAAGGTAAGGAAGGTGAAGGGGTGGGGTTAATGCTGGGCTGTGGGCCCACCACATTCCATCGATCAACTGATAGCCACAATCATAAAAACATATGTCCATGTAGGACCGAGCTGCCTCCTTGTAAGTACCATGGTATTGGTAACGAGTGCTTGTGTTTGTGATAATACCTCAGACTATGTCGCACTGCTAGAATGGAGAGATCAAAACCAACATATCCCTCCTTACTTTCCTTCACTCCTTTTGAACGTTATACCTTCCTCCTGCGTTGTCTCCTCATCTCCCTTTCGTCTCTCCTCAGTGCTTCCAGATAAATGGATACAATAAAGTGGATCGTGTTAACTGGGTTGATGCGAAGGATGCTTGTGAAAGAGCTGGAGGGCTGCTGGCAACAATCTCCAATCACCATGAGCAAGGTATCGACTGCTGGATCCAGTCCCCCTTCGGCACCAAGTTCCCATGTCATCACCGTCCTTCTACCTTGGGTTTAAATTGACCTGTTTGAGAGGGTCTGTGTAAATGGACTGACTGCTGATTTTTGGTTTCATTATCCTCAATACGTCCCCACACCCCAACCTGCTGCTGAGGTGGGCCAGTGAGGAGAACCGACAAAGGAGCATGACTTGGGATAGGAAGAGGTACATTCAAGCATGTGTGCACGCAATCATACAGGCGCGCATACTTACAAACACGTTGGTTAAATGCACCAATACAAGCAAATTAATAAATGCATGCATTTAACAACATGCGGACATAACCACCCACGCTCATGCACATTTGCACATATGATAAGCCCACTTGCACAGGAGCAGACATGCATGCAAATGTGCGTGCACTCAAAATGTTTGTGAGACCACGGACACCTTAAGTAAGTGATGACCACAGGCAACAATATGAACAAATGTGTTTATGTACAAATAAGCATGGAAGTGCACACCACTTTTCTGTATCTCACATATTTACAGACACTCACATTTACAGACATAAAGATATATATGGCACTTGTAAGTTCCAGTGGATAAACACAAGCACATGAATGTGTGTGCCAATACCTGATGGAAATGCACACAAGCACATGCACACACTTGCAATTCTGAGTTTAACAGTTCCAGTCAGAAGACCAAACCAGCAATCTGCCTTGTGTCACTCACACTTGGGTCATCTCTGCATCAGAGGTCAACTGTTTGGAACAGGATCCACAGAATGAAGAGGTGGGATCATAGGAAGCACGAGGGAAGTCTGTTATAGAGCTGTCCCCTGCCCATAATCAAGCAATGCCGTATCAAGTGCTTTATTGTCTTATGTCCCGGATAGAACAATGAAATTCCTATTTGCAGCAGCACAACAGTATATGTAAACACTGTAAACAATATAATAAATGAGAAATTAGCTGGGACAGGATATGGGTATCACAGGACATGACATGTGAACCAACTTTCTCAAAATGTAATGATTTTTTTCATTCATTTTCTGAATGTGGCCATTGCTACATTTATTCCCATCACTGATTGCCTTTAAACACTTGGTGACGAGCCATGTTCTTCAACCAGATCAATCTTTGCATGCAGGAGTGGGGAAGTTCCATGATATATCAACTATTTGCAGTCTTCAATAACTGGGGATAATTTTCACTTTAAAAACAGGTAGAATTTGAGAGAGATGCCCAAAGGTGGACATGCCCGGCTGCTATTTCACAATTGCTTTAGGTTGAAATTATCCTCCATTCTGACCGGAAATGTGAGGAGCTTGTTGCCTGAAATAACACTGGGATTCAACACCTTGTTTTGTCGTCATTCCTTGCCTGATCTGAGTGTGTTTCTTCACATTAGCCTTTGTAACAACCATGCTTCCAAACCTCCACTTCGACCTTTGGATCGGGTTGCATGACACGAACAAGGACTTCCAGTGGCTGCAGAAGAAACCATTGAAGTATGTCAACTGGGCTCCAGGCGAGCCTTCAGGCCAGCACAGCTCCCCTGCGCCCAATGAACTGGTAGGTTGCTTTATCGTCGTGTTATAGCAACGTTTAAGAAACATTTAGACAGGTACATGGATAGGGCAGGTTTAGAGCGATATGGGACAAATGCAGGCGGGTGGGACTAGGTGGACCGAAGGGCCGAAGGGCCTATTTCCATGCTGTAAGATTCTACGACTCTCTATGACCTGTGGTGGGTATATGGGATGAACAGCCAGAGGAAGTGGAAAGAGATGGGTACAATTACAATGTTTACAAGACATTTGGATATATAAGTACTTAGATAGATAGTTGGATATGTAGACAGACAGACAGACAGACAGACAGACAGACAGACAGACAGACAGATAGATAGATAGATAGATAGATAGATAGATAGATAGATAGATAGATAGATAGATAGATAGAGATATAGAACAAATCCAGGCAAAGAGGATTAACATAGACAAGCATCTTGATTGGCATGGATGAGTCTGGCTGAAGGCCTATATCCTGCTGTAAATCTCTCCAAACCTCTATGAATCTAGATAACTGAGTCGTGATTGACGTGAGTAAATTTATTGAATTCTAACAACATTCAACCCGTCGATGACCATCAGTGCCCTAAAGCCAAGCCACGGTCAGTTGTATTCCTATAGACTATATTTGTCCAGGGATCGTGACAGTCAATTATTTGGTGCTGAGTGGACTTTGGAAAGTGATGTTCTGGTTAGTGTGAGGCATCTGATGCAGTTTAACCCGAGGATTCAGCTGGTGTGTTGTTCTGGCAGGTAAACTGTGTGGTGATCTGGCACGCCCTTCACCCCCAGTTCACAGGGCGCTGGGATGACAGGAGCTGCATGACCGATAAAAACGGCTACATCTGTCAGAGAAGCAAAGGTATGGTCCGTGCAGTGTCTGTACAGCACTGCAGCTTATTCATTCCAATTTTCTCCTCACACTCCGTACTCTAACAATTAGTGGCTGTCTATCCTATCTCAGCATGTGGAATGGCCATATTCAGTTACACTGTATCCCTTCATTATATGTATCCCTTCATTATCACCTGTCCCACAGCCAACAATGGACCATTGTGGGCTCCACCCTTCTTGAGTCATCGGTGCTGGCTGTGATTTGTTATGTACCTTTCCATGCCTCTATTTACCCTCTCCCCCGACTCTTGTTCTGAAGAAATGTCTCGACAAACGTCTCCTATTCCTTTTCACCAGAGATGCTGCCTGACCCTCTGAGTTACTCCAGCATGTTATGTCTATCTGCAGTTTATGCCTGTTTACTCCAGTGTTATGTGATTTGATGGAATCCAACATATTAAGGGTCATTTGCATCTCATTTACCAACATACTGCCATCTTATTGAGCGTTTCTAGGATACATCACATTGAATATCCAACACAGCTTAAGCGTAGACCCACAACTTATGGAAGTGACCACTGACCCAACCCACAGATCTCAGCCCCTGAGCCTACTTACCCTTCTCCAGTTTGCCTCGACCCTAATCTGCAATGCGCCAAGTAAGCCCAGGTCTCGGCCTCCAGTCAACCCAGTCCAGGTTGCCCCTTAATACCCTGATCCAGGGTCACCCGCTCCCCAAGGTCATGATGCTTCAGCCTTCCACCCTCCTGGTGCCCTGATGATAATCCCAATTCTGGTTCCCAACACTTACATTATCCTCAGCAATATCTAGGGTAATAGGTGAAGCAGGCGCGACCAGGTTGGGCGCAGTCCTGAGGTGAAGGCTACAACACTGGCTACTGAGATGCAGGGAGACACAGGGTTTCAGGGGTGGATGCAAGGAGAGGGCCGGCAGTGGACACATTGACATCGGAGGTCAATGGGCCTTCCCCAATGCTTCATTGTATGCAGCTGAAAGCAATTTCAAGGAAGGTAATGTTCATAAGAAAATAAGAGCCGGAGCAGGCCACTCAGCCCCTCTAGCCCATCCCAACATGTAATGTGGATTTGCCCCAGGCTTCACCATGCCCTCTGTGCCAGCTCCCCAGAGCCCTCATTCTTTCAGATATTTAATCTGTGATCTTGCCACCACTGAACGTCAAGAATTTCCGAGAATCACTGCCTCCTGCAAAAAGAAATTCCCCACACCTCACTTTTGATAGAGGGCCCTCTTCCCATGTCTCCAGTCCCATGGGCTTTGTTGCAGTGACAGAATTCAAGAGGGTTGCAACATTTTGTCGGAAGTTTTAAAATTCTCCATTTCTTGGAAAGGTCCACTCCACACAGGGCTAGACAAATAAATCTAACGTCATCCCTTCCACGCTCCAGAAACAGCATACTCATGAGTGTTTCGATTTGCTTCAACGTATTGCCTGTCCTGTCAGCTCCCCCTTGATCCCACACATCCTCGGCAGGGCTCCCGGGATCCAGTTTTCACAAAAAAACAAACTGAATTTGAGGATCTGATCCCAAAATACTGCAAAAACTCCTGAAATGAAATGATTCAATTTATTGTCATTGTCAGTGTACAGTACAGAGACAACGAAATGCATTTTTAGCATCTCCCTTGAAAGGGAGACACAGGGCGTCGCGGTGTGCCCGCGCCTGCCGCCGTAACATTCCATTACAGGCAAAGGTGGGTGAAGTGTCTTGCCCAAGGACACAACGACAGTATGCACTCCAAGCGGGATTTGAACCGGCTACCTTCCGGTCGCCAGCCGAACTCTTAGCCCATTGTGCTATCTGTCGTCCGAAAAACTGTGGCATGAAACTGTTTATTAAATCACCTCAATCAATGTGGTGATTTCAATTGTGGGTCGAGCTTTTTCACTCATCGCTCGTTGACTTTTATGTTCCTTCTTGAGATGAATCCTCTGGATATCACTGGCATTTGTGTTGCGTCCAAACTTAACACAGGGCCAGTTAAGAGTAAGCCTTGTTCCTGTGGGAATGGAGTCACATACATCTCTGTCCATATATCGGTTCTGAAGCAGGGACTTGGACCTGATACATTAACTCTGTCTCTCTTCCAACAGGTGCTGTCTGACCTGCTGAGTTTTTACGAGGTCCAGCTTTTATTTAACTTGTATGTCAAACTAGATGCAATCAGGATTAACCTCACACTACTGCACCCTAGTGAACTGATCAGGTGTTTACATCAATTTGACAGTATCATGCACATTTTACATTTTCTCCTTTAAGTTGAAATCGAATTCATGATTTGAAATCTAATTCATGATTTGAAATCTAATTCATGATTTCAACAGTCTCATGGACTGTTCTGATAAGATTCAAACTCCTGTTTTCTGAATTATTACACCATTTCCTCAGTGGTTTAGCAAGTATCACTGGTATTGGATGAACTCCAGCTGGTGTTTACAGCAAAGAGATGTCTCTATCCCTTTGCCTCACTGAGCTTGAAACATGTTCTTAGAGACAAGATCTCTTCCATTGACCTCAACTTGCATTGTTTCACTGCAGACCCAACTCTACCAGCCACGCCCGCCAAGTTCCCACCCCTCCTGACCTCCAAGCTGACCTACTTGAACAGCACCTACCGAGTTATCCAGAAGCCCCTCACCTGGCAGGAAGCGGCCTGGCTCTGCGAGACTCGGAACGAGACCCTGGTCACCGTGGTGGACCCCTATCACCAGGCCTACCTGACACAGCTGGTGAACAGTGTCCAGCTCCCGCTCTGGATCGGACTCTCCAACGAAGAGGTAATTCCAGCCAACTCGTATCCGATTGTGATCTGTCCATCTGCATGGTGGTGGCATGCAAGCTGTGGCTATCGTGAGGGAGATACTTTCAGGTGGAGAAGTGAAATTTGATATACTGTTACTGATTTGTTGCAAACTTTGATTTCACCAATGAGCTGTGCAGTGGTGCAATAGTCATATGTTGTCCAATGTTGTACACCCCGCCAGTGTTTGTACACCCCACCTGTTGTGGTACTCCCTTCCTATTGCACTCCCCATCCATTGCTGCACTGCCCGCCTGTAGTACACCATGCCTGTTGTTGTACACACCATCTATTGTTGTATATCCCACTTGCTGTTGTACATGCCACCTGCTGTTGTACATGCCGCCTGCTGTTGTACTCTCCGCCTGTTGTTCCTCCTCTCTGTCGTGGTGTTCCCCATCTATTATTGTGCACCACATCTGATGCTATACATGTGCCCGCATTGCACCCTGTCTGAATTGTCTTCATTGGCCACACACCTTCAATGCAAACGTTCTTCTGTTCTCTGTGCTTTCACCCCACACCGCCCTCACTGCTTTCCCCCCCTCTCTGGCTGCGCTCTCCCCCGCGCTGAGTAATGGCTGTGACTTTACACAGGGAGGCAGGTCCTACTCGTGGCTCGGTGGGGAGCAGTTGTTCTACACCAACTGGCAGGACGGAGAGCCACACCAGGTCTTGGGCTGCGCTCACATGGACTTGGACGGGACCTGGCAAACGTCCAACTGTGACACCAAGCTGATGGGAGCCATCTGCCGTGTGGGTGGAGGTAGGACTGGATGGGGAATCTCGCACCCAGTATTGGCATCATCTGGAGATAGTCCATAAGTTCCAGGAGCAGAATTAGCCATTCAGCCCATCAAGTCTACTCCACCATCCAATCATTGCTGATCTATCTTTTCTTCTCAACCCTATTCTTCTGCTAGGATGAATATGCGAATATTTACATATTCTGTTGTGCTGCAGCAAGTAAGAATTTCATTATCCCATCCAGGACCTATGACAATAAAACACTCTTGACTCTTGCTTTCGCCCCCAAACCCCTGACACCCTCACTAATCAAGAATCTGTCAATCATTGCCTTAGTGATATCCATTAATGACTGCCTTCTGTGGCAATGAATTCCACAGATTCACCACCCTCTGACTATAGAAATTCCTCCTCATCTCCTTTCTAACGGTACGTCCTTTAATTCTGAGGCTATGGCCTCCGAACCTAGACTCTCCCAGTAGTGAAAACTTCCTCTCAACATTCACTCTATCCAGGCCTTTCCCTATTTTTATGTTTCAATGAGGTCCCCCTTCACCCTTCTAAACTCCAGTGAATACAGGCCCGGTACCTTCAAACGCTCATCATGTATTAACCCAATCGCTCCTGGGATCATTCTCGTAAACCTCCTCTGGACAATGTTCCAAATGCAGTCTGCCCAGTGCCTTATAAAGCCTCAGTATGGCATCCCTGTTTTTGTATTCTAGCCGTCTCAAAATAAATGCAAGCATTACGTACACATTTGCCTTCCTTACTAAGGATGCCAAGAGTGTTGATTAGAGCGGGAATATGTGGAGTGTAAACCATGACCAGCCTGTTCATCGGCTGTAAAATCCAGAGATTATTAGAAAGGCAGGACACTGTTAGATGCCAGCGCTCATGATAATAAATCCCTTAAAACAACAGGAGTCACAGTGGCTCACAATTCACATATTGAAAGATGAATATCAATATCCTTATCCCCACGCTCTCTGTGCCATTTGTTTAGGGCTTCTCAAATTTCAGAACCTGGGGCAGCACGGCGGCGCAGCGATAGAGTTGCTGCCTTACAGCGCCAGAGACCCGGGTTCGATCCTGACTACAGGTGCTGTCTATACAGGGTTTGCACATTCTCCCTGCGACTGCATGGGTTTTCTCCGGTTTGTTCCGGTTTCCTCCCACACTCCAAAGACGTGCAAGTTTGTAGGGTTAATTGGCTTCGGTAAAATTGTAAATTGTCCCTAGTGTGTGTAGGATAGTGTTGGTGTACGGGGATCGCTGGTCTGCATGGACACAGTGGGCTGGGGGGCCTTTTCACGCTGTCTCTCTAAACTAAAACAAAACCTTCCAGCTTATACACTAGAATCTGATTAACTGGTTAAAAATCTTCCACCTCCCCAGTCACAAACTCTCCAAAGTTATTTCCCCAAATAACCTCACACTCCCTCCACACCTCATCCAATCATCTACTTTTAGCAAACATTGTGTCCTCCATCCCCTCATCGTAGACTCCACATGATGTGTACGGCTAAACGAGAAATGATTTCAGAGTAAACCTCCTTTGACTCTCTAGTGTTTAATCGCTTCACATGAGCCCCATCTCTTGTGCATAATCTTGTCTGGGACCTGTCAGTATTTACAACTGGCCATTTTAATAAAATTCACAGAAGATAAACACAAAAAGCTGGAGTAACTCCAGTGGTTACAGAAGAAGGGTCTCGACCCGAAACATCTCCTATTCCCTTTCTCCAGAGCAGACTTACTCCAGCTTATTGTGTCTATCTTTGGTTTAAACCAGCATCTACAGTTCCTTCCTGCACATTTTGTCTGTTCCACTGTGAAACCTCCACAAGGTATGTCTACTTTGAAGAAGCTCCTCTCTCTGACGTGAGTTCGGCAACATTCTCTCTAGGGTCTGAAGAAAGGTCTCAGCCCGAAACGTCACCTATTCCTTTTCTCCAGAGATGCTGTCTGACCCGCTGAGTTACTCCAGCTTTTTGTGTCTTTCTTCGTAATAAAATGTACCCCTTCCCCAGCCGTGTGAAGAGTGGGTGGAGGATCCTCTATGAGCCAGTATGTTGCGTATCAATGCCGGACCATAATCAGTGCCCTGGACAGTGGATAAACACAAAGTGTGGTGTAACTCAGTGGGTCTGGCAGGCAGCATCTCGAGAAAAGGAATAGGTGACGTTTCGGGTCGAGACCCTGGACAGTGAATCCATTTTGAAAGCTCAGTGCAGTGTTACTGGTGCCAACACCCCCCTCTGCTGGTGGAAAATCATTCTGCACATCAGCTCAGAGCACCAGATCCTCACTTTGCAATGGTAAATATTCCACTTCACTATCCAGCAAAGCCAGGCCCCATTCAGAATTCTGTGGGTGTGTAAACAGCTGCTGATGGTTGCCACAAACACAGACTTGGCCCCGATTAATGTGGTGCTATAAATACTCTACCTTACTGTAAAACATAAGTCCTTGACCAAGTTATGATGCCCAAAAGATAGACACAAAATGCTGGAGTAACTCAGCGGGACAGGCAGCTTTCTGGAGAGAAGGAATGGGTGACGTTTCGGGTCGAGGCCCTTCTTCAGAAACTGAATGGTGCTTACAGTTCAGTAAGCATTTGTGTGAGTGTGTGCCACTGACAGACAAGGCCCAAGACATTGAACATTACAGAGTAGCTCCTGCACTTTGAATGGCCTCACCTCCACACAATCTAGTTTCGAGGCTTCAGTGTTTATGCACTTTGTCAAGGATAGGACATTGTAGGAAAAAACAGAGGATGTTCCATCTTTACTCTACAGGGCTGACTACATTTCAAGTATATTTCATTAACTTTGAAGCTTGTTCGAACATCCTGAGGGCTCTTTTAAAAAATGCAGGGTTGGCCTTAGGTTCTGTCATAAAATATACTATTTCTTCGCTCCACATCCTTCCTCCTGTGAATAATAATTGGTCTTTAACATTTTCATCTGGCGATTATAAAAGATGTGCACTCTTCCCCTTAAGAACCCCCACCTTCCCCAGCGACCTTCCCCAGCCATGCAAAGTGTGGACAAGTGGCCCTCTCTGAACCAGACCAGCTCTGGACTTCAATCCATGGTCAGTGGATCCATTTTGAAAGCTTGGTGCAGTCACAGGTGTCAACACCCCCCTCTGCTGGTGGAAAGTCAGTCTGCAGCATCAGTTCAGAGCATCATTAACCTGGTCCTCACCTTTTTGGCAGATATTCCATCTCGCTATTGAGCAGAGCCAGCATTTTCCGGGGAAGTCCTTTACCTCCAATAATATTGGCAGATGTCAGCACATCTTTTCCAGCCCCTCCCCCCCTCTTCTACAATCAGTCTGAAGAAGGGTCCTGACCCAAAACGTCGCCTGTCCATGACCTCCAGAGATACTGCCTGACCCATTGAGCTGCTGTAGCACTTTGTGGTTTACTCATTATTCTAGCATCTGCAGTCCTTGATCTTTGACCTGTGGCATTAGCATCATATACAGGGAGAGTAGACCAACAGGAGCATCTGTAGCTTTCTATCACTCACGTATCCTCTTGCTCCTGCTCTCTTTCTAACTCTTTTGTGTATTTTGCTTTGATTATTCATGAATGGATGATTTTCTGCCTTGCCTGCAAATGAACAACATTTTGCTTAGTTCAGAGATGCAGCGTAGAAACATGCCCTTTGGCCCACCGAGTGCACGTTGACCAGCGATCACCCCGTACACTAGCACTATCCTACACACTAGGGACAATTTACAATCTTTACCTAAAAGCTAATTAGCCCCGCACGTCTTTGGAGTGAAGGAGGAAACCGGAGCACCCGGAGGAAACACACGCGGTCACAGGGAGAAGGTACAAACTCCGTGTCGACTGTTGCCGTAGTCAGCATCGGACCCAGCTCTCTGCCGTTGTAAGGCAGCAACTCTACAGCAAAGAAAACCTTGAGGTTGTAGTTGACCATCACCAGGGGAGCTTTTGTTGCTTGTTATTGTGTGCTGAGACCCGAGGCTTTCCAGAAACTCACAGTATGGGATACAGATGGAGACCATTCGTTCCCTTGTGTATTTTGTGTCCACAAAACCCACTTCCCAGCTTCTGCAGGGCACCATTCATCATCTGTTCAACTGTTCCTTCGGCTTTCAGGCACTGAGTTCCAAACCACGCTGCTTGGTGAATGAGTTTTTTTTTTAATTCCCCTTGTATCCATTCTCAAATTAACATAAATGAACAGGCTCTTAGATACTGACCACTCTGCTAAAGGGTCCTCTTTATTTACCCACAAAAAGCCTCTTGGCTGACTATAAATTTCCTATCAGGCTTTGCTTTTCCAAAGGGTATGGTCCCAACAATTGTGATCTCCACCCTGGCAACATCCTTGTAAATAATCTCTGCCCCTCTCTGGTGCTATTACCTTTGTCCCGTACTCAGTAATTCAGCTGTGGCCAAACTGATATTGCAAATAATTCTAGTATTATATCCCTGCATAGTTTTCTTTGCATGTATATAAATACTTCTTATGCTTCATTCCGCATTATATCTACAGATTTTGCGACCTTTGGCGATCATCCTAATATCCTACTATTTATTATAGTCTAGTCTTGTTTACCCTCTGTAAATTCATTTTGGGCTTTAAAATGGTATCTCAAGAGTTCTATAGGATTGTGGAACAGACTGCAGCTGGCAGCATGGCGTCCTTGAGTCAACGAGGGCAAGATCAGGGGTCAAGGTTGGGAGGTCAGGGCTTCTAACCAGATGGTCAAGGCTTGTGGCCAGAAAAGTAGAGTCAAAGTTGGATCAAGTATCAGGGCTGGGAACAGCAATGATGGGTTAGCTGAGCAGCAATGATCCGTTTCTTTAATCTGCATCCAGAGGAATGTTAATAGTGGACACACATTCAGCTCAGTTACTTGACTTTATAGTTGGGCTGAGCAGCAGATCTTTAGACCTGTCCCTTGAGGGCAACAACAGCCTCAGGGCAATCTTGGAGATAGACAAAGAGGCTTTAGGTCACTTATTTGCAAAAGGTTAAAACCTAATATAAGAACAGAATTTCCCAGTACTTAATCATTCAGACATACAGCACAGAATCAGGCTTTTGACCCATTGAGTCGAAATCAACCCTCAAATACACATTCACACAAGCGTAGAAACAAGGATCTGCAGATGCTGGTTGATAAAAAAGGACACAAAGTGCTGGAGGAACTCAGCAAGTCAGGCAGCATCTCCGGAGAACATAAATAGGTGATGTTTCGGATCAGAATCCTTCTTAAGGCAGAAGGGAATCTGAAGGGTCCTAACCCAAAATGTTACCTATCCATGTTCTCCACAGATGCTGCCTGACCTGCTGAGTTACTCCAGCACTCTGTGAAACGTCACCTATCCATGTTCTCCAGAGATGCTGCCCGACCTACTGAGTTACTCCAGCACTCTGTGAAACGTCACCTATCCATGTTCTCCAGAGATGCTGCCTGACCTGCTGAGTTACTCCAGCACTCTGTGAAACATCACCTATCCATGTTCTCCACAGATGCTGCCTGACCCGCTGAGTTACTCCAGCACTCTGTGAAACATCACCTATCCATGTTCTCCAGAGATGCTGCCTGACCTACTGAGCGACTCCAGCACTCTGTGACCACGCTAATTCCTTTAAAAAAAAAATTCTCTATACCTCCCCCCTTATCCCCCTCTATACCTCTCTACCCCCATCTATCCCACTCTCCCTTCCTCTCCCCCTCTCCAACCCTCTCTCTCCCTCCCTCTCTCTCTTTCATGTGAAATGCTTTTAAAGTGTAATCACTTTTGAGTGTAAACCTGTGACTGTGTTTGGGAGCAACTGGGAACAGATCGATTGTCCATTAAAGAATCTGTCAGGTCTAAATCAATGAAGGGGTGGGGGAATGCCGTGTTGAGTGAGTGCCAGGAATAAGATTAAAAATAAATTATTTATTCCTTTTATTCAAAGGTATCTGAGAAAAATTACCAACTACTAAAGTATTAACCAGATCCTTCAACCTTAAACTTTTAAATTGAACATAATCTGATAGAGATCGCTGTAAACCTCAGCACTCAAAGGGCAAAATCCTGTTGTTTTCAGTTTTTGAAGCAGGTTAAAGAACAATGGTGCGCGGTGTGATGCAGATGAAACTAAAGCCTGATATTGTGTGAGGAAAGGAGAGGAACTTGCCTGCTTATTGCCTTTATCCTGACATTCCGCAGAGCTTTTATTTAACTTTTCCACCATTTGCTCTATATTTTTGTTTTACACTCTTCATAGCATTTCCTGTGACAAAGTAACCATTTAACTGTATGGATTAATCCTTGTGGCTCAGTGAGAGAGTGAAGATGGTGGGACTTGGGCTGGAAAGGGGAGTAAGTGGTACTTCAGCCATCAGCGAGGGTTAGCTTGTCTTTTATATGGACGGCACGGTGGCGCAGTGGTAGAGTTGCTGCCTTACAGCGCCAGATGCCCGGGTTCAATCCTGACTACTGGTGCTTGTCTACACGGCGTTTGTACGTTCTCTCCGTGACCTGCGTGGGGTTTCTCTGCAATCTCCGGTTTCCTCCAACACTCCAAAGACGTGCAGGTGTGCAGGCTAATTCCTTGGTATAAGTGTAAATTGTCCCTTGTGTGTGCAGGATAGTGTAATGCCCCTGTCCCACTTAGGAAACCTGAACGGAAACCTCTGGAGACTTTGCGCCCCACCCAAGGTTTCCGTGCGGTTCCCGGAGGTTGCAGGTGGTTGCTGGAGGTTGCAGGTAGTGGAGGTAGGTAGGGAGACTGACAAAAACCTCCGGGAACCGCACGGAAACCTTGGGTGGGGTGCAAAGTCTTCAGAGGTTTCCGTTCAGGTTTCCTAAGTGGGACAGGGGCATTAGTGTGCGAGGATCGCTGGTCGGTGCTGACTCCGTGGGCCAAAGGGCCTGTTTCCGCGCTGTATCTCTAAACTAAAGCAAACTACTGTAAATGGGGAATACAGGAACTGACCAAGAGGGATCATGAGTTAATGCAGGGCTCTCTGAGGAAGTTGTGATCCCTGTACTCTTGATGATAGAGTTTTATGTATAAGGCATCTTCCCCAGGCACTTCAAAGACAGTGTAGCACCTGAAACATTTTACTCTTGTGAATTTACGCACAGTGTGGTTCAACAAACACCAATAAACACTCAATTTGTTTTGACCCAAAGTGCTGGAGTAACTCAATAGGTCACGCAGGGAGACCTTGAGTAGGGGATGTTTTGGGTAGGGACTATACTTCAGACAACCCGACCCAAAACGTCATCTATCCATGTACTCCAGGGATGCTGCCTGACCTGCTGAGTTACTCCAGCATTATGCATCTTTCCTTGGTAAACCAGCATCTGCAGTTCTTTGTTTCTACTCAATTTGTTTTATTTGAGTGATTTTCTTTGATGGAGATAAATTGCCAAGGATACCAGGAGTTGATAAAGCATCATGGGACTATTTATAATCAGATGGTAGTCTGGTCCACAGTTTATTATTTAATCATTAGACAGCACCACGAATAGTTCAGCACTCCCTCAGTACTGCACTGGAGGGTCACTCTAAAATCTGCTCGAATATCCAAGCTAATCGTCATTCGGGTCACCACTGAGCCCTAGGGTGCAACTTCTTCAGTTGCATCCATTGACACAGCTGACCCTTGAGGCAAAGGCCTCCTCACACATTCTTTAGATTTTACACTTTAGAGATACAGCGCGGAAACAGGCCCTTCGGCCCAGCAAGTGCACGCTGACCAGCAATCACCCCGTACACTAACACTGTCCTACACACTCGGGACATTGCACAATTTTTACTGAAAACAATTAACGTACAAATTGTACGTCTCTGGAGCGTGTGGGGAAACCAGAGCACCCGGATAGAACTCACGCGGTCACAGAAAGAAGTACGGACTCCATACAAACAGCAGCCGAGGTCAGGGTCGAACACGGGTCTCTGGAGCTGTAAGGCAGCAACTCTACCGCAGCACCACCGCCCGTCTCAATGGAGCAGGAGGTGACATTTCAGGTTTAGGCTCAGTACTGCCAGGTTATCATTTTTTAATGGGACAGCTGTGTTACCGTGCACTCTGAAATGTTAACTGACCAAACATTAGATACAATTACATCAACCTACAAATGTCACTTAAACAAAATGGACTCAGAAATAACTGATCCAGCTGATGGCCGGTGCTGCACAGACCTAGAGATTGTGCCTTTTGCTTGCATCAACCTCCAATATGTCATTTTATCACTCCACGCTTTGTTCCTTCCCTTCTCCCTCTCCCTCTCTTGGTACTGGAAGTTTTGTAACACCAGTTCTGGCGAGAGATTGACTAGAAATATTCATTGTGTTTCTATCCACACGGAGTAATTCGAGCAATTTTTGTTCATATCACAGATTTCCAGCTTTGTTGCTATTTTGCCTTTATAATAATTATGGCACTAAAGCTACAAATCAAAGGAAATGGTATTAGAAGTGAATTCAGTCTTAACAGACTGTCATGGATTACAGGGTTTGAATATAGGTCAGACAGAATGTGACTGAGGAGGATACTGGCTGGAAAGTCACTGCTATTCCTATACTCCAAAGGCCTGGTCATTTGTAAGTAGGGCGGCACGGTGGCGCAGTGGTAGAGTTGTTGGCTTGTAGTGCCAGAGACAGTTTCTATCTGTATGCAGTCCAGTGTGACAGTGTGGGTTTTCCCCGGGTGCTCCGGTTTCCTCCCACATTCCAAAGACGTGCAGGTTTGTAGGTTAATTGGCTTCTGTAGATTGTCCCTAGTGTGTTAGATAGAACCAATGATTGGATGATGGTTGTCAGCATGAACCCGGTGGACCAAACGGCCTATTTCCGCATTGTATCTCTAAACTAAACTAAGCTGGCGTCAATTAATGAAAAGGCATTCACAGTACTAAGGGGAAAGGAGCTGTTGCGATGTTTGGGCCTGGTGGATAGGCACAAATTGCTGGAGTAACTCAGCAGGTCAGGCAGCATCTCTGGAGAAAACGAATGGGTGACGTTTCGGGTCGGCACCCTTCTTCAGCATTTTGTGTCTATCTTCGGTTAAAAAACCAGCATCTGCAGTTCCTCCCTACACACTTTGTGCCCGTTGGATTGTGAAGTTAACCTCGTCCTGCTGAAGTACTGGCTGTTTTCTTCTCAGATTCGTGGGCCACCAGGTCCAACTTCTCTGGAAGTTGCCCAACGAGCCTGGAGGATTCATCGTGGATTCCCTTCCGCGATCACTGTTATACCTTCCACTTGGAGAAAAACGCAAGCCCCAAGGATGCAGCCAAGTTCTGTCAGAGAGGTACGTAGCGTACACGCCGGATCATGGATGTCTCGGGAAAGACACAAAAAGCTGGAGTAACTCAGCGGATCAGGTAGCACCTCGGGAGAAAAGGGAATAGGTGACGTTTCAGGTCGAGACTCTTCTTCAGACAGAGAGTCGGAAAAGGGAAACGAGAGATATAGTAATATAGAGAGATATAGAACAAGGATAGGTTACGTTTTGGGCCGGGACTCTTCAGACTGATTGCAGGGGTGGCCGGGGAGTAAGAAATCTAGAAGAGTGGAAGGGTAGGACAAAGCCTGGCAGGTCATATGTGAACTCCAGTCGGAGGGTGGAGGAAAACTTCTTATCTAACATGCGACAGGGCTTAGGTTTAGGTACAGCGATCGCTTGGGTTTGCATGCAATTCCATCCAATCAGATAACACTATACATAAATACATTCAAGCCAAACTCAAAGCATTGACCATCTTATTGTCCTGTGCTATCTTCTATGCTTTACACAAACAATCCGTAATTGTGTTTGAACAGAGCAAGGGGCAGAGATGCTGTCCATTCTTGATGAGACAGAGAACGTCTTTGTATGGGAACATCTACAGACGTATGAAAATGACACCAAAGGTGCCTGGCTGAGTCTCACGTACAACACAAAGGGTAAGTGTGCATTGCCATAGCAACCTGGAATTAGAACACCACTTCTTAAATGTAGCTAATTTGATGTTGGACATTGATCCTTGCAATGAGGTGAGTTGCCAGAGTACCTATTTCCTGAAAGGACGAGCCTAGAATTTGCACTACCACCATTTGCAGCATTCAAAACATAGTTATAGGTTGATGCATTATTGTTAGTGAGAGTCCCATAGAGATAGACCTTCTCGTGTGAGATTCAAAGAACAATGTCAGGTCTCCTTTTATAATGCCACACCATTACTTTCAGTGACATATGTTCTATGGATCTGCTATGGGTTCTTATTGTGAAAATTATTCTGTTAAGTGTAGACTGTTAAAGGGACATGGCACAATACAAGTAGCACTTCTATCCATAAGGGAGTGTTGCTACTTAATGAAAGGTTGTTGTGGTTATGAAGAGTGCTCCCAGAAGATCAGAGACATAGACAGGACGGCAAGGAACAGCAACCACAGTAACCCAGCTAGAGATTCTTGCCTGCAGAAAGGTCTCTACTGAGTAATACTGACCCAAGTGCTTCCATCTCTCTCCTCTCTCTCTCTCTCTCCTCTCTCCAATCTCTTTCTTCTGTCTCTCCCCTCTTTCGTTCTTCCTTCCATCTCTCCTCTCTTTCCTCTTCACTCTCTCTCCGCTCTCTCTCTTACCTTCTCTCTTGTCTCCCTTTCTTTCCTTCTCTCCTCTTGTCTCTCTCTCTCTCTCTCTCTCTCTCTCCCCTCTCTCTCTCTCTCTCTCTCTCTCTCTCTCCTCTCTCTTCTCTCTCTCTCTCTCTCTCTCTCTCCTCTCCCTCTCCCCTGTTTTCTTTTTTTCTCTCTCTCTCTCTCTCTCTTTCTCCCCTCTCCCTCCCTCCTCTCTCTCTTCCACCACCCCAAAGCCACCCAGACATGGGCACAATATTTATTTCATATTTCAGAATTACAGCACCTTCAATTCTTGCTTATTACTAAGTCTGGGCAGAAGATGAGATGTTGTTCCTCAGTCTTACATTGCACCTCGTTGGAATAGTACTGGGGAACAGATTGAGTAGAGTGGGACTGCAAGGAGAACGGATGTGTAAATTAAAGTAATTAATAGTATTTCTCTACTTACGAGAAAAGCTGATTTGCAAGCTGTTTTCTTAGTAGTTGTGTGAATGAATCTCTCGCAGAGTGACCCCCCCTCGATAATGCAATGGCTGGTGATCCACAACTGACTTTGAGTTTAGTTTATTGTCACGTGTACCGAGGTACAGTGAAAAGCTTTTGTTGCGTGCTAACAAGTCAGCGGAAAGACAATACGTGATTACAATCGAGCCGTCCACAGTGTCCAGATACATGATACACGGCCGGTGGAAGTGTAGTCCCATTGTGCTTCTTGTCCAGTTATATCGGCAACTAGGACATGCCAGTGATTGTATGTGATGGGTAAGTGAAGTTTCCTGATGCACGCGGGCAGAGTTTTCTTAGTTCATTGTGGAGAAATGTGCGTGTCTGCTAAGACCAACCCTTATCGCACGTTCGTGTAGAAAGGAACTGCAGGTGCTGGTTTATACTGAAGATAGACACAAAGTGCTGGAGTAACGGAGGGGTGACATTTCGGGTCTTCCAACTGGTCCCAATCCGAAACGTCACGAATCCTTTTTCTCCAGAGATGCTGCCTGACCCGCTGAGTTAGTCCAGCACTTGTTTCTGTGTTAGAGAGTGACACAGCTGCAGTTCATGTGTTGTTGGCAATACCACAC
Organism: Leucoraja erinaceus; assembly: GCF_028641065.1. Classification (NCBI taxonomy): domain Eukaryota; kingdom Metazoa; phylum Chordata; class Chondrichthyes; order Rajiformes; family Rajidae; genus Leucoraja; species Leucoraja erinaceus. The sequence continues at coordinate 12,312,930 of NC_073403.1, forward strand.
CGTTTCCTTTGCAGAAATAGGCCGCTGATCTAATTAAGGGGACAGTTAAGAGCCGACCATTTCAGTGAGCACCTGGAGTTTAATAGAGATTGGAACTTAGATTCAACATCCTGAATTCAACCCATTTAAAACTAAATAAAAATAGGTGCAGAAGTTCTTGCAGAAAAAGTAGCACTGAATCTACATAGGGAAAGGTCTCACTGCACAAACTGCAGTGTGGTAGTATCTGTTTTTGAGGGGTAAACATTGGCAGCAAATCTAGGGAAATCCCTCTGTTGTTCCAATGGTCTCATTGCATTTATTCTCATTTGAAAGGTTGGGTGACACATGGAGCTACAGATATTGGAACCCTGAGCAAAATGGTAAAGAGTTGGACAACTCAGTGGGTCAGGCAGCATCTCTGGAGGACGTGGATAGGCGACATTTGCGATCGGGACCCTCCTTCAGACAGGCAGGGTCTCGGTTCAACCCCTCATTAAAGAGATAGCACTTCGGGCAGAGAGACCCATCTGACACACTTCATCCCTCAACCCATGCCACAAGGTTAGAGCAGCTGAACTAATTCACACCTGTCTCTGGAGCCGGACTCGAACAAAAAACCACTCCCTGACAGCGAAGTAAGAGTCTTACCCCTTTGAACTGTGTGAGAGTTGAGGCCAGGATTTGATTTTGTGTGAACATGTGGAATCATCTCAGTGAATGGTGAAGAAGCAAGCTTGCACAAAATGGAGTTGAGGGCCATATGAACCTCAGCAACCTAACTTATTCTTGATTGGCAATACCAGCCAACTATTGTTTGAACAGAGTATTTGAGAAATAAAAGCTGGATTGATTAGTAACACATAAGAGGGCAAGAATTTATATCAAAATCACTTCCCCATTGAAACTCTTTTAATTATTGATCAACAAATGATTGGTGTGTGGAGAAAAACGATCAAGGCCGATGCCCCCCATGCCCCCCCCCCCCCCCCCCCCCCCCCCCCCCCCACTCCCCCCCCCCCCCCCCCCCCCCCAACTTTGAAATGGACACAGCATCTATGAGAAAAATAAGAAAACAATGAAGCAGGTCATAAAAGCTTACTGGATTCACAATAGAAAGAATTCCCATTGGAAAGGCAGAGTGTTCAGTCCGATGCCTGTTTAATCATTGATCAACTTAATGAGCAGGCTTATCTTGTACTGCGCAGTGGCCTCTCTCTGTTGAACAGAAGCTGTAAATTTTAACTCCATCAAGGGAATGTCAAAGTAGATGCTTTTAGTGGCCAGCCAATAAAGGGAAGAGACAGTGGTGCTGTCAGTAATTTCGAATAATGACACAAAGGAAATCATTTTGATTCCAGTTAGTTAACCTTTCACGTGTTCACCATGGGACGAGGATGTTGCCGGGACTGGAAAGCCTGAGCTACAGGGAGCAGTTGAGCAGGCGAGGACTCTATTCATTGGAGAGCGGGAGGATGAGGGTTATTCTTACAAAAGTGTACAAAATCATGAGAGGAAACTTACAGAGTAGGGGAATCGAGATCCAGAGGACATAGGTTTACAGTGCGGGGGAAAGATATAATATGAACCTGAGGGATATATGGAACGAGCTGCCGGAGGAGGTAGGTGAGGTAGGTACTATCGCAACATTTAATAAACATTTAGGCAGGTATATGGATATACAGGTTTAGAGGGATATGGTCCAAATGCAGTCAGGTGGGACGAGTGTAGATGGGACATGTTGGTCGGTGTGGGTAAGTTGGGCCTATAGGCCTGTTCCATGTTGTATGACTCTATGAGACTACATGACAAAGGAGAAAAATGTGGCCTTTGACTGCACTGGAGTTTAGAAGAATGAGTGGGGACCTCATTGAAACTTGCAGATTAGTGAAAGGCTTGGATAGAGTGGATGTGGAGAGGATGTTTCCACTAGTGGGAGAGTCTAGGACTAGAGGTCATAGCCTCAAAATCAAATGACGTTCTTTTAGGCAGATAAGGAGGTATTTCTTTAGTCAGACGGTGGTGCATTGTGGAATTTTTTGCCACAGAAGGCTGTGCAAGCCAAGATAGTGGATATATTTAAGGCAGAGATAGATAGATTCTTGATTAGTACAGGTGTCAGAGGTTATGGGGAGAAGGCAGGAAAATGGGGTTAGGAGGGAGAGATAGATCAGCCATGATTGAATGGCGGAGTAGACTTGATGGGCCGAATGGTCTAATTCTGCTCCTATCACATATGACCTATGAACTTCCCTCCCACCGAGTCTATTCGATCATGGCTGATCTATTCTTTCCTCTCCAACCAATTCTCCTGCCTTCTCCCGAATCCTTTGACACCCTTCCTAATCAAGAAACCATTCTGATAATTAATTATGTTAAAAGTATAAGCTGAACATTTGAAATGAAAAAGAATATTGTGGATCCCAAATGACCTAACTTATGGAAATATGACTTTTGCAAGTATTTGCATACATTTCTAAAGCATTTTTCATGCTAATAAACACAAAATGTTTCCTGGCATTCATTAATGACTGGTATGTATACCTTTAGCTTAATTATGGGTAGTTTTGGAGCGATTATTCAATTAAATGAAAGAATTATAGCAACTGCATGTTAAACGATACTAGATGAGTCACTACAGAAAGCGGACATTTCTGATGGAAAAATTGGCATGCAGGCGAATCTCAGGAAAATAAAAAACAGACACAAAGTGCTGGAGTAGTTTAGTTTAGTACCCACTGACCAACAATCCCAGCGCACTTACACTATCCTACACACACTAGGGAAAATTTACAATTTTACCAAGCCAATTTGCCCACAAACCTGTACATCTTTAGAGTGTGGGAGGAAACAGGCGATCCCGGGGAAAACCCAGGCAGGTCACAGGGAGAATGTACAAACTCCGTACAGACAGCACCCGTTAACAGGATCGAACCCGTGTCTGGCTCTGTAAGACAAATCCACCGCTGCGCCCCAAATTCAGTGTCAGGCAGCATCTCTGGAAAACAGTGATCGGTGACATTTCAGGTCGTGGCCCTGGAGCCTTTATTTGTAAACCAGCATCTGCAGTTGTTTGGAGTTTCTCTGGAATAGAACACTTGTGTAACCCGGGCACTGCTTGCATGCTAGAAACACTCTTATTTTAATGCAAAATCAACAATATTTAATCAAATATTAAAATAATATATACAGTACAGTAAAAAAACTAAACAGAATCCACCACCATAATACACGACAAACGATAAATTATTATTATTATTATTATACAATTATCTTACACTACTTGCCAAGGATGCATTCAACCCCCCCGCGGGGCCCAGCAGTCCCAGAAATTCCCCAGGGAGCTCGTGGACAGGATGTAGTCCCTCTCTAACACCACCAGGGCACGGACATAATCCCGTAAAATGGGCAGGCAGCTGGCTCGGGCAGTGCCCTCTAATGCCTGGCGCCGTGCCTCATGGATGGCCAGCTTGGCCAGGCCCAGGAGCAACCCAACCAAGACATCCTCGGCCCTACCCTCTCCCCTACCCATGGGGTGTCCGAAGATGAAGATGGTGGGTGAGTAGTGCAGCCAGAAGGCAAGGAGCAGGCTCTTTAGAAGTGGGTTTCCTCTGGGTGCTCTGGTTTCCTCCCACATCCCAAACACGTGCATGTTTGTAGGTTAATTAGCCTCCGTAAATTACCCCCTAGTTTGCAAATAACGGGAAAACACAGAACTAGTGCGAATGGGTGATCTATGGTCAGCATGGAGTTGGTGGGCCAAAGGGCCTGTTTCCATTCTGTGCCTCTAAATTAATTACTGGCTGCATAATTAATTATAGTCGATAGTAATATGGGAGCGTAGTGTCGGTGGACTGTATTTTGTTACTGCAGTTCAATCTTTTCCTGTGAAATGTCAGCTGATGTTATAAGTAATGCAGTTACAAGTAGTGTTTGCAGTTACATATATGAGTGATGAGGATGGTGTAGTGATAGTCCAAAGATGTACATGTCTGTAGGTTAATTAGCCTCCGTAAATTACCCCCTAGTTTGCAAATAACTTTGCAAGTCCCTAGTGTGCGTAGGATAGTGGTAGTGTCCGGGGATTGCTGGTCGGAGCGGACTCGCTAGGCCAAAGGCCCTGTTTCCACGCTGTATCTCTGAACTAAACTAGACTAAAACAGTGGTTACCAGCCCAAGTACTCAACGATATTATGTAGTTTGGTTACTGTGTGACTTGATCATTTACTAAAGTTGGTTTGATAACTTTACAATCAGCATTCGCTACAGTTAATCTGCCTAGCCTGAAACTTGCTGCAAACAGTCCAGTTACCGTACTAAATGATTTTGGCAGTTGTACCATGCAAATAGTTACTGTTCCTACTTCGGTTACCAGTGGAGTAATCAGTTACTTTGAGTTTGGTTAAAGAGTTGTGTGATCAAATTCTATGATGAGCCTAGTTTAATTTTAGTTTTTGTTTATTTTGGACACTGAATGGAAACAAGTCCTTCGGCCTGGCGAGTGTACGCTGACCATCAATCAATCACCCGTGCACACTAGTCCTATATTACCCCACTTTTGCATCCACTCTCTACACATTGGCAGTAATTTACAAAACCTGCACGTCTTTGGGATGTGGGTAGAAGCCGAAACACTGAACGAGAACGTGCCAACACCATAGTGACAGCACCCGAGGTCAGGATTGATCTGAGTCTCTGGGGCTGTGAGACTGCAGCACTACCTACTGTGTCCCTGTGCCACCCTTACTCAAGTCAAGTCAAGTCTATTCGTCACATACACATACGAGATGTGCAGTGAAATGAAAAGTGGCAATGCTCGCGGATTGTGCAAAAAAACTACAAAGCAGAATGGAACAGAATCACACATTCACATATTACATATTTGTGGGAGGAGAAAAAAGAAAAAAACAGCAATTTAAAAAAGACACCACACAACAGTAAATTGGTACAGTAAAGTTAGTCCCAGTTGAGATAGGAGTTTACAGTCCGAATGGCCTCTGGGAAGAAACTCCTTCTCATCCTCTCCATTTTCACAGCATGGCAACGGAGGCGTTTGCCTGACCGTAGCAGCTGTAACAGTCCGTTGCTGGGGTGGATGGGGTCTCCCATGATCTTGTTGGCACTGGAGTTGCACCTTCTGATGTATAGTTCCTGCAGGGGGGCGAGTGTGGTTCCCTTAAGTGCGTTCGGTCGAACGCACTACTCTATGCAGAGCCTTCTTGTCCTGGGCAGAGCAGTTCCCGGTTATGGAGCAGAGTGTCTGAATCCACCCTGATCTTGTGCTTTTCCATCAAACATCCTCTCAATATTCTTTACTCTGGTGAACTACAGCCAGTCTGTGGTTACTTTGGCTACACGCAGCATCAGTAGTTATTGTAGATTGCTTTTGGTTAGTGTTGTTACCATGCAGTGTAACCAGTTACTACGGTTCAGTTGCTTTCTCTGTGGCCTAACCAGCAGTTCACTTTCTATTGCCTCAGGTGGTTTATTCGTCTGGCCTGATAAGACACCCCTGAACTATTCAAACTGGCCTCCTGAATCGGAGAACATGGATTTAATGAGCCCGAACACCTGCCACTGGATCAAGAGTAACACGGGCATCTGGGGAATTGGCCCCTGTACCACCATCACACTGGGCATCGTCTGCAAGATGCCAAGAGGTAAGAGTACAGCAGTAGAATTGCTGTTTACAGCGCCAGAGACCTGGTTTCGATCCATACCATGGGTGCTGACAGTATGGCGTTTGTGCGTTCTCCCCGTGAATCGCGTGGGTTTTCTCCAGGTGCTCTGGTTTCCTCACACATTGCAAAGACGTACAGGTCTGTCGGTTAATGTGGCTTTGGTAAAATTGTAAATTGTCCTCAGTGTGTAGGAAAGTGTTAGTGCGCGTGGATCGCTGGTCACGGTTAGCCGAAGGGCCTGTTTCCGCGCTACATCTCTAAATTAAACTAAGAAGTTAAAATAAAATAAAAGTTTGAGACAAAGAGAGTCTAGTGCAGTTCCACACTTGTTCTTGAACAGGCATGGGCATGGGCTATGCCCCACCTGAAGTGTAATGTGTATGTTACCACAGATAAAGTTGACAACCTCTCCCCTGTTTCCCCTCTAACCAGTGAGTCATACTTAAGTATGGTACAAAAGGAGACCTTTCAGCCCCTTTTGTGGGGTCTATCCTACCCACACTAGTTCCTGACTTCATCCAATGTTCACATGGATGCCCTTCCCAGCAGGGACGGATGCATTATTCACAAAGGCCATAATCTCTGGCGTGTTTTCATTTAGCCCCGCAACCATTTTGACCCCTCACCCCCACCCACTGTGACATGACTCATGGGCACCATGGCAAATTGTCCTGCCATTTTCATGGTCCGACTCCTAGCCCAGGTCAGACCAGGGTTGCATCGGGACACGAGCTCCCAGCTCCAGGTGACCATGTTGGGGCACTCATTTGCTTAGGAACCTTCTCCGAACTAACCACTCTGTTGCTTTCATGTACATTTTCTTTTTGGTTCTTTTGAAGGTCACTTTTTTGGGGAGAATTATCTAAGATCAGATCATGTGCGGACAGCAAAAACAACTTTAGTTGGAAGTACTTTGTTACAGAGACAAAACAATCTTTTTAAAGAAAATCTGGTCGTTTCCTGCTGTTCCCTTTTTCCCTGGGGAAACACCTAGAGATCTACAGACAACCTTGTTAGCCAATCTGAAGAGAAGCCATTGCCCTCTGAATGACCTCGGGAAGTACTTAACAGGAAATGTCCTTTCATTGACCCAAGCAAATCCCTATTTACAGCAGTCAGACTTTATAATTTTTGACGGCAAGCAGCTCCTTATTAGAGGTAGTGTGATACTTGAAGTGTTCTCAAGAGCCCTACTTAAGATGCGATGCTCTGTATTTAAATGGTACACCCGTCTAGCTTCTTCAGTGTAATGTTACCAATCTTACAACTGAGCTATCAAGATCAGCCCAGGTACATTTGCAAACTGATTGACTCTGGGTCCCTGATTATGTTAGAATAAACCAATGGACTGAAAGGCAAGGTCAAATGTGAGCCAGACAGTGCTCTCTACTGACCACCAAAAACAAAGTGGGAACTTGCCTGTGAGTGACCCACTTCCAGCACAGGGGAGAGCTCCAAGTGCAGTAAAGCCAGCATTGCCCATTTGCCCAACACAAAATGCCCCACCACAACTTTTAAATAAACGGGTTATCAACGGGTTAAACGCTGCTCCCGCCTGCGTAGAACTTTATCCCCCAACTGCACGACTAGGTGGCACGGTGCTGCCGTACAACGCCAGAGACCTGGGTTCGATCCTGACCACATGTGCTAACTGTACAGAGTTTGTACATTCTCCGTGACCTGCGTGGGTTTTCTCTGGGTGCTCCGGTTTCCTCCCACACTCCAAAGACGTACAGGTTTGTAGGTAAATTTGTAAATTCTCCCTAGTGCGTGTAGGATAGTGTTGGTGTGCGGGGATCGCTGGTTGGTGCGGACTCGGTGGACCAAAGGGCCTGTTTCCGTGTTCTATCTCAAAACTAAACTAAGCTAAATTCCTTCGTGATCACTATTACTGTAAAATTAGAACCTGTGTAGTGACCCTGTCCTTTTGATTTTGTGGGGATAATCCCAACAATCTTCACAATCAGTTTATATTTTGAGCGAGATATTAGCCAGGTAAACTATTCACTATCAAAGCACAAAGTGCGGGAGTAACTCAGCATCTGTGGGGGGATTGGATAGACGACGTTTCAGGCCAGGACCTCCTTCAGATAAAATGGTCTGAAGAAGGGTCCCAACACGAAACATCACCTATCCATTCTTTCCACAGATGCTGCTGGACCCACGGAGTTACTCCAGTGTTTTGCTCAAAATTCCTCTATCTGTTGTTCCGAGCGTCTCTAACCTAATCACTATTACCTAGTTTATAAGATCAAAATGTACCACTGCATTTTAGCTGGGAACCAACTTGTTTAAATTAAGTTAATACAATTTTTTTGTTAATTTCTTCACACAGTCCAAGAAAGCAGCCTTGATGTTTCCTGTAAGTAAAATCTTCCACGATTTTTTTTGTGTGCTATTTGTTTCCATGTGAATTCGATACTCAGTGTTTGGGCTTCATGTGCCTTAGCTCGTCTGTGCTTGTTTCCGCAGCCAGCGTACAAGGGCGCACCTTAGACATCATCCTGTACCTGCTGGGTGCGTTGGTGCTGCTGGCGGTGGTGGTGGTCCTGGTGCTGCTGTACAGGAGGCGTGCCGCCACCGGCTCACCGCGCGGAGCTTTCGAGAGCGCACGGTACAGCCGGACATCCTCGACGCCCAGCGAGTCCGTGGAGAAGAACATCCTGGTTTCGGACATGGAAATGAATGAACAGCAGGATTAACGCTGGGCCTCTCTTCATCCTCGAGCAGTGTTGGAAAGCACAGACTGGTGATCGGCACAAAATACACAGAGTCCCATCACAGTAACACTTGGGATACAGTTGGCATTGCTTAATGGGGACATGCCTTTGTACGGTACTTATCCCAGGCACCCAATAATTTCCTGTGTGTGCGTGTATATTATATATAAATATATATTTACATCACACTGGTGAAATCTGCTTCATGGGATAATCTGGAGAAGGAGGCAATTTGTATCTATTAGGGCACCCCAATAAACAAGCTTCAACTGTGTTATTGACCATGGCGCAAGTGTTTCTATGTAAAAGTGCATCATTCAAAGCATAAAATTGTCATGCACTACACGTGATGAGCCTTCCCTCAGTCTCTACACGGTAAAAATGTTGGCTGCTGTGTTATTCCCAATCTGCGCTTTTGGCAGACGGAAATTGAGGAGTGTGTTTACACTGAGTTTAAGACAGCTGGGCTGATCAACCTGGTCCTTGAAATGGTTCCCAGGGGGCAACTGTTAATCTCCATGTAACTCCAACCCCCATGAAGCCTTGGAACTCTGTTGGCACAGTGCAGTACAGAAAATAAACAGACGTGACATTGGAAGAGCTTCAGAGATGGGGATGTGTGCTCGATTGAAACAGAGTGGTTTGTAGCTCTTCTGGCCCCATCAGTTGTTACGCAGGTCACTCACATTTGAGATATGTTAAGGGTTTCACAGGATGGAGAGAGAAACTATTCTGATGGAAAGTCCAGAGTAAGGCAGAAGTAAGTTTCAATCTCAGTGGTGATATCAGGGACCACAGCAGGAAAAATCTGGAACTCCCTCCCTGCCCACAGAAACTTGAGACCACAGGTCGATTGAAATATCAAAATTGGGATTGAAGACCTTTGATTGGAAAGGTCATTAAGGGTTGCAGAATAAAATGGATAAATGGTGTGAGATTTAAATTAGGCTTAGCCTATTCGAAGAGCAGAAGAGGGTTGAATGCTGAATGCTCCAATTCGTATTGAGTCCGGAATTGAAAATGCTATTTTTAAAAGATGGTTGAATATGATGGTCATCATGATTGTTCATGTGGAGGTAGAAGAAAGTAGTCAGAATAAGATACAGAGCGTGCCTGAGTTGGTAGATGTGGAAACATGTCTCCCAGATTTCTAGTGTTGTCTGTACTGCAAGGTGAGAGGATATGGAGGAGTGGTCTGTGAAAGATGGGCCCGTGTCTAAAGACATTATCAGGAGGTCTACTGACTGTTTCTCCACTCATTAGATATTTATAGTGTCCATCTGGGTCAATGGTTGCTCCATAGATCACACAGGTAGGGGTTTTAGGGGATGTAAAGCAGGGAAGATGGATTTGTATTCAGTATTAGGGGGTATTTTCATGAGGTTGTTAATCGAGGCAGGACAAGGAATCACTGTCCACTAATGGGAGAAGGAAATGAGAGATATTGATCTGTCCTTTTCAACCCTTACATGCTCTGTGTACGCTTCCATATCTCTTGTCTCCCTCCCCCCTGGCTCTCGGTCTGAAGAAGGGTCTTGACTTGAAACATCGCCCATTGCTTCTCTCCAGAGATGCTGCCTGTCCTGCTGAGTTAGTCCAACATTTTGTGTCTATCTTTCGTTTATAGCTTGGCTGCTCTGCAGTTTATTGTAAGACTGGCAGGCAGACCCAGAGAGGGGGTATCAATTGCAATCAGATGTGGTAGATGGAAAGACGACATCAGAAATATAATAATCCTGCAACAAGCAATTGAAAAAGTGAAGGTAGGGACTTGTATTTGCCCTCAATACTGTAAGGCAGAAGAAGTGAGAAAAATAACTTCGAGCCATCCCATGGAAGGGTTATCAAAACAAGAGGGCATTGTTTTAAGATGAGAGGTAGGAGTTTTAAAGGGGATCTGAGGGATGTTTTTTCACACAGAGGAGGAATGTGCTGCCAGATGAGGAAGGTGGAATCAGACACAATCACAATGTTTAAGAGGCATTCAGACAGTACAGAAGTGTATGGTTCGAATGGGGGATTAGTGTAAGTGGGCAAAAAGGTCAGCATGGATGTGGTGGGCTGAGTGGCCTGTTTCTGTACTGTACGATTCTTATCACTATGACATTCTTCAGATCGAGATAAATGGTTCTATTTCTTGAGTTTCTTTCAATTCGAAGGGATAATAACACCGGAGACCAACATTTTTTCCACTTTGCATCTGATGCCATTACAAAGGATTCTGTAGGGCACTTTATTGTAATAGCAAACTGTGCACAGAGCTATGTCAATGACAATCATACTCCACAGAGTGTGGTAGTGGTGACGTTGGGCCTACACTCGTAGCATTAACAGGCTCACCGTATGTGAGTGGCCAAATATTATTTTGCCTGTCTGAAAACAAAAAGGAAGAAAAACTAGCAATTTGCAAGCAAACTGCAATGTGCAACGAGCCTGTTCAGTGTTACCAGTTCAACCAACGTCATCTCTGCAAAACGTCCACATTTTATTAGAGTAACATCCATTTGATTTCCAGGGGTAAAGGAATCCAGTGGGGATTTTACCCTTTCCCACACTGGAAGCTACAGTACTTCAAGCTTTTCATTAATACACATTTATTTTGTGATCGAGGAGCTCTTAAAAAAACAAAATGATTTTTCTGTCCATTTCTATTGCTGAATATAACAGAAGGCAGAAAGATTTGCCAAAAAAGAGTCTCAGAATAAAATGTTTTTTTAAGTTTATGCTTTGAAGAGTTTTTATTTTACCATAATTTTCCGACTGGCCGTCTCGAAGAATTATAATGCAATTCTATCAACAGAGTTATGGATCATGTCAACAATGGGGATAGAGAAGTGTATTGAAATTAATTTGAGTTTCCACTGCCTGGGTGATGTAACTCGGCAAGGAAGAGCCCAGGGAGAAATTTATAATAATATACACCCTGCATTATTTTTTTTTCTCTTAATTTATATTACAATTTTATATGCGCCAAAAAAAACTTGCCAATCAGAAAATAACAGCAATTGTCAACTTCAGCACCAATATCATGAGAATTTACAAAACATTAGACCAAAAGTGAGCTCTAAAGCAATTTCCCAAAGTAGTGGGAATCAAGGACATAGTTTTAAGGTGAGGGCAGAAAGATTAAATAGGAACCGGAGGGAAATTTTTTCCCACACAAAGGATGGTGAGTATATGGGATGAGCAGCCAGAGGAGGTTGTTGAAGCAGGTAATATGACGTTTATGAAACATTTAGACAGGCACATGGATAGAACAGATTTAGAGGGCCATGAGCCAAACACAGGCAGATGGGACTAGTGTAGATAATAGACAATAGGTGCAGGAGTAGGCCCTTTGGCCCTTCGAGCTAGCACTGCCATTCAATGTGATCATGGCTGATCATCCCCAATCAGTACCCCGTTCCTGCCTTCTCCCCATATCCCCTGACTCCGCTATTTTTAAGAGCCCTATCGAGCTCTCTCTTGAAAGCATCCAGAGAACCCGCCACCACTACCCTCTGAGGCAGAGAATTCCACAGACTCACCATTCTCTGAGAAAAAGTGTTTCCTCGTTTCCGTTCTAAATGGCTTACTCCTTATTCTTAAACTGTGGCCCCTGGTTCTGGACTCCCCCAACATCGGGGACGTTGGCTGGTTTCACGCTGTTAAGGGCCTGTCCCACGAGCATGCGACTCCATGCGGCAAGCGCGACCTAACGTCGCTTGAGCCGTACGGCCTCGCGGAGCCGGTCCCACTTCGATTGCCGAAGCCGTATGGAGTTGTGCGGAGCTGGTCCCGAAATCGCGCGGGGTTCCGAAAAACTGACCGTGTTAAAAAATTCCGTGCGGCAACAGCCTTGCCGGCCCGCAGCCGTCTCGATGGGCATGCGCAGCGTCTTGACGCCGTACATCACGCGCGAACTTCCCGCGGACTTCGCTCTAACTTCACGTCACTCACTCGACCTCCACGCGGCCCCCACTTCCGGTCTGGTCGCGCTTGCCGCATGCAGGTCGCATGCTCGTGGGACAGGCCCTTAAGACTCTGTGGTCCCTTTATCTTTCTGACGTTTATCATTCCCACTCTGCCTCTCCAAATATATCACAAATCCATACACTGAAGCCAGCTCACGGACCCTGCCTAATTGGATTGCTTGACGATGCTGGAGGAAGTCGAGTCCTGGATTTCCTTCCTGTCCTTTAAAGTCCTCAGTAAAGTTTGGTCACTCACAGCACTTGAATCAAAGAGTTAAACATATCTGTACAGATCTGCAAATCCACTTTGCTTGGTTCATTTTTTCCAGCAGGCTTACAGAGGAGATATGTGCGACAGTTAGTTTATTTTGGCCTGCACTGGCTGGAAAGTTGGAACGATACAACAAGAACTAATTTCAGTTTACAGAGCAGTTTTTGTTTTGCGAGTCCTGTCCGTCCAGGAGAATCTGAACGAGAAACTGCTGTTTATCAAGGTTTTCTGTGATCTTCAACCAGCAGTTACACTGAAATCCCATTTTATTCTCCCACATTGTCCTTTCCCCCACCACACACTCCCCCACTCCCCCCAGATTCTGCCTCTCACTTACAAAAGAAATTTACAGTGGTACGTTCAATGGTACTTTATTCAATGGGTCAATTTAGGGGATTTTGTCTTTGGGATGCTGAAGGAAACCGAAACAGCCAGAGGCAATGCACACTGACACAGGGAGATTGTGCAAAATGCACACTGACAGCACTGGAGGTCAGGATTGAACCCAGCTTCTCAGAGCTGTGAGACAGTAACTCTACCAGTTGTGCCACAGTGCCACCCATATTCCTCTATAAAGTCATTCAAGTATAAAGTCTGGTGAATATGAGGTTTCACCTGCCCTGTTTAACAGTTCAAGAATGCAGAAGGTTCCTGCATGGGCTCCATGACACTTATATATGTCTATATTGAATAAGTGAAGGATGTTGAACAGCACAAATCCCTTTGTCTCCATGACACTGTTTGACCCGCTGAGTTCCCCCAGCAGTTTGTTCTTTGCACTCGGCCAAAACGTGCTGTGAAGTTTGGTTCCAGTTTTACAGGTCAACGTTGTTAATGACTGGTGTTGGGAGAATGACTGATTAGTGAAAAAGCTTTTGCTCGGCTGTGTTCAAAAGAGGTCCTGTTGTAACAGTGAAATGCAATATTTTATCTCTTTTCACGCACTTACTTTATCAACATCCGCATTGTCTGTATCACGGGGATTGGGGCTGAGCCTGTTTCACAACTAATGATTTGCATGCTACCTCCATGGGTGTTGCTGCCTGATTTCCAATAGGTTGTAACTGCCGAGAAAAAAAGCCGCTTGATCTCAGTGAAAGATAATTAATGTAGAAAGCTTGATAATATATTAATGATGTGAGCGGCCAGGAACTCCTAGAACAGGATTATACATTGGCCTTCCCTTTTAAAACACTGCACAGGAACAGCTACTGTGCAAAATCAACGGCTGCAGATGACTAATGTCATTACAATATGGCTACAAAGCAAAATCTGAGACATTAACTGGGGAGACAAATCTTATGATTTTCCATAAACCCAGAGTTTAACTATTATTTGGCAGAGTAATCTGGGAATTCAGGATCGATTTAGAAATATTAGCATTTGTACACGATTTCTACAAAGGTATTTCACTTGTGTTTGTGAATTGTAGTTCATGCCTTCAGGGTATCCTGAAGTAGTTTACTTTCAAGAGTAGATGTTGTTATTATAAAGGAAATACAGCAGCCAATTTGCCTCCCACACAAAGCAGGAAGATAAATCACCAGATATCAGTTTACAGTGTTTGGTTGATCTGGATGTTAGCGGGACCGCTGGGATAACAGTTTTGCACTTTCAATAGTTTTTTTGTGGAACATGGAAGATGGAGATGGTGTCCTCTCACAGCCCCGCTGAGACTAAGGGGGTACCGTGGGGGGGGTGCTCTACCAGGTGCAGCGGCAGGCAATAGATAGGGCTGTTCGGTACTTTGTCGGTGCCAGACGCATGGTGACACTTCTGTGCTGCCTAGGTTGCATGCAAAACACAGCATTTCACTGTATCTAGGTACCTAGGAAAGAGAAACAGATTTAATGCTGTCGACTTGGAACGTAAGAATATTAGAAATGCAATAGTTGGTGTTCATTTTGGGAAGTCAAACCAGGGTAGGTAATGAGGCAATGTTGCATGACTCTGGGACCATCAAGTGGTGATGATCATGTCCAACATGCCTCTAGCTAGTCAGGATTATCACTCAGAAAGCAGGTGTTACTTGCAGTCTCTCACTGGAAAATTGACGTAGCCATGTGTTTGGTCAGTGATTGCTTTGTTGACCTAATCTAAAGGCACTAGTACCTGTTACGAGGGTAAACACATGAGGGGGTTGTACCTCCCTCTCATAGGAAACAGGATTGCATTTAAAACATTACAGGGTGATACAGTGGGGGCAACGGTAGAGTTGCTGCCTCACAGCACCAGAGATCCTGGTTCGATCCTGACTACAGTTGTCTGTCCTGAGTTTGTATGTTCTCCCTGTGACCACATGGGTTTTCTCCGGGTGCTCCAGCTTCCTCCCACAAGTCAAAGACGTGCAGGTTTGTAGGTTAATTGGCTTCTGTAAATTGCCCTTAGTGTGTCGAAAGCAAAACTGGGATAACATAGAACTAGTGTGTGTGTGATCATTGGTTGGCGTGGGCTGAATGGCCTATTTCCATGCTGTATCTCCAAACTAAACTAAAATGTCATCAGGAGCAGAGTTCCATTGGAATGAGACTTCCCTTCTCCTCCCCTCACGTCCTGAGGGAACTGACAGGAACAAAGCAATCCCTGACACTGTTATATTGATGACCGATGCCAGGAAAATTACTCAGTGGTTCCTCGCTGCTTGTCATATCTGGGAAATTGTTCCAAAAGTGTTTGAGTAACAAGTACATTTGAGTACAGTCCAAAATTAACCCTTATCAGTATGAAATTCCCCAATCCTATTTAGCACTCCTTTTGATTCCTACTGCCAAAACTTAGAGACAGGAGAAATAACTTCAGTTGTACCTTTTTTTGCCTTAGATAATCAGTATGTCACTTGTGGCCATTAAAGGCAATGTTTAGCTTAGAGAAACAGGCCCTTCAGCCCACCGGGTCCACACCAACCAATGATCCCCGCTGTGACATAAACACCACCCTACACATGCTAGGGACAATTTTTACATTATACCAAGCCAATTAACCTGCAAACGTAAATGTCTTTGGAGTGTGGGAGGAAACCGAAGATCTCGGAGAAGTTCACGGGGAGAATGTACAAACTCCGCACAGACAGCACCCGTAGTCGGGATCGAACCCGGGTCTCAGGCACTACAAGCGCTGTAAGGCAGCAACTCCATCGCTGCGCCACCGTGCCGCCCGTATAAGAGGAACGTACAAGATGAAGTCTTGCTTATTCGCCTGCCCGACTTAACATGGATTGTTCCTCCTTCATGATACAGAAGTAGCCAATACCTCTAGTTCTAACACCAAAATAAATCTCTGACTTGATTATTTTTGAGTGCCCAACAGAGTTAACGTGGTTTCCACAAAGAATTGCCATCTGCACAGGTCTTATGGGGACAGCGTCATTTGCATTGCTTCTGCCATTTGGCTGTGGGGCAGATGGACTTAGAAATCTCGTTGGAAAAGAGGGTCAAAAAAAGGAACAATCTCCATGGCACCCAAGCGTTAAGAGTGTTTTTGTGTCACATGTCCCGAAATTGGAATACTTGCTTGAAGCAGCACAACAGTTTGTAAACATAATGCTCAATAATTACAATAAGAAACAAACAAAAATAAAAGTTCAATAAACAAAAAAACCCCCAACATAATGCAGAACAAAACATGTGCAACCCAGGCTGTTAGTAGATTGGATTTATTTGGAGTTGATAGTGTTCAATAGCCTGCTAGTTGTTGGGGAAAAAGCCGTTCCTGAAGCAGCACCAGTAGCAGACAGGATAACATAGGGGAATGGGGAATAGTGAGATCTCAGCAATGGTCCATTTCTGTGCCTCATCATCCTCCACTCTGAGCAACCTTTGGGGATTTAACACCCCTATATAAACAATGCTTGCATTACCTGCAGGATAGCCACTGAGCAAGCAGGCATTGTTTTTTTCATTGGATGCATTGTTCAAAAAGCCCTTGTAACTTGAGCACAGACTGGGCACCTTGGAGTATGTACAAGAAATCTCCAATGAACTTGAAGCTCCTTTGTGAAGTGTCTCAATATCAGCAAAGTCAACCTTTAAATCCTGTGTAAACCAAGCAGGTAGCCAGACTGATCCACAGTGATCTTTACACAATCAATGCACATACCAAGCTCCTTTCCATTGACTCCATTAACCCCTCACGCTGTTTCGGCAAGGCCACCGGCATATTCAAGGACACATCGCACCCTGGCCTCTCCCTCTTCTCCCCTCTCCCATCAGGCAAGCAGTGAAGAAGTGTGAAAACGCACACCTCCAGATTCAGGGACAGTTTCTTCCCAGCTGTTATCAGGCAAATGAACCATCCTGCCAACAACTAGAGAGCAGTCCTGAGCTACTATCTACCTCATTGGAGACCCTTGGACTATCTTTGATTGGACAATCACTGGACATTATCTTGCACTAAACATCATTCATGTTTTTCCTTTATCATGTATCTGTGCAAGGCGGTTGGCTGGATTGTAATCATGTATTGTCTTTCCGCTGACTGGTTAGCACCCAACAAAAGCTTGTCAATGTACCTCAGTACACGTGACAATAAACTAAACTCAAACTCAAGCTTTATGCAGCGCTCCTAGTTCCAACATATTGGAGCTCCCTGAAACTTGCTCGGCAAGATGCCATTAGTTGTGCCTGGGCCACTCAGCAGGAACACATCAGGCCCACTGACATGCATTGAGACCTGTCCAATTTCACAACTGGTGTTGCCTCAGCTGGAAATGATCATTAACTTGATTTACTCCAAAATGAAATTGATTTTCAATTACCTAACACAGAAAAACAATCTGCTGCACTGTCCAGTTTTCTTTTTTTTGGGCCCAGATACATGGTGGTTGCAGAATAGGAATCTCACATTGCCATCGACATCACGTCACTACCCGGAGAGCAGGTAAAATGCTCCCTCCTTCACAGCAACCTTTCCGTTTTACTAGCATCACCACGGCAATCAGGTTAGGTTTTCAAAGATAGCACGGAAAATAAAGTGCGTTTCAAAGCCATTAATTTCCACTGCTTGAACACTGAGGTTCACTCTCAACACAGTCTTTTCCTGCATTATAATGATAATGCCAGTGTTGCAAAAAGGAGCCAATTGTTAACCCAATGAATCATACAGCATAGTGCAATGCCTTGAGTTAAGTGACAGCCACTCTCACCGTCGTATTACTTAAAAGGGTAAGTACCAATTACGAAAGCTGCTGGGACCTGATTTGTGTTTCCTCAAGGTAGGTTGACAATGAGTTCACGTCACTCTGTTGCAGGAGAAATCACGGGTTTTAAAGCATGTTGTGCTGTTAGCCTCTTTAACACAGAATGGCATCAACAGCTACCCCGAGCACAACTACACATCTTTCCCTTGTAAATACTAACGCGGTAAGTTCTTGTTCTTAGGCAGAACCTCAGGATGAAGGATGAGCTGGTTGCTCTTTGATTTTTGTGACTCCTGGGATGGCTGATGAAGTCAAGGTGGGAACTGCATCCTCTTCTACAGATGGAACAAGAGGTGGCAGAATTGGTGGGTAGTTTGTGAGTTGGCGCACAGCCTGATTGTAGAGAGTCCCATTTGTTGAGAATAGAGGAAGCAAGATGTTATTCTTGAAGATGCGCTTGTATTAAGTAAAACATACGCAATAATATCTTGCATTTGTCACATGTGCAACTGCACGGTGACATTCTTTTTGCATATGTACACATGCTGGCACTGCCATGGTTTGCCGCCATTTCCAAAGTCCAATGTCCGATCTGCCTGTGTGCTCGGTCTGCCCGGTCTACTGGAGAAGTCCCCCCTTCCAGGCCAGTCCCAGGCTCCTGCAGGGGCATCTGCCAGGGCCTTACACCAGACTAAACCCGCATTTCCAGGTAAAGTTGCGACACTGGCATCTTCCTCCCCGCTGCCTCCAGTGTATGCGCGAACATCAAACAGACCACTCAAAACATAGAGAATAGGTGTAGGAGTAGGCCATTAGGCCCTTCGAGCCAGCACCGCCATTCAATATGACCATGGCTGATCATCCAAAATCAGTACCCCGTTCCTGCTTTCACCCCATATCCCAGGATTCTGTTAGCCCCAAGAGCTAAATCTAAAGGGCCTGTCCCACTCTCACGACCTCTGCAGAGTTTGCCCTTGACTCGTACTCACAACATGGTCATCACGAGGTCATAGGAGGTCTTAGGTCGGTCGAAGCAGGCCGTGATGCTAGTCGTAGGTACTCGTGGCCTAAAGTAGGTCGGGGCGTTTTTTCTAGCCTGATGAAAAATGTCCACGACTAAAAAAGGTTGTGAATTAGGTCGTGAAAGTGGCACAGGCCCTTAACTCTCTCTTGAACTTCCATCAGCTTCCTATTTTATGAGCTGGCATATTCAAGCACTGAACCTGACTCCATACAGTATTATATGAAGTTAAAGGGAGACTGTGGTAAAGATACGGAGGTCTTCTTATTGATACGGTGAAGTTAGGATGTTATTTTTAAGTGTGGCTGTTCACACACTTTCATTTACTGACATTTACATTTGAAGTTTTTTATTTTGATCTGGCCTGGGACCTGAGTGATTTTTATCGGTGTTGTAAGCCAACAACATCATTGACAGCCAGAGGACCTTGTGTGGGATGGGGTCTCACGAGCTCTCAAAGCCTTTCAGCCAGAGCAGCCTAGTGTCTGGGCTGGGACAGTCCCCTTGCTACATCTCAGCAGGCCAGCTTAAGGGTGCAACAGGACCTTACTGAAAGAGGCGAATTGCAGGCAGCCACTGATCTCGGATCAGCAGAGGATCGACCCCGTTGTACGCTAGCGTGCCGTTAAGTGGAAAAGTATCAACTTTTGGCGTGCCACTGGTTGAAGGTCAAATTTCAGCTAACTGAATCTCTAATTGAAGATCAAAGGATTCTTGAGCTAATATTCACGGTGCTTGGCCCTGCATGCTGAGTGCTTGGTTTCTCAGGCAACAGCAGCCCTCTGATCAATAGGGTTATCTGAAATGCTGCGGATGACGTTTTCCACTAGATCTGTGCTTCAAATGCTGCAACAGATCCAAATATTGAACTGTTGCGCAGAAAGGCAGCAACTGCGAGCGGCAGAAGGTCAGAGCCCACCAACAGGGCATTCAACCTTTCTGCCTGTACTGGCCCCTTTGAAAGAGCAGTCGATTTAAAAGCAGCACCATGCTCTTCCCCTGATGCTTGATGCTTCATTCAAATATTCATCTGTTCCAGTAGCCCAGTTATGGAAAGACAGATGCAGTGAATTCATGTTTCATTCTATCTCAGCACATCTTGAAATGTTTTGACTTTTAGTGTTTTTTGCAAGTGTCCAGTTTATTTATTTTTTGGGTGATTTACCCATGGGAGGAAGCAGGACAACGTTTGGCCTCCAAAACCTGAACCCTCAAATGTTACCTGAACTTCTGACCGAAGAACACCACCTCTGACATGGCACCACTCTCTCACTATCAAGCTGATGACTGTGCAGCCCAGTGCCACTGCAAAATTGCTGCTTGGGTTTCTGACATGATGACCCTAGCTGACAATATTTCATTTGGGCTTGTCTTTCAATACAAGAGCCCATGAGACGTGATGTGCAAACTAAGATATAACATTTAATGTCACTATTCCATCAGATGCTTCAGAGGAACAATTAAACTCGGGTAGCAATTCAAGTGTGATCTCTTATTAATAACTACCGTTCGAGCTTTGCTTCACTTTGTTTCTGATGCTTCTGCAAATATTAAGTAAGTATTGCAGTTAATTAAGCTGAAATCAGGATTTCAACATGTTAAGTTGATATTAGTAGTATTAATATTATTATGAATGTTCATTCAGGATTAATTACACTGCTGGATGTCAGATGGAAGAGTAATATTAAAACTAAGAGCAACATCCATTATTCTGTCGGGGTAATTGTTGGTGCTTGGTCACATGTTTTCTAGAAGGACAGATTTACATCTAAGTGTATTTTGCAAGTTGAAGGGTAAGCTCCTCTCTCTGGGAGAAAAAAAAATGTTTAAAGAGAAAGTGGCTCTTTTACAAAATGAAAATTGCAATCCCAGTGATTTCCCCATAGACTAGCATCAAAGACCAGCGTGACCTGATCCTTATCTAAAGTGGACAATCCAGTTGAGGTCACTGAATATCCAGGAGAAAATCTACCCTATTTCCCCTCTCCCTTGCCTGGGAACCACATAAAACTCTAATATTCTGTATCCAGCTATCCTGAAATTACTGACACAAGAAACTGTAGGTGACGGAAACATGAGCAAAGGACAAAGTGCTGGAGGAACACAATTGGTCAGGCAGGATCCATGGAGGGAAATAGACAAGTGATGTTCCTCCAGAATCTGGAAAGAAAGAAATTGCAGAAGCTGGTCTATACCCAAGTGCTGGAATAACTCAGCGGGGCTAGCAGCAATTCTGGAGCAAAAGGACAGGTGGCATTTCGGGTGTGGAACTTTAGGAGTGTCCTGACCCGAAACGTCACTTATCCATGTTCCTCCAGCACTTTGCTTTTTTTTAATATTCCGAAATCCCAATAGTTTATCCCTTGGCTCACCAGATGACGATTCCCTCAATCCCTTTCACATAACCGAGACCCGATTAACACACACTCTTCCACTCCACATCAATTCCACTTCCCATTCCCATTCCCATTCCGACCTATCTGCACTGCCACAGTGAGGCCATAGACAAAATGGAGGCACAACACCTCACATTCACCTTATGTAATCTAAATGTTGAATTCTCCAATTTCAGGCCAATTCACTCCTCCACTATGTGTCCTCCACCCCCATGTACACCTTTCTTTCCACAATCCCTGTACCCATCACCCAGTTCTTTTCCCCTCCTCCATCCACTCATCATTCACCATTCTCTACTATTAGAGACTGTGGGCGGTGCTTTGCGGCAGCAGTCCGCCTGTCCTTATTTTTATCCCGTCTAATGTGTAGTGGTTTTTTAAACTATGTATATGTGGGGGGGGAGGGGGGGGGGGGGGGGGGGGGGGGGGGGCGGTGATGTAAACTTTTAATCTCTTCCCTGCACGGGAGACCCGACATTTTCCCCATTGTCGTTGGAGCCTAGCACCGTGGAGCGGCCTAACGACAATGTTTAGCGAGTTTATGTACATAATCCACACATTTTATTCTCCCTGTATTCCTATCAGCTCCCTCCTCCCCCAGAATCTACCACACACCTACATATTAGGGTAAATGAACAATGGCCAGTTCCCCTGCCAACCTGCATGTCCGTGAGTTAAGGGAGGAAACCCCACACAACGACAGGGACAAACGTGCAAACTCCACACTGACAGTTCCAGAGATCAGGATTTAGCTCAGTTATAGAGGAGAAAAGGGCTTAAGAAGAGAAGAAGCACATCATGGAAACGGACCCATCTGCCCACTGAGTCACATGCCAACCATTGATCACCCATTCACACTAATTCTATGTTATTGTAGAGGCACCAGCTGGTGCTCGCAAGTATCGAACCCTGCGGTCGGAATCCGTGCGCACGTAAATCTGGGAGGGGTCGTGTTTTCGCACGGTTTATAGGGCTCTGCCCTTCAGTCGGTGTGAGACCACCGTTGTGGTCAGTTGTGTTAGCGGCAATTGTTAAGACACGTTAGTGGTGAATCACATTGTGAATAAACCGGATTCAAATCAACCGTCTGTTGCCTTCATCCGCTAAATTATCCCATTTTCACAACCACTCCCGCCACAATGGGAGCAATTTACAGAGGCCAATAACCTACAAACCCACATGTCCTTGAGACAGACGTAGGAGAAAACTGGAGCCCCACCCGGTCACAGTGCAAACACTACAAAGACAGCAACTGGGGTCAGGATTGAACCTGGGTCTCTGATGCTGTGAGGCAGCATCTTTACTAGCTGTGTTCCTGTGCTGCCCTTAAATTGAACCTGGGTCACAGGAGACTGAGACATTAGCTCCATCAGTGGCACCAAGTGCCACCTGCAAGCCTATTTTAAATATCATGAAACATAATCTGCAGATTCATTGCCAAGGTTTGGCAGGTAGTGATGGGTTTGGACGGTGTTGGGATGATGCGTGCATTATATGAGAGAAACCTAAATTCGCATGATCAGGATTAATGCCAATTAATTTGGAAATAATGCTGTTTTTTTGGGGGGTCAGAGATGCAAATCGCCAACAAAGGAGAGCAAATTACCATCAAGAACAGGTTCAGCATAGGTTGAACATTTGTATTGTTGTATTGTTTAGTTTAATTTGTAAGGAAGTGAATGTTTTAAAATCCATAATGGTATGTTGTTTTGATATAGATCCAGGCTGCTATTGAGTCTCCCGGACTGATAAAGGCTAAAAATTAATTCAAGGTAATTATGCTGTCAAACACACAGAGCACGTTATAATTCTATGCATTTTAAACAAGGAAACATTGCTGGGTTGCTGTTTGTTTGGCAGCAATCTGAACTTGAACTCGGTTACTAATAAATTTCTGTCCCTGAAAACATGGCTACGAATAACAGAACCTGGATTAGAATGGAAAAAATAATGTGAATGGCGATGGAAATTGCTCTGGATTGTCATTCTGACCCTGGACCCGAGAAAGCTGTGGGCCCCAGTCCACAGGATGCATTAATGTGTAGGAAGGAACTGCAGATGTTGCTTTACATCGAGGATAGACACTCGCTAGAATTTAGAAGATTGAGGGGGGATCTTATAGAAACTTACAAAATTCTTAAGGGGTTGGACAGGTTAGATGCAGGAAGATTGTTCCCGATGTTGGGGAAGTCCAGGACAAGGGGTCACAGTTTAAGGATAAAGGGGAAATCCTTTAGGACCGAGATGAGAAAAACATTTTTCACACAGAGAGTGGTGAATCTCTGGAACTCTCTGCCGCAGAAGGTAGTTGAGGCCAGTTCATTGGCTATATTTAAGAGTTAGTTAGATGTGGCCCTTGTGGCTAAAGGGATCAGGGGGTATGGAGAGAAGGCAGGTACAGGATACTGAGTTGGATGATCAGCCATGGTCATATTGAATGGCGGTGCAGGCTCGAAGGGCCGAATGGCCTACTCCTGCACCTATTTTATATGTTTGTATGTTTCTAAAATGCTGGTGTAACTCAGTGGGACAGGCAGCATCTCTGGAGAGATGAAGTGGGTGCCATTTCAGGTCGGGAAGAAGGGTCTCGACCCGAAACGTCACCCATTCCTGCTCTCCAGAGGTGCTGACTGTCCCGCTGAGTTACTTCAGCGTCATGTATTCATGTGGTTGTAAAGGGGCCTTGCAAACCAGAGCTGCAACTGAGCTGGGCCTGGAGGCAAACACACTCCCTGAGGATCGAGTCCGTTGCTCATGCCTTGTGGGGTTTGTCCATCTTCATCCATCGATTGTGCAGCACGTCTGCATAGGTTAAAGTGCTTCAGGCACATTGCTAAAGACAAAGTTGGCCTCAAAGACATTTCTGAGTCAAGACAATTCTGACGAGACCCCACTGGGACCTGTTCAAATTAACTGTATGGATTTATTGACAATTAAATCTCCTGTTCACAATTAGTTGTCCCCGGGACTAACTTTTACAATCCTCAAACAACCCTTCAATCAGCGTTAGGCGAAAAGGAAAAAATAAATGTTCTAATAATCATCACAATTCAGTTTTAGGAAGTTTTCCGAACGAGCGAACTGATTGCTGCATTTCCAACATAATAACCGATGGCATTTCCAAAGTATAATGGCTTGAAGCAAGATGATAGTAACAAAACCACTGAGGCATTAAATGTGAAATACAGACAGAGTTATCCTTGCAATGCATGGCACAGGTGCCACGTTCTGCTTCGTCAATGTATAGTAAAACAGAAAACAACTCACTTTGTCAACATGGTCATAATCACAAGCAGTTGTAAAATGTAACAAGCACACGGGGTGAGCAGTCTGGAGGAAACCACTCCCTCAAAGCCCTGAGAGGAGTTAAAAAACAATGTGCTGGAAGAACTCAATAGGTCAGGCAGCATCTGTGGAGGGAATGAACAGACTATGTTTTGGGTCAGGACCCAAGAATCCAAATTGTCTGTTCATACTGAGTTCCTCCAGCTCTTTGTTTTCTGCT
This sequence comes from Leucoraja erinaceus, assembly GCF_028641065.1. NCBI lineage: Eukaryota > Metazoa > Chordata > Chondrichthyes > Rajiformes > Rajidae > Leucoraja > Leucoraja erinaceus. Next base: position 12,337,590 of record NC_073403.1, read on the forward strand.
CAAGATCGCAACGTCTGTGGTGCTTGTGTCTCTTGATAGGATTAGAATGGAGATGAGAAGGAATTTTTTTCACCAGAGGGTGGTGAATCTGTGGAATTCATTGCCACATACAGCTGTGGAGGCCAAGACATTGCGAATTTTTAAAGGGGAAATTGATACATTCTTGATGAGTAATGCCCCCGTCCCACTTAAGAAACCTGAACGGAAACCTCTGGAGACTTTGCGCCCCACCCAAGGTTTCCGTGCGGTTCCTGGAGGTTGCAGGTGGCTGCCGGAGGTTGCAGGTAGTGGAAGCAGGCAGGGAGACTGACAAAAACCTCCAGGAACCTCACGGAAACCTTGGGTGGGGCACAAAGTCTCTAGAGGTTTCCGTTCAGGTTTCCTAAGTGGTACAGGGGCATTGCAAGGGAGTCAAAGGTTACAGGGAGTAGGCAGCAGAATGGGGTTGAGAGGGAAAATAGATCAGCTGACTCGATGGACCGAATGGCCTAATTGTGCTCCTATATCTTATGTACATGAACTTGCTAAACATTGTTCCATAGAAACCTCAGCATTTTCTTTCCTCCCTGGTGAATAAAATAGCATTTCTTGAACCTGTCTCTTAAAGACAAGCTTGGCACCTTCTGAAACATCTGAAACCTATGGATTTCTTAATAATTGAGCCCAGGTAAGAATAAGCATGCAGGTAACCCAATGGCACACAATTATCCCCACAGGTAGAACACCTTGAAACAGGAATAGCAAATACACTGTGAGACAATAATCAGAAAGGATAATATTCAAACCAGAGATTGCCGTGGGACTTGTGTTGATCCCGGTAATTATTCAACGGTGATTTTATGCTTGGACTAGGATTATTAATGATCTTTGTTCATGAATGAAAAACAATGGGTTACTCTATCGCTCTCTGTGTTAGAGCTGCTTAGCTACTCCAACCCTGGAGATCCTCAAAGCCCATTTCCCCGCAGTCACTCCCCTGACTCCAGCCTCTTTCATCTCCTCATTACACAGTGAACCCGGTACGATGGTGGATGATGAAAGGAATGACCCGTGGACCATTGGGAACACAACGCGCCTGACAGCTGTGGGCCAGTGGGCTGGAAAATCATTCACACACCTCCAAATAAATGTGCCGAGCTGTTGCAAAGCCAGGCTAAGGCAGTTATATGTACATCTCTGAGCGTTTTACCATCCCTTGACTAATATGTCTCCTCAATTTGGAGCTGAGATTCTCGCATTGCTTAGCGCATTTTTTTCCAGCGTTAAATTTCCCTAAATAACGTCAACAGAGGTGCAGCACTCGATGCAAAGTGCTGGAGGAACTCTGCAGGTCAGTCAATATCTGTGGAGGGAACGAACAGTCGACGTTGCGGGCGAAACCCTTCCTCAGACCCGAAGCATCGCCTGTCCATTCCCTCTGCAGATGCTGCCCGACTCGAGTCCTGCAGATGATTTGGATAAGAATGCACAAGGCATGATTATTAAGTTTGCAGATGACATTAAAGCAGGTGGCATTGTAAATAGTGAGGATGGTTATCAGAAATTATAGCAGGATCTTGAGCAGTTGGGCAAGTAACTGAGGGATGGTTAATAGAGTTTAATGTAGATGAGTGCATTTTAGGAAGTCAAACCTGTGCATTGTAGTTACAGAGAAAGTGCAAACAGGAAAGAAAAGTACCTGGGTCACAATGTGGTAGGTTGGGAGATCAGGGCTACACCCTTAGTTTAAGAGAAGGCTGTTCAGTGGTCTGATAGCAGCGGGGAAGAAGCTGTTCATGTGTCTGTCTGGTGTATGCGCTTGCAAGCTTTTGTATTTTCTGCCCGACAGAAGAGGTAAAGGTAGTACAATGGCAATTCACCAGATTGATTGCTAGGACTGGGGGGTTTGTTTTATCAGCAGAGATTAAGGTTAAATCTATACTTACTATCGTTTAGAAACATGGGAGGTGATCCCATTGAACCACAAAATTATTACAAGGCTTGACGGGGCAAATATTTCTCGTGTCTGGGATATTTCCTGTGAATGGGATGGACCATTCAAGATCAGAGGAAGACATTTATTCACAGAATTTGGGGATTTCTTGAGATTTAGTGACTTAGTCGTTTTAATATTCAAAAGAGGTTCTGATAGATTATTAGGTATTAAGGGACATGAGGTCGATGCATGAAAGTAGCACCAGGTAAAAGATGAACCTGACTGCACAGGGCAGCAGGGCTAACATGCCGAAATGTTCTTGCCTTTATTTGCTAAAATGTTATACTGTGTTAAGTGCACGTTTTGTTATTTTATTCCATGTTATGACTGCAAGGTTCACAATTTCGTTCAGGCTGAAATGTCTGAATGACAATAAAGGATATTTTATACCGCACAGGAGGATCTTGCACTAAACCAGGTCTCATGAGTGACAAGGGTGCTGCGTATAATTATGGTTTTTGGGAACACTACCAAATATAACGCTAACAAATGTATGTTATAGCCATGGAGAATGTCGGAGACATTTTGCACAGTTCTTGTGTTGTCCGTATTTTTTCTCCGCAATAATGTTTTGTTGATTAAAAAAATTATCAGGCCAGACGGGATCGACTGCCCCTTGCCTCACAGCCCCAGTGACCAGGGTTCATTCCTGACCTATCATTCTTTCTGTGGCCAAGTGAGTTTTATCCCAGAGCCTCTGGTTTTCTCTCTCCTCGCAAAGACGTGCGAGTTGGGAGATTAATTGCCCCTTTTGTGCAGGTGAGAGGTAGGATCTGGGGAGAATTGAGTGGAGATTAAAGTAAGATTAATTTAAGTGGCTGCCTGTTGGTCAGCGAGGATTCAGTGAATCTAAGAGACTGCTTCCATGCTGTTTAAGTGGCTAATAAATTGCCAATAGCTTATCCAGAGAAAACAGAGAGTAGGGATATATCTACTACAAACCCACTGATTCCCATAGCTATCTTGACTACACTTCTTCCCATCCTGCTTCCTGTAAGGACTACCCCCCTACTCCCAATTCCTCCGTCTATGCCACATCTGTGCCCACGATGAGGTGTTCCATACTAGGGCATCGGAGATGTCCTCATTCTTTAGGGAACAGGGGCTCCCCTCTTTGACTATAGATGAGGCTCTACCAGGGTCTCCTCTATATCCCGCAGCTCCGCTCTTACTCCCCCTCCCCCTATTCATAACAAGGATAGAGTCCCACCTTGGGTTCACCTTCTACCCCATCAGCAATCGCATGCAACATATAATCCTCCGACATTTTCGCCACCTCCAATGGGATCCCACTACTGGCCACATCTTCCCATCTCCTCCCCTTTCTGCAGAGACCGTTCCATCCGTAACTCCCTGGTCACTCCACACCCAAACCACCCCCTCCCCGGGTACTTTCCCCTGCAACCGCAGGAAATGCTACACTTGTCCCTTTACCTCCCCCCTCGACTCCATCCAAGGATCAAACAGTCTTTCCAGACGAGGCAGAGGTTCACCTGCACCTCCTCCAACCTCATCTACTGCATCCGCTGTTCCAGGTGTCAACTTCTCTACATTGGCGAGACCAAGCACAAGGTTAGCGATCGCTTCACTGAACACCTCCACTCAGTCCGTCTTAACCAACCTGATCGCCCAGTTGCTCAGCACTTCAACTCCCCCTCCCATTCCCACTCTGACATTTATGTCCTGGGCCTCCTCCATTGCCAGAGTGAAGCCCAGCGCAAATTGGAGAAACAGCACCTCATATTTCGCTTGGGTAGTTTACACCCCAGCGGTATGAACATTGACTTCTCTAATTTTAGGTAGCCCTTGCTTTCTCCCTCCCCCCCCCCCTTCCCAGTTCTCCCCAAAGCCTACTGTCTCCTCCAACTCCCTTTCTTTTTTCAGCTCAACCCCCCCCCCCCCCCCCCCCCCCCCCCCCCCCCCACATCAGTCCAAAGAAGGGTCTCAGCCCGAAACGTTGCCAATTCCTTCTCTCCATTGATGCTGCCTCACCCGCTGAGTTTGTCCAGCATTTTTTGCCTACCTTCGATTTTCCAGCATCTGCAGTTCTTTCTTAAACAGCAGGGATAAAATAGTGATTTTTGGTTTGGCAACTGTAATAATAGGATTTTGGAAGGATCAGGACTTGAGCCTGTGCCACAGGCAATCTGTATCATTGGCATAGATAGGAGAGGAAATATAATGTATCAATGTTTGCCTGCTGTAGAAAGTTTGGAAGGAAAAGTTGTGCAGTACATGCAAAGAAACTGCAACAAAGGCAGAGAGGTTAAGTGTGTGGGTAAGAATATGGCAGATGAAATGTAATGTGGAGAGATTGGAAATTGCCCAAAGAGATAGCGAAACCAGCGACGCAGAGTATTTTCTCAGAGGTATAACATTGGGAAATGTTACTGTACTTGGATGGATGTTCTTGTACTGGAATCACAGAAGGTTAGCATTCACCTGCAGCAGGAAGTCAATGGTATATTTATTACAAGGACTTTATTTTGAAGACAAAGTTGTTGCTCTTGGTACTTATGGCCCGACAAGAGATGACCTTGAGAAGTTTCTATTAAGCTATCTTTGTGAACTGCTGGAGTCCGTCTGGTGAAGGCACTCCTACTGTTATATGAACAGAAAATGCTGGAAACACTCAACAGGTCAGGCAGCATTTGTGGAAAGAGAATAAAGAGTTATCATGTTCAGCCTGATGCTGCCTGATCTCCTGTGTGTTTCCTTCTTATATTTATTTCAGATTTTCAGCAACTACAGGGTTGATTTTCATTCTCCCACAGGGATTTTGGATAGGGAGTTCAGGGATTTGGGCACAGCCGCATAACGGAAGGGATAGTGGTAAAGTATTCCGAGTGAGATATTGATGTCCTGGTGATTGATGTATTTCAGCAGGGAAATCGCACTTACAACAGAACAATGCCAGAAATGATTTCACAACATTTCCAGATGTCAACGTGAACTCTCGGCACCTTAACTCGATGCACAAAGACACACATGCACATATATGTGCACACTTATACACACACACAATCATGCATACCCACACACACACATACACATGTGCACACAGACACATTCACAAGCACACACAATCACACATACACATGCATACCCACACACACACACACATACACATGTGCACACAGACACATTCACAAGCACACACATGTACATGCACATACACGTGCATACACAATCTGTTCTTATACCCCATCCCTTACCTCCCAAAGAAAGTGGGCCCCTCCAAAAATCCCTGCCTCTCCACTAGTCGATCAATGTGCAATTAAATCATTATTTACTTCACAGCCTTGATAGAAACTGCCTGGAGTGGAAGGAAGGCCAGTTGGTTGGGAGAGGACCACTCAGGCTTTGCACAGCCCCTTGCCAGGCAATGGAGCGGTCCTCCTCCTCTTCCGCATGGATGGAGTCCACGGATGCCTCTTGTAAATGTTCTTCAGTAGTTACACCAAGAGTGCAGTCCCTGCTGGTTGGAGAACGTGGTGATGTAATTGAGCATTTCCATTGAGATTCGAATGTGCCCTGTGAAGACTCTGGATGAGGTGCCCTTCAAGCGGCATTGAGACGTCAAACCTGGACTGTTGTGCTGCTGCCTGTGATGGCAGAATTGACCTGGGAGCTGCCGTTTCTGTCAGGAAGGCTTCAAACATGCAGTGCATGACAATTGACATCGCTAGGTGTGTGACTAATACGGGGAAAACATCAGATAATCGTCTGCATTAAGAATCAGTCGTCATGGTGCTACAAAGGTCACCTTGACTTATCCGGAGCTGATACAAAATTTACAATTGGCACAGTTTTACCTGGAAAATAGTCACAATAAAATTAATTCCTCCGGTCTGAAAAAAGTCACCTGCACTTGATGTTTTGCTCAACTTTCCAGCATTTGAAGTTTCTTGTGCCTCTAAAATGTACTCCTTTATTGGTCGTATTAATTAAGAATCATTCTACTGGAAAACACAATTTCTATAATTGGAGTGAAATCAAGGAACAGGAGGCACAAGGGACCCGATGCAGATTGAGGGTAAGGCACAAGTCTCTGGTGCTGATGCACTACAACGCTGATAACTATATTCTACACAGTGTATCTTCCCCTTTGCTCCATCTATTGTACTTGAGTTTGTCTCAATTGTAGTTAAATATGGTATATCTAATCTCTCAGGGTAGCATGCAAAACAAAGATTTTCACTGTACCTCGGTACATGTGACAATAACAAACCTAAACCCTTGAAAAGATGAAAAGATGGGGCTGTTCAGAATGTTGTTTTAAATTTCAATGGCATCCCAACTGATCATAGAAATATAGAAACATAGAAAATAGGTGCAGGAGTAGGCCATTCTGCCCTTCGAGCCTGCACCGCCATTCAATATGATCATGACTGATCATCCAACTCAGTATCCCATCCCTGCCTTCTCTCCATACCCCCTGATCCCTTTAGTCCAAGGGTCACATCTAACTCCCTCTTAAATATAGCCCATGAACTGGCCTCAACTACCTTCTGTGGCAGAGAATTCCACAGATTCACCACTCCCTGTGTAAAAAATGATATTCTCATCTCGGTCCTAAAAGACTTCCCTCTTATCCTTAAACTGTGACCCCTTGTTCTGGACTTCCCCAACATCGGGAATAATCTTCCTGCATCTAACCTGTCCAGCCCCTGAAGAATTTTGTAAGTTTCTATAAGATCCCCCCTCAGTCTTCTAAATTCTAGCTTGTACAAGCCGAGTCTATCCAGTCTTTCTTCATATGAAAGTTCTGCCATCCCAGGATTTATCAATAACATCGGAAGGACCAGAGTCAACGGATAAGCAGAGGAATAGATTGTCAGTAGACAGCAGGACAGCAAGCAGCCTGGGTTGCCTGGGTTGGAGGACTTTGGTTATGTGGAGAGACTGGTTCGGCTGAGCATGTTTGCCTTGAAACTAAGGATGGTGTAGCCTGACTTGATAGAAGTGTGTAAGATTATGAGAGGCACAGATAAGGTTAGATAGTCAGAATCTTTTCCCCAAGGGGTAAGTATCAAATAGAAAAGGGCAGAGGCTTAAGGCATTTTAAAAGGGATCTGAGGAGTAAGCTTTTTACACAGAGAATGGTTGATATCTGAAGGGCGTTGCCTGAGGAGGTGGTGGTATCAGGTACAGCTACTATTTTTAAGTGGCTTTAAAGTGGAAAGATAAGGATATCGTCCTAATGCGGGCAAATTGAACTAGTGTAGATGGGCAAAAAGGTCCTCATGAATGTGGTGGGATGAAAGGCCTGTGTCTGTCAAGTCCGTTTGCTCTGACTATTACTCCATGAGCAGCAGGATGAGATCAAGGGCGGAAGACAAAAGTGGGATCAAAGCTGGGATTCCTGGTGTTTATAATTTACAGTATCAATCTAACCTTTGTAAGACTGGGTAAGTTGATAGGTTCATGTCAATGGAGATTGCTTGCTTTCTATCAAGGACAAAAGGAGACCATTCGACCCATCAGGTCTATGCCGGCTCACTGCAGAGAAATGCCATCAGCCCCATTACCCCCACTCATACAGTCACACAGAACAGGAAAAGGGAGAGGGAAAATATTGAATAGGAATCTGAGGGGCAACTATTTTATACCGAGGGTTGGTGGGTATGTGGAATGAGAAGCCAGAGAGGTTAGCTGAGATACTGTAACCACATTTTACGATACGATAGAACTTTATTTATCCCAGGAGGGAAATTGGTCCGCCAACATTCATAAAACGCAACAAGATACATGAAGCATGAAATTAAAGTGTGAGTGGAATGTCTTGGATTAGGGATGCGCAAAGACTGGGGGGGGGGGTAGTCAGTCTACCCCATGACAGAAAGGGGAGGAGTTGTACAATTTGATAGCCACAGGGAAAAAGGATCTCCAGTGGCATTCGGTGCTGAAGACATTGAACGGGTACATGCATAGGAAAGGTTGCGAGGGATATGGGCTGAGCGTGGGATGGTAGGGCGAGTGTCGGTCAGCATGGGAATGTTGGGCCGAAGAGCCTGTTTCTGTGCTCTATGACTGTGACTCTGTAACGCAGACACAGGTACACAGAGCAGAAGAGCAGATGGATGTAAAATTACAAAAGGCCTAATGCAAGTGCATGATTTTTAAAAGGTGGTGATAACATCAGCCCAAGTCCCAAATGAGATGATTTTTAAATATCTGAGTGTTGATATTCCCATCTCCAATAATATCTGATGAAACTGGGAGTCCACTCAGTTTTTTTCTTTTATGCTCTGTCACTTTTAACTCAACTTCATAAGGTTCTTCTGTTATTACACTTCAGCATTTTATTTTGCCTGACTTCAGGTTGCAAGACAATCTTTGCTCCCTTCTGATGTTTTGCATTCATTGTTGTATCCATCATTACCATGTGTACCGTGTAGTCTATGAGTTTCATGCAATCAAAGAATTTCATTGCACCCTGATGCATCCGACAATAAACTAATCTGAAAACACCGCAGTGATCCTGGAGGGTTAGTAGTTAGAGATAGAGACAAGTTTGCTCAAACATTTCTAAGCTTGAGCTACACATCTAACGTTCACCAGAATACCCCCCCCCTCCAATACTGTAATCCCTGTCCCATGATCGCAGAGCTGTTGAATGGTATTAACCAAAAAAGAGCAGGGTCCCTAAACAGATTCCAGAATTGTCTGTTTGGATCCAGCAACACCGCTACAGCCCTGTACACTGTAATTAATTTAACTATTCCAATGAGATTGGTACTTGTACAATTAACTTATACCGACTTCCTTCATTTAGCATTCAGCTCTGCATTTAATCTTCCCCCAGCAGAAGTCATGACACACACTGGCTTGATAAATTTCCACTTACTGCTTTTTTTTTTTTACGGTTTGAAGCAATTTATGCACACTGACTTTCTCAGGCTATCTCTTGGGCTGTCCGCGATATAATTTTTCATCATTAGTGTCATCTCTTTTGTCTGAAGCTGCCTCCTGAATATTCATGCATCCAAGCCTCTGTAGAACAGTGCGGAGAGTGGGGGGAGGGCTGTGCCTTTTCAAGTCCCCGTGTGCTATTCTCCTCTGGTGGGATGTTCAGCCTTCCTCGCGGTGCTCATCGTTACTGGCTCCTCTCCTGCCAGCCATTCCCACCCCACCCCCTCCATTGCAAATAACCCCTTCAATGGTTTGACATATTTTTATTTATTTAAAAAACAGTGCGATGGAAAAAGTCAGTCGCAAATTTACACGGGATGATCTGCCCCATTGTTCGACGGAACTGGTATACCATTTCCACAGAGTGCATTGAGCACAGCAGCCAATGCCTCAAGGTCCTCTGGAATCCTCTCTCCCGTCCAAAATAGAAGTCTGCGCTTCCAGAATATATTCTATTTTATTTGCACAGATGATGGTCCTTTAATTTGATTCAGATTTCACCCATTTGGACACGCTGCTCTGTTCATAAGTTATAGGAACAGAATTAGGCCATTCAGCCCATCAAGTCTTCTCCGCCATTCAATCATGGCTCATCCACCTTTCCCTCTCAACCCCAATTTTCTGCCTCCTCTCCACAACCCCCGACCCGTACTAATCAAGAATCCATCAATCTCCGTTCTAAAAATATCCATTGACTTGGCCTCCACAGCCTTCTGTGGCAATGAATTCCACAGATTCACCACTCTCTGACTAAAGAAATTCCTCCTCATCAACTCTCTAAAGGATGTGCCGAACATTTACTTCACATGGGAAACATGAAGAAGGTGATTGATTTTAAACTACAGAATGGAGACAGGCCTCGCCACCCACCGAGTCCATGCTCACCATTCCCACTAGCTCTCTGTTATTCCACTTTTCCAGAACGTTCTCAGGAATCTTCCCTCTTTCTCCCACCTCACAATTATTAGGAACTGGAGCAGGAAAGATCTTTGGGCACATGCACTGCAGCAAAGTTAGCACTAAAAAAGGACACAAAGTGCAGGAGCTAGCAGGTCAGGCAGTATCACAGGTGAACATGGATAAGTCATGTTTCGGGTCGGGACCCTTCACTCCGACCACTACATTCTACTTAAGTGAGTCCAGTGGATTTTATTTGTATGCCGGACCAATGAAATTATTAATTGCAGCAGCACACAACAGGTTTGTAACCAAAGTACTCAATAGAAACCATAATAGACAACAAAAAGAAGTTAAAAATAACAATATTGTACAAAACCAGCACAACGTCCAAAGTTCCAAGTGCAATCAAGGCAGTTCGTAGTTTGGAATTTAGTTGGAGTTTATAGTTCATAGTTCATAGCTCTAGGAGCAGAATTAGGCTATTCATCCCGTCAAGTCTACTCCGCCATTCAATCATGGCTGATCTATCTTTCCCCTCTCAACCCCATTCTCCTGCCTTCACCTCATAATCCTTGACTCTCTTACTAATCAAGAATCTGTCAATCTCTGGCTTAAAAAAGTTGTGTTCAATTGCTTGATGGTTGCTGGTGTTCATGAACCTGAATGTCACCGTTTCCTGGCTCCAATGTCTTCTTCCCAGTGGCAGGAGTGAATACAAATGCAACATGTGTAGGGAGGAACTGCAGATGCTGGTTTAAACTGAAGATAGACACAAAATGCTGAGGTAACTCAGCGGGACAGGCAGCACCTCTGGAGAGAAGGAATGGGTGATGTTTTAAGGCTTGAGACCCTTCTTCAGATTGCAACATGTTGGAATACTGGCAATGATGGTGACGACGCAGGGTGACTTGGTGGCAGGAGGGATGACCTGTGAAGCCCATTGATTTTCTGAAAGTAATGACTTCATTTTAATTTCAGAGGAGAGAGAAGCAGCAGCAAAGGGGAGGCAGCAAGGTGGAGATATGTTTCTTCCTGACCCTCAATGGATTTTAAAGAACGTCATTGTTCTTGACGCCAGGAAAACGAGATGCCGCCTCGTCCAAGTACATTCTTAAACTTGCTCAAATTTCTTTTTGAGATGTTGACAAATGTTAGACAGGAAACTGATTCAGATTCAGATTCAGATTCGGATTCAGATTCAACTTTAATTGTCATTGTCAGTGTACAGTACAGAGACAACGAAATGCAGTTAGCATCTCCCTGAAAGAGCGACAAACAAGATGATTTCAATAAAGAAATCTCTTTACATGCATACAGTCATAGTGTGTTTCCTGTGGGAGGAGTGTCCGGGTTGGGGGGGGGGGGGGGGGGGGGGGGGGGGGGGGGGGGGGGGGGGGGGGGGGGGGGGGGGGGGGGGGGGGGGGGTGATTGGCAGTCACCGAGGTACATTGTTGAGTAGTGTATTCCTGAATTCCAAGATGAATTCTGCAGGATCGGGGCAAAATGCCATCATTTATGATTTGTTTTGTTATTTCTCCACCACCAACTTGGGGGCGGTGGCAGAGTGACAATCTCACCAGACTAGTTGGTTAAACCCCTGTACCAATACCAAAGATGTAAGTTCTTATTCCAACCTCTCTGCCATAGAACTTACATTTAGATAGATAATATTTTTAAGGAGAGTTTTGATGATGGCAATCGGGAACTTGCAGCATTGGCAATAAAAACCCATCCTATTAACTCATGACACTCCGTGGAGAGATTTTGCCATTTGCCAGGTCTGGCCTTCCTGCGACTCCAGACACATTGTGGAGGCAAAATCCTGACAAATCCCCCATCACGCTGTGCGGTACTGCAGTCATGCTAAATGGGATCGTTTTGGACAAGGCTGGTGGCTCAAGATGCAGTGTGGACTATCAGTAGCAGCTGGAACTTACAGCCCCACAATATGTAACCTCATGGTCTGGGATACTACCAGGCTTGCGCATCGTTCAATGAGGGGTGCTGAAGTCCACCCAGATTCACATTCTTCCTAATCATCAGAACCAGCATCTAGCATCTAGCCGGCAGAGCTGAGCAATCGGGTAAGTGAAATTCAAAACTTTCTTCAAAGACTCTTACCAATTTGTGCAGATGCCCCGTAGAAAGCATCCTCATGGGGGGGATCACAGTTTGGTTTGGCAACTGATCCGTCCAAGACTGAAGAAATTGCAGAGAGTTCTGAACGCAGCCCAGCCCATCACGCGAAACAGCTTCACTCCACTTCACTCCATCTGCACTTCACGTTACCTTGGAAAAGCAGTCAAGGATCACTCACACCCTGGTCATTCTTTCTCCCCTCCCTCATCGGGCAGAAGATACAAAAGCTTGAAATCACATATCACCTCATTTAAGAACAGCTAACAATGTTATCAGACTTTTGAATGGACCTCTCATGTGGTAAGTATGTATTCCCAATCTTCAAATCTACCTTGTTGCAACTTTGGTCTACACTTTCTCTGTAGATGTAACAATGTATTTTGCACTATGTATTTTGCACGCCTTTTGCGTAACTTGTTGCCTTTGTGAATGGTGTGATTGCACTTATCTATGATATGATCTGCCTGGATAGTTTCTCACTGTAGATGCACGTGACAATAATAAATGAATGGTGCCCTTCAATGACATGGAGATTATCTGACTTTGTGGTGTGATTGGAGATTTATCCCCAGCCCTATATGGAGTCAGTGAAGTGCAAGATTTGAGTCTGTTCCAAAGCTTTGGAATGTGTTAGGTTAAAGTTGGGAATAAGAAATGAATTCAATGAGGGAGTGGAGAAAAGCATAGCCTTTATATTGGAAAATAATTAGCACTGGGAAAATGTTGCTCGGTGTTAAGATAGTTCCCATGACCACACATTGCTTTATTTTAAATTAGTTTCCAGGTTTAAATCTTTCCCCTGACGGCCACTTACTTTCCCACAATACATAAAGCATGCCAGCAATGAAAAGTCATCTAAATCATCAGGGGCTGTGCAGAATTTTACTGAACCCTCGGAAGGGCACATTAAGCAGGTGGTTTTAATGCATTTGATCATTATGGGGAGGAGGAAGGTGGAGGCTTTTGGTGGAAGGGAGAGCTGTGACCATGATGGACTGGGCTGAGTCCACCAATCTTGGTAGCCTCTTGCATTCTTGTGTGTTGGTATTGCCGTACCAGGCCACGATACGACCAGTCAGGATACTTCCTGCAGTGTATCTGGACAACCGAGGACAGGTGATCCGAGTTCTGTTTCACCGCAAACGTTAGTCAAATCTAGGAAGGCTCCAGAACTCTCCAGATGGTAAATTAAGGAATATCCAAAACACCCTTCCACCCTGCATTATACATCCTGGGGTGATAATAATCATCATCAATGGGATCTATCGGAGCCACTGCCTCAAGAAGACAGCTAATATCATGAAAGACCCACAGCATCCTGGCGAAGCTCTCATACCATCGTCAACACCAGGAAGGAGATACAGGAGCCAGAGAACAGTTACTTCCATGCTCAAGAACAGCTTCCTCCCTTCAACCATCAAATTCTTCAACCGCCTTGTACAACCTTAATCACAAACCTACCTCAGCACCAAACTACCATGGACTTTACACTCAAGTTGCACTATGTGCTTTGGCTTCAACTATCGTGGTTTACATAGAATTACTGATAATATTTTGTCTATCTATTTATTTATTTATTGTGCTGCCGCATTTAATGTGCCTGTAAACCAGCAGCATGTAAGAATTTCACTGTTCTTGTCTGGTGCTTATGACAATTAAATACTTTTGACACTCTTAAATATCAAAGAAGACAAGTGTGTTTGTATAGGCCTGGACTCATCATTAGGCAAGGTGTTTTCGATATCCCTTCATTCACCATCTGAAGGTGTGTTTGAATCCGACTTCAGAATATGGACAACCTAAATTAAAGTAATTCAGTCTGGAATACTGGTGATCATAACATCATTTGACTGCTACAAAAAAGGTTTGATTCATCAAAGTCCTGCAGGAAACCTGCCAGTCTGATCTGAATCCATCAGGTATGAGGTCTCCCAATTCAGTCCTCACCTTGGGACCATTGTAGACGATGCCAACACTCAAATCAGATGCATAAAAACATACAGAGTCACACGTGATGAAATTTCTGACTTTGATTACAACAATTTTCTAACAGTGGCGGGGTGATAAAACTGACTGGAGATATTTAAACATCCATTCATTGGTTGGTCTGTTTGGTCGGCAATGATTGCTGCCTGAATTAGTGTGATCTGACTCAGTCTTACTGAGGCAAGTCCACAAAATCCCAAGGTATGGCAGCAGGACACATATTCTGAACCCTATTTAAACCTGCAACATTCTACTCAGATGCCCTGCTTCCTTTCTCCCTCTGCAGGTTTCATCAGGGAAGATGGAACAAATGGCTAAAGCCCTGATGCTGAGATGGGATTCAAACTCACATCACTAGGCTTCAAAATGTTGATGCAGTAACCTAACCACCATGCCACTGCAACTGTACTGTACAACCAAATGTGTAATCAATGCCATTTAAATGGTAAAAAAATTGTATTTTTTAACCATTTAAGGTAATTGTCATGTTAACTATATCAAGCACAGTGGTGCAGTGGTAGAGTTGCTGCCTTTACAGCACCAGAGACCTGGGTTCCACCCTGACTACAGGTGCTTTCTGTATGGAGTTGTACGTTCACCCCGTGACCATTTCTCTGGGAACTCCGGTTTCCTCACACACTCCAATGGCGTTCAGGTTTGTAGGTTAATTGGCTTCTGTAAATTGTAAATTGTCCCTAGTGTGTAGGATAGTGCTGGTGTACAGGGTGACGGTGGGCTGAAGGGCACTGTATCTCTAAAGTAAAGTCTAAAGTTGGTTGCCTTTGACATTACTGACCCCAGCATCCTCCTCCTCCAGCCCCTTGTTGCTGTCATCCAGCTGCTTACAACAAGCTTCTTTTGTCTTACAGACCGAGTCTTGGGAGCATGAACCAAAAGCACAATCATCCACGTCCATCTATGGAACGCGCAGGTGGCCTCCCTGCTGAATTCCATTCCGTTCCAGGAGTGTGAAGCTAGGTCACCAATGAGCAGTGGAAACAGGCATCTCATTAACAGGAGGCAATCCAACAATTTCATGGACACTATTATTCCAGATTGAATTACTTGAAGGTGGGATTCAGACTCGTATCTCTAGGATTCTAGCTACTGGTCCAGTTACCTAGGCTTTAGGCTACTGTGCCCACACTGTACAAATACCAATCTAATCATGGGTGAGGTGGCAATGGAGTGATTGTCACGCCACCAATTGAGACTGCCAAGTAGATGATCCAACCCGATATCCTCCCTTAGTTGCCAAAAGTCACACCCTTTGGCCATTTTAGTTCATTGCACATACATTCAAGAGAATAGCTAAAGGGCCTGTCCCACGAGCATGCGACTGTATGCGGCAAGCGCGACCTAAAGTGGTCGCTTGAGCCGTACGGCCTCGCGGGGCCGGTCCCACTACGATCGCCGGAGCTGTATGGAGTTGTGCGGAGCTGGTCCCGACATCGCGCGGGGCTCCGAAAAACTGACTGTTCAAAAATTCCGCGCGACAACGGCCTGCTGCACCGCAACCGCATTGAGGCGTGGCGTGCACAGCGCCTCGACGGGCGTATGCACCATCTCGATGCCGTACGCAGCGTCTTGACGGCGTACGCCTAGTGCAAACTTCCCGCGGACTTCGCTCAAACTTCACGTCAGCTCCTACGGGATCACTCGACCTCCACGCGGCAACCTCTTCCGGTTTGGTCGCGCTTGCCGCATGCGGTCGCATATTCGTGGGACAGGCCCTTAAGGGTACTGCACACAGGAAAGATTATGGGCAACAACGTCCCAGCTGAAGACTTGTGCTGCATAATTTACTATAACTCAAGCCAGGCTGTTCCATAAGAATTACAATATCGACAGTACCCGACACAATGCATGGTATGTGTCGGAAGGATCTGCGAATGCTGGTTTAAACCGAAGATAGACACAAAAAACTGGAATAACTCAGCGGGTCAGACAGCATCTCTGGGGAAAAGGAATAGGTCACATTTCGGGTCGAGATCCATATAAAGTAAGACAAATCCAACTTGGCTATTGACTGCTCTCATTCAAAGTGATGGAAGTTGTCTTCGACAGTTCAAACATCCAGAGAAAACCCACGGGGTCACAGGGAGAATGTACAAATTCTGTACAGACAACCACGATCTCTGGAACAATCTCTGGAGCTGTAAGGCAACAATATTCTTAAATAAACAACACCAATTGGTCAAATTTCTCATTCTTCCGGCTTGCACTAGTGTGGTACACTCTCACATGACTGGTCAGATAATCATCTGATGTTTAGTGAAACAGAAAGACGGAAGATCCATGGCCATTCTGACTGGAACGGACACAAATTGCTGGAGTAACTCAGCGGGTCAGGCAGCATCTCTGGAGAACACGGATAGGTGATGTTTTGGGTTGAGACCCTTCTTCAGACATTCTAACTGGGTCTTCCTTGCACACCCCCCATCTCAAGAGGGTCTGTGCAGCCATTATCTTCATTTCTTCCCTTGACTGGGAAGTGAGCAAAATCGCAGGAAGGAAAAGAAAATTAAGTAAAAGAAAATAATCAGAGCCTGTCATCAGCAGGAAAACAAAGATATTTTGAGAAGCAGAAGGTAGTGTGGGTGACAGATAAGTCTCCAGCTGTAATTATGTGTAGGATTATATTTGCACTGTAAACAAGGGCAAAGTACAACTGCAATAATATTTCTACTGCCGCCTGCATCTGGCTGTTTATTACACTTATCTATCTGTTTGTTCTTTGCCAATAAAATATCTTTTCTGAATGGGCTCCATTTAGGTTTTGTTACAAATTCTGCAGGAAGCCAAAAGCTGAATTCCTGCCATTTGATGGGTTCATTTGCGTCTGCTGCAGACCATCTTTGGTTCCATCACTTTGACCTTATCACCATGGTAACCGGGCTGCAGCAAGCGCATCTCATCACTGGAGCAATGCAATAGCAGCTCGTCTCAGGTTCATTTCCACTCAGTTACCGCTGCAAACCTACTGAGCGTACTCCCTTTCAGCTCGGCCAGCTCCATAGTAACACCCAGAAGAAAGATTCCTGCTCACAATTCCGTGCGGTGATCAACATGAAGAGTTCCAGCTTGGGATTTATTTCCTCTGGTTAAAAAAAAAACATTGTGCTGATGTGGAAAAATATCTTGGCAACCAAAGACATTGAAAATAAAGCTAGAAATTATAGCAGGAAGGGGGGGTTGGAGTTGGTGCGATTATGCATCAAACCACCACATACAGTATTTGTAAATCTCAATGTGAAGAAAAATCTTCCCTCTTTTCAGTGCTTGTTTTTATTGTCTGTTGCTGGGTGCTGGTTCCCCTTTCATTTGCTGCAGGTCTAGTTCCGTTAAAGAAAGAAAAGCACAGCTTCTTTGTCTTATTACCACTGCATATCCTGTTACCTGATCAATGTTTCAAATGATGCGTCCTTTTGTTGCTCTCTATACTTCCTACCTCCAGTTGAGAGGGTCGGAGGAAGGGAGAGGGGGGGTCACAGTGCCTGTAACTCAAGATCTTGTCTGGAAGTAATTTTAATCAGGAATTTCACAGTCGTGCCGAGGTCCATCGATTTTTAGTGACTCTCAGAACATTGTGCATGATCTTATTTGTCAATGCTGCACGCCAAAGAGCGTGTTGTTATACACCAAGCAGTGTAGCCCTCTCTTCTCAGAAACAGAAGGTCATGGATTGTGTGTCCCATTCCAGGAGCAGCGCACAATAACCAGGATGCCACACCCGATGCCACACCACAGTGGCGCAGCGGTAGAGTTGCTGCCTTGCAGCGAATGCAGCGCCGGTGACCCGGGTTCGATCCAGTCTACGAGCGCTGTCTGTACGGAGTTTGCACATTTTCCCCTTGAATATCTCCGAGATCTTCGGTTTCTCCCACACTCCAAAGTCGTACAGGTTTGTAGGTTAATTGGCTTGGTAAATGTAAAAATTGTCCCGAGTGGGTGTTGGATAGTGTTACGGGTGACAGGGGTTATGGGAATAAGGCTGAGAGGGAGAGATAGATCAGCCTGAGTAGACTTGATGGGCCAAATGGCCTAATTCTGCTCCTATCATTTATAATGTACGGGGATCGCTGGTCGGCGCGGACCCGGTGGGCCGAAGGGCCTGTTTCCCCCCTGTATCTCTAAACAAACAGAACTGAGAGAGTTCAGTCTTTTTCATGAGACATTTAAACAAAATGCCGTCTGAGCCATAGGTCAAAAAACTATCCCTCAAAATGGTGGGGTTTGCAGCCAATATCTAACCTTTCACCGACCACAAAAGTATATAAAATGGTCATCATTGCATTGCTCTTTGTTGGATTTTACTGTGTATAAATGGCTATGGTGCTTCCTAAACTAGAACAATGACTACACTTCAAAAGTTTTCCACTGGCTGTAGAACATTGAGATAATTACATGCCCCAAAAAAAATGCATATGTTCCTTTGTAAAAATTGTACAAAGAAAATGCTTCTATTTCTGTCCTTTCCAGGCGCAAGATGGTATAAATGTCAACTAATTTCATTGACATTTCCAAAATTCTCAAGAGGTTTGTGAAAGTGGATCTGGAGCCAACATCGTTGCCGCCTAGAAAGTAGAGAACTAACAGTGTCTTGAAACAATGGGACTGTCATTCAGAGATGAGATACTGGCTCTTCACCAAGTGGGTGGTGAGCTTTGGGGATTCTCAACCCAAGAATCTGCGGGTCTTCGATTGCTGAATGTATTTAGGATTGTGATCAATAGATTTTACTATGGGATGGAAAGAGAAGAGAAAGATAGCGGCGCTGAGGTAAAAGCTCAGGCATGATCTTATAGAATGATGGATCCAGCAGATGGATCAAAAGGCCCACTCCAGCTTTAAAAAAAAACTTTAAGTTTAGTTTAGCTTAGAGATACAGTGCGGAAACAGGCCCTTTGGCCCACTGGGTCCACTCCGAACAGCGATCCCCGCACATTAACACTACCTTACCCTACACAATTTTTTAAACATTTACACCCAGTCAATTAACCTACAAACCTGTACGTCTTTGATCGAATTGAATCAGGTGTATCGAGGATTGAACCCAGTTCTTTGGCGCTGTAAGACAGTAGCTCGACCGCCACGTCACCGTGCCTATTTTTTAATTTAAATTAGTCTCTATTTTTATTATAAATTTTAAATAGTTGATAGTTTGGGACAAAACAATAAAATAATACTTTTATTGATAACCTTGAATAAAATTACACCAGGTTTGCAGCAAAGCTGAACTTTATGGGGAGGAAGGGAGCCGGAGGATCAGGTAGTGAACGGCAGAAGTGTAAGCAGTAAATGGTTACAACTGCTGTGGCAATGAGATAGCAGTGGTGTCCAACACACCAGGGCAATGCTGGGACTCTACTTCCACCATAGGGCAGATCCACACTGCCCTGGTATGGCCAGTGCCAGCACCAGGCCCAGACCATGACTTCCAGCATGGTCCCAGATGCAGTCATCCCCTGGGAGCCTGTCTAACAAACAGCACAGGAGCTAGTCAGTGCAAGGGGGCACCTTCCGACTCAAAGACCATCAATGCTGTTTTTCATCAGTGATACTGAATATTCAGAATCACATAAAACCTGTCGAAAATGTGAAGAGAATGAAAAAGATTAAAAACACACGCAGGCAAACTTAAAGCATTTAAATTGATAAAAAAAACATTACTTGCATTTATCCCAGCAGTCTTTTCCTCCCAGTCATTGTTCTCTGTACTTGCATCATTAAACCAGGCGTGGGTACATCAGGTGGCTTTCAGTGGAAGTTCAGTTTAGTTCAGTTTATTGGCACAGGTACCGAGGTACAGTGAAAAGCTTTTGTTGCGTGCTATCCAGTCAGCGGAACGACAACACATGATTCCAATCGAGCCATTTACAGTGTATGGTTTGCTCAGCCTTTCCGAGCTGCCCTAATGCAATGCCTTTGGGCTCTTCAGTCTTGCTGCTTGCAAAGGCAAATAACAGGTAGAACTGTTCACAGAACATCATAAATTGAAAGCAGTAAACTTTACAGCCATATATTGAAAATCATGTTGAGTTCTTAAAGGTACACATATCTACACCATACTGTTTCCCCTTTAAAAACATTAAACCTATAAAAAAAATAACTTGCATAGTTAGGCCATCTGTTACATTACATTCAATTGCAGATGAAAATTCAATAATTTATTAATTCATCCGATCTCTTGAGCTTTTCAATCACCAAACTCTTCAGAACAAACAAGCAATTTGGCATCCATGAAACATCTAGTCCAGATGTTGTTAATTCCAGTGGATTACTGTTGACAGGTCTCATGCACCCTTGGTCTCACATTCTGTTACACCACAGAGGTTGATAGCAGTAGGTGAAATTATAACATTGTGAGAGGAATAGATAGACAGTCAGAACCTTTTTCCCCCAGGGTGAAAATATCAAAAACTAGAGGGGATAGCTCTAAGGTGAGAGCAGAGAAGTTTAAAAGACATGTGCGGGGCATATTTATTTAAACAGATGGTGGTGGATGCTTGTAATGCGTTGCCAAAGGCAGGATGGAAGCAGATATGATATGGCGCTTAAGAAGCTTTCAGATAGGCGCATGGATATGAACGGAATGAAGGGATATGGATCACTAGCAGGCAGAGGAAGTTAGTTGCACTTGGCAGCATGTCCAGCACAGACATTGTGGGCTGAAGAGCCTGTTCCTCTGCTGTTCCTATGTTCTATATGTCCACACAATTCTCCTCTTAAATGCATAATACCTTCCATTTCAGTTTTCGCCCTCCTGTGTCAGGGAGTGACGACACAAATAATATTGGGTCAGTTGTACAACTAATCTAATTTCATTTGGTAATCTGGTTTATAATATTGATAGTTTACTACACTGCAAGTTATTATAGGCATGCAAATTATTGATG
Organism: Leucoraja erinaceus; assembly: GCF_028641065.1. Taxonomy (NCBI): domain Eukaryota; kingdom Metazoa; phylum Chordata; class Chondrichthyes; order Rajiformes; family Rajidae; genus Leucoraja; species Leucoraja erinaceus. The sequence goes on from NC_073403.1 coordinate 12,358,404, forward strand.
TTGTTCTTGGATAATAATAATATAGTGTCATGATACCAAATTATACCCCAATGTATTTATCATTTATAGATAAAAGCCATTTTGGGCAGTGTAGATTGGACTAACCAGTGACCACTGGAAAATTGGCCTCGACACTTTGAGGCATAATCCCTTTTAGCAGATCTGACAGTTTCTCCAGTGACAAATATCCATCTAATAACAACACTTGGTCCACAGCAGCTATTTCTGCAGTTACTAAGAAAAATTGTGTGTTTGAAGAAGGGTCGACCCAAAATGTCACCCATTCCTTCTGCCCAGAGATGCTGAGTTACTACAGCATTTAGTGTCTATCTTGTAATTTAATTGTGTGACTAGCACCCATGATTCCAATTCAAAATACTTGAAAATCATCTTCTTCATTTCCTGTAGATCAATAAGATGTGAATGAATGTGTTTCCAATGCCTCTGCTCTCCATCTGACAATCTGAGGATATATTTTCTAGAAGCTAGAAGCCAAGCAGTATTGCCAAGTCTACCACTGCTTGCAGCAGCTTTTCTATACTATGCACAGCAGGAGTACACAAGAAGCAGGGCAAAGCTACTTAGTCCCTGAAGCACCCGGAGAAGACCCATACAGTTTTCCTAAGGGAGAATGTACATTAATCCTATACTAAAACCATTTTATTCTCCCAATGTTCCCACAGTCTCTTCTAGATTCTACCACTCAACTACACACTCGGGGCAATTAACAGCAGTCAACAAACCTAGCAGCCTGCATGATCAAGGGATGTGAGCAGAAACTGGAACACCCAGAGAAAACCCAGTCACAGAGAGGACATGTAAACTCCACATAGACATAACCAGTGGTCAGGAGTGAACCGAGTAACTGGAGCTGTGATGGCAATGCTACTGCTGTCGTGATCTGCCATATCTGTAACACAGCATATCTATTGATTTAATAAAGAGTTCCCTTAAACAGTGGACCACCCATTTTGTGTATAATTTGTATGAAAGCCAGTTCGTTAATTAATGTAATTACCTTACTTTTCATAAGCTAATGTAAATTTGATTCTACCCACATCATAAACTGGATAAATTCCTTAGAACATTAAATCCTCAGAAATTTGCCAGTTTAAGCAAATTAAAGATTCATGAAGCATATTTAGTCAAATGTCAAAAGATAAAGTAATTGAGAATCATTGCATAAAAGAATGGAAAGCAATCAATTATGAGTGGGGAAAAAAAACCATGTATGCTAACCTGCGGCATCTGTTTTTGTAACTGATTAATTAACCTTCGAAGAAGCAAAACCGGGGCTCTGTGGCAGTGACCAAAGTAATTAGAAACGGCACATCGTCTTGATTGATGGCCCAGAGGTCCTGCACTGTGTCTGGTGCAGTTCAGGATGTCCAATCTCCAAGGATCTGAGCACAAAGATCTGGCCAATATTCTAGCTCAGTGGCGAGATCTGGCGTATTCTAGCACTCTACCAGATGACCAGTTAGACTGACCACCACCTGCTCTAAGGTGGAAATATCTCTTGGAACTATTGAAGAAGAAAAGATAAGTTCTTCATAACAAGAGGATTTCAGTATAGGAGTAAAGAGGTTCTTCTGCAGTTGTATAGGGCTCTGGTAAGACCACATCTAGATTATTGTGTACAGTTTTGGTCTCCTAATATGAGGAAGGACATCCTTGTTATTGAGGCAGTGCAGCATAGGTTCACGAGATTGATCCCTGGGATGGCGGGACTGTCATATGAGGAAAGATTGAAAATACTAGGCTTGTATTCACTGGAGTTTAGAAGGATGAGGGAGATTCTTATAGAAACATATAAAATTATAAATGGGCTGGACAAGCTAGATGCAGGAAAAATGTTCCCAATGTTAGGCGAGTCCAGAACCAGGGGCCACAGTCTTAGAATAAAGGGGAGGCCATTTAAGACTGAGATGAGAAAAAACGTTTTCACCCAGAGAGTTGTGAATTTGTGGAATTTCCTGCCACAGAGGGCAGTGGAGGCCAAATCACTGGATGGATTTAAGAGAGTGTTAGATACTCTAGGGGCAAGTGGAATCAAGGGATATGGGGAGAAGGCAGGCACGGGTTATTGATTGGGGACGATCAGCCATGATCACAATGAATGGCAGTGCTGGCTCGAAGGGCCAAATGGCCTCCTCCTGCACCAATTTTCTATGTTTCTATGTTTCTAAGTGCTCATTGGAGTCCTGGCCAACATCCATCCTTCCGCCAACATTAAACTGAATATTTACTCACTATGGTATTGCTGTTTGTGATACATTACTCTGCATAGATTAACTGATGGATTTTCACATAACAACAATAACTCTACGTTCAAATTATTTGATAGTCGTTGAAGCACCATGAAGCATTCTGGGGTTATGAGGAGTTATCTAAATACATCTTTAGAATTTTGACGAGCATGAATAATATTTCTTGTTTTAAGGCTTTTTCTACTTTCTGTCATATGATTAACTTCTCTCTGGGATGCAGCAAAGGTAACAGAAAGGCTGTCTGTGAGGAGCTGTTGAATAAGGACATAACTCATTTTGGCCTCTTTGAATTTCCTGCACATCCACTTTGCCAATGAAACATAGAAACATAGAAATTAGGTGCAGGGGTAGGCCATTCGGCCCTTTGAGCCTGCAACCCCATTCAATATGATCATGGGTGATCATCCAACTCAGTATCCTGTACCTGCCTTCTCTCCATACCCCCTGACCCACAAGGGCCACATCTAACTTCCTCTAAATATAACCAATGAACTGGCCTCAACTACCCTCTGTGGCAGAGAGTTCCAGAGATTCACCACTCTCTGTGTGAAAAAAGTTCTTCTCATCTCGGTTTTAAAGGATTTCCCCCTTATCTTTAAGCTGTGACCCCTTGTCCTGGACTTCCCCAACATCGGGAACAATCCTCCTGCATCTAGCCTGTCCAACCCCCCAAGAATTTTGTAAGTTTCTATAAGATCCCCTCTCAATCTCCTAAATTGTAGAGAGTACAAACCAAGTCTATCCAGTCTTTCTTCATAAGACAGTCCTGACATCCCAGGAATCAGTCTGGTGAATCGTCTCTGCACTCCCTCTATGGCAATAATGTCCTTCCTCAGATTTGGAGACCAAACCTGTACGCAATACTCCAGGTGTGGTCTCACCAAGACCCTGTACAACTGCAGTAGAACCTCCCTGCTCCTATACTCAAATCCTTTTGCAATGAAAGCTAACATACCATTCGCTTTCTTTACTGCCTGCTGCACCTGCATGCCTACCTTCAATGACTGGTGTACCATGACACCCAGGTCTCGCTGCATCTCCCCCTTTCCCAATCGCCACCATTTAGATAATAGTTTGCTTTCCCGTTTTTGCCACTGACAGATATTGAGAATCCACAGAAAATACAGATTCCACACCCGGATAACTACAATGGGCCACAGACAAAATTATTCTGTGTCTCTTGAGTGAGTGCATAAACTCATGATGGTTATTTGGCGATTTGATGTTCAGACGTGAGTAGGAAGCAGAAAGGTAGAAGAAGCAAAATCAATTGCATTTAAGAGACCATCTTGTGATCGTTGAAGTTCTGAGGTGGTCTCTTACACTGAATCATTTTTGCACATGCTACCCTTTTGCCTTATACTCTGCTCTTCTAGATATCAAAGTGTTGTGACCATTCCTGAGACCAGAGACAGGTGGCAGTTTTACAATAGTTGCCATGGAACCACAACTGAAACCTGTTGGTTTAAATGCCAAGGAATGAGTTATTTTTTGTCAGTAAAGGTGCATAACCTTTATCAGAAGGGCTATAACACCAGCAATCTTTCAAAGTCCCAACAGAAGGGAAAGAATTACAGTAGAAACCACATAACTCAGAGGATGTGCAATGCAAAGAATGCAATTTGAACACCAGACATGCCATGAGAGGTGATATGAAAAAAATCAATGCTTTCAAAATTAAAGAACGGATCAATAATTGAGACATTGATATGAATATTGATGCCACTGCAGACTGATCCATGATGGGATGAAATGCTTGCAATGGAAAGAATCCTCAGATTCTATTGACAAACATAATTTTTAAATTAAGAAATTCCACTGGTGACATCCAGAGGACATTCAGACAAATGGAATGTGCAGTTTTTGTGCAGAAGTACTGAATAGGTCATTTTCTTCATAAACAGAATTTGTCTGGGAGACAGGTGAGGATGGATTGCAAAATCATTCCATGCAATGATCTCATAAACCAGTTTGAGCAGGTTTCTGCAAAAATATGAAGACATGCTTATGGATTGTTATGCAGGTACTGAGGGATTAAAGGCTCACATTCAGATAGAACTAAGTGCCAAATTGTAAAATCAAACAACTGCAGATGCTGGTTTATACCAAAGATAGATACAAAGTGCTGAAGTAACTCAGTGAGTCAGGCAGTATCTCTGGAGAAAAAAAGATGGTTGATGTTTTGGGCAACCTGAGATGTCACCTATCCTTTTTCTCCAGAGATACTGCCTGACCCAGTGAGTTACTTCAGCACTTTGTGTCTATCTTTGCCAAACGGTAAACCCTGACTTGTGACTCATGCACTTAATTTCGAAGGATGAGGGAGGGGATCTTATTGAAACGTATAAGATTATTAAGGGTTTGGATTCGCTGGAGGCAGGAAACATGTTCCCGATGTTGGGGGAATCCAGAACCAGGGGCCACAGTTTAAGAATAAGGGGTGGAGATGAGGAAATACATTTTCACACAGAGAGTTGTGAGTCTCTGGAATTCTCTGCCTCAGAGGGCGGTGGAGGCCAGTTCTCTGGATGCTTTCAGGAGAGAGTTAGATAGTGCTCTGAAAGATAGCAGAGTGAAGGGATATGGGGGAAAGGCAGGAATGGGGTACTGATTGTGGATGATCAGCTATGATCACAGTAAATGGGCGTGCGGGCTCGAAGGGCCAAATGGCCTACTCCTGCACCTATTGTCTATTGTCTATTGTCTATTGTCTATTGAAAGTGCAGGCAGAAGAAGAGTGAAGCAAATTTGAGCAACATGGAGTATTGATAAAAAGTGACACAAAATGAGGTTCAACATTGTGGTCCCCAAGGTGAACAAAACCATCTGTGTCTGCAGAGATTATAGATTACAAAGTGACCCTTAATGAAGCAGGAGATGTGGATAAATGTGAGGTTATCCATTTCGGTGGCAAAAACGGGAAAGCAGACTATTATCTAAATGGTGGCCGATTGGGAAAGGGGGAGATGCAGCGAGACCTGGGTGTCATGGTACACCAGTCATTGAAGGTAGGCATGCAGGTGCAGCAGGCAATAAAGAAAGCGAATGGTATGTTAGCTTTCATAGCAAGAGGATTTGAGTATAGGAGCAGGGAGGTTCTACTGCAGTTGTACAGGGTCTTGGTGAGACCACACCTGGAGTATTGCGTGCAGTTTTGGTCTCCAAATCTGAGGAAGGACATTATTGCCATAGAGGGAGTGCAGAGAAGGTTCACCAGACTGATTCCTGGGATGTCAGGACTGTCTTATGAAGAAAGACTGGATAGACTTGGTTTATACTCTCTAGAATTTAGCAGATTGAGAGGGGATCTTATAGAAACTTACAAAATTCTTAAGGGGTTGGACAGGCTAGATGCAGGAAGATTGTTCCCGATGTTGGGGAAGTCCAGGACAAGGGGTCACAGCTTAAGGATAAGGGGGAAATCCTTTAAAACCGAGATGAGGAGAACTTTTTTCACACAGAGAGTGGTGAATCTCTGCACTCTCTACCACAGAGGGTAGTTGAGGCCAGTTCATTGGCTATATTTAAGAGGGAGTTAGATGTGGCCCTTGTGGCCAAGGGGATCAGAGGGTATGGAGAGAAGGCAGGAACAGGATACTGAGTTGGATGATCAGCCATGATCATATTGAATGGCGGTGCAGGCTCGAAGGGCCGAATGGCCTACTCCTGCACCTAATTTCTATGTTTCTATGTTTCTATGAGATGATAAGCAGTACACTCCCCCAAGATCTGTGTGCAGAATTGACAAGAGTAAACGTTTTGTGAATCTAGATCTCTTTCATGGTGTTGTCCAGCAGAAACATGACAACGACATCTAGGATTTTCTCTCTAATATTATTCCCGAGGGGCTGTACTTGCAAAATAAAATATGGGATAAAACAATATTCCAGATGACATGAATTAAAAAATCCAGGTGATCCAGCAATATTTGTGAAATCAGGATGATACTTGAATTGCAAAGAGGAGAACCTCTGGATATTCAAGGAAATGTTTGTAAAATTAAATTGACTTATTTGGCAAGTTTAATCAAAGCAGGAGAGGGCAATATGCCTTCCAATGGTTTCTATTCTCTTGCTCTTAATGCAAAAGATTTCCATTAATCTTGTCCCGCTAGAGATATTTTCTGTCTGCTCTTAGCCCACCTAACTGTTACGTTCATTCTGCACATTCTTTACTCCTGAATTACATCACTCACACAAGTACTCTATACCTGCCTTAAGCACATCTCAATCACTCTTGACATTCTGAGATCCCTGAATTAGCCTTCCTTATCTTCCACCTTTATGAGCACACACTGGCCCTGAGCTCTCACTATTACACATTTAAAAGATGTTCTCTTGTTGGTTGTAGACTTAAGTGCAAGCAGTCGCTCATAGTCCATTTCTGCTCAGCCCTTCTTACAGTATTAAAGTTGGCCTTCCCCTAATTCAGGACCTTAACTTCCAGACCATCCTTATCCCGTTCCATAGCTTTCATGAAACTTAGTTATGGTCACTATCCTGAACATGTTCATCCACTGACATGTCAACCACTTGCCATTTTTATTCCCTAGGATTTGGTCTAATATTGCACTATCCCTGGTCGGATTATCTTATCCTGGCTCAATGATTCTAACACTTTGCTATATCTTTGCCAGACCTTCCTGCGTGGATGTTGGACCTGCCCGAGTTCAAGTACTCCCATCCATTCGACTACGTCCCATTAAGTCACCTGAAGCTGATTGACTTTAATTGTCAATAATAATGTGGTGAATTCAGTAGCTACTGGGGTCAAGGAAAGAGCGTTCACGTCGCGGCCCTGTTTCCACCAATCTTTCCACCACCACGCACAAGAAGCACAAGAGGCGACAAGACAGACATCATTGTGTGCAGATGCCGAGACGTGTGTTCAGCTCTGGCTGAACAACTTCTAATCTTGTGTGTGGACTCGACAAGAAGAAGAAGTAGCTACTGGTTCCTTTAGGCCCATGCATTGATGCTTCAAACCACAGGTTCTTGATCATAATGTCCATTGAGGCACACATGCCAATAATGGTCAATGTACCTTTGGAGAGCAATACATCAATGTTTTTGTTGTGTGAGTGTTTGGCCAGGAAGCTGTGCCTGGTCATTTTTTCAATTCAAAACTACATTGCAATCAATAGCAGTCGGAGCTTGCTGCTTGGGGAAACCATTGAGCAGACTAAATTTAGTGCCTCCGTGAGTGCAGATAATATCTTAAGAGAGGATGTTTTGTCTTACCCCGTGAGATTAGATTGGTGTTAATGAATCCTTGCAGATTAACCCTTCTGACTCCTGACAATGAGACAATGTTCATGATTTTGAGAAATCCTATCTAGACTCTTTTTCATAAACCAGAATCTTTAAAAAAGTAATTTTATCAATATTATTCCATTTTATTTTAAAAGTGGATAAATTCTAAACAAATTCTCATGGAAACTTTCAAAGTAACCACATTATTGTATTTATATAACATGAGCATTTATTTCAGCTTGCATTAGTTATGGATTGATTTAAGTGTGTAATGTTGAGATATTCTCTTAGTAATCATGTCTGACAGAGTTTCAATTAAAGCCCTGTTCTGAACTGAAATGCCACAGCCCATGATATAGCTAGACACTGTTCCATTACTGGAAGCCAAACGTCCTTGTGTATTCTGTTTAAAACCTTAATCAAGTATCTCTCATCATCAATCTGGAACTCCAGTGATCACAGTACATCAAAAAAGGACATGCCTTATACAGGGAATAACAGAGGCTGAGGTGGAAGTTACAGATCCACAATAGAATCAGATGAATAGAGATATAGAAGAAAATGGTAAGATAAGCTTTAAACTGACGAGATCATCAGAGAATATAACTAGCACGGAAATCTAAGATGGAGTTATTTCTTGAGAAAAATGATGACCTGAAACATGAAATTCAATGAGGTAGATGTCAAGAAGATCTGTGCAAATGTAAGGGGCTTTAAAGTAAGATAGTTACTGGTAAATGCAGTAGTTTTAACAGAGTGGTTAGAACGTGGAACTCATTACATGCAGAGCAGTTAACATATATCGTTGAGATGCATTTAAGCGAAAACTAGATAAATACATTAGGGAGGGATGATTGAGAGATCATGTTGATTTAATTAGATTAAGTAGGTGGGGCTTGGGTTAGGTATAATCACCAGCAGAGTCATTTTGGTCTCAATAGTCTAGTTCACTGAAAATAAGTGAAAGTGCCCATTTTCTAACATGCATTTGTGGTAAAACAATATCGACATTCATAATGGTTCTGCCCTTGAGGGAAGAGAGATATTATCAGTAGAAACATTGGCTCTTATTTTTAAGTTATTTAAAACTTAAGTGTATAATTTGATGTTACCCTTTTCCAATCTTGAACTATAAAGGAGGCTGAAGTAAATTTTAAACATTATACAATAATTTAATGAACAGTGAGCTATTAATAAATTAATACACAGAGGAAACGAAAAAACGTTGCTCAATCAGTTTCCATTCAGTGTAGTTAGTAAAAAAAGGATAAATACATAGAGCTTTAAAAACAAATTAAAATTACCATGTCTAAAAACAGATAGTAGGCCTAAAATTTACAATAGAATAAAAACAGACATTCGGACCGGCGGTGGCTTTACTTTGACAGGTGCCTAGCTGTCAAAGTATGGATGAGGTTGAATGTGTTGGTGAGCGATATTTGGGGAGGGGACAAAGTCCGTTAATCAGTCTTATTGCCTGTGGGAAGAAGCTGTGGAGCATCCTGCTGGTTTTGCAGCTGATGCTCCTGTACCTCTTCCCAGATGGCAGAATGGAGAAGATGTGGTGTGATGGGTGATAGGGGGTCCTTGATGATGGAGGTGGCTCTACTGATGCTCCGCTTTTTGTAGATCTCCAACAGGAAAGGGAGTGGGACACCAATGATCCTGCTGGCTGTCTTCACTATCCTGTTGAGTTGATATTGTTCGTAAGCCTTGCAGCTCCCAAACCAGGAAGTGATGCCGTAGGTCATTATGCTTTCGATGGTGCCCCTGTAGAAGGTCCTTAGATGAGCAGTAGGGAGACCTGCTTTCCTTAGTCTCCGGAGAGGGTGGAGCCGCTGCTGAGCTCTTTTGATCACTGCTGTGGTGTTGGTCGTAGAGGTCAGGTCATCCGCCAGGTGGAGTCCTAGGAACTTCACACTGCTGACCCTCTCCACAGCAGCTCCATCAATATGCAGCGGAGTGTGATGTTGTTTTCCAGCCCTCCTGAAGTTGATCACCATCTCCGTAGTTTTTTCCACATTGAGAGTGAGGTTGTGGGACCTGCACCATTCTGTGAGCAGCTCCACCTCCATCCTGTACGCCGACTCATTATTGTCACTGATGAGACTCACCACTGTAGTGTCATCAGCGAACTTGTTGATATAGTTGTTGCTGATTCTAGCAGTACAGTCATGTATAAGCAGACTAAACAGCAGGGGGCTTAGGACACAGCCTTGGGGTGAGCCAGTGCTCACAGCGATGGTTCTTGATGTCCGACTGCCCACCCTGACTGTCTGCTGCCGTTGTGATAAAAAGTTAAGGACCCAGTTGCAAGTGCCAGTGTCCACCTTTAACAGCTTCAGCTTCTACACCAGCTGCTGTGGGATGATTGTATTAAAAGCAGAGCTGAAGTCTATAAAGAGGATCCTGGCATAGGTATTCTTCCGGTCGAGATGTGATAGTGCGAGGTTGAGTGTTGTGAAACATTACCTTCCATTCCCATCATCAAGTTCTGAGTTGTGCACGTAATTGTTCAACACACTTGCCTCTCGGGAATATTAGGGTCCAAGGGATGTGAATGCAAGGCTGATGGACTGCCACACTGTTAGGGGTGTCCGCTTTCCTCTGCTTCTCTTTCAAGAGCGGATGAGAAACCGGATAAACCTGACATTTTGATGAAGAGGTTCACCGGTTCCTGTGGCCAATATTCATCCCTCAAACAATAGCCCTGAGAGGCGAGGCTCAGTCAGAGTGGTGGAGCTTGGAAAGGTGCAGTGTACATGTTGCAGAGTTGGACAATGAGCATTCTGGTCAAGGGTCCACCATGTCATACTTCACCAGCTCCTGCATGTAAGTAAGTTAATTGGTCACTGTAATTTACCTCTTTGCGAAGAACCTGTGGAAAGTCGATGGGTATGTGTGGGACCATAAAATGGGATTGATGTAGGTCTGCTGTAAATAGCTGCTTGGTGAGCAACAGTGACATGTTGGGCCACCCAGGCCATTCCTGCTCTCCCTACTCCCATCCGGCAGAAGATACGGAAGCGTTCACTACCAGCCACAGGAACTGCTTCATCTCCCCCATTATCAGGCTTCTGAACGGTCCTCCCATAAGCTAGCGTTGTGCTCAGTTCACACATCCCCCGATGAAGAAAGTGGATTTTGTCTAAGGAACTGCTGCGTTACAATGTGCTATAGAGGGTCTGAGACTGACAATTGGATTCTGTATCTTCCCCTTTGCTCTATCAATTGTACTTGAGTTTGAACTGATTGTATGTCTGATATGTTCGGATAGTATTCAAAACAAAGCTTTTCACTGTACCTCGGTACATGTGACAATAATAAACCTAAACCCAAACCAAAACCTAAACCATATCAGGCACAGTCATATTAAACTCAATTGCCCTAGGAGTCCCCGATTATAACCACTTCTGGGAGAGAGTGGACTGATTACCACAGCTGTATGGGTACTGATGATCTAATGTCTACGTCAAAACCAACTCAGAGCAGAACATTTCTCGGTCGAATTTCCTGAATGATGCAGGACACATTTCACTGCAGGAGAAGTCCATTTTCAGCAGCGTAGCTCTGAAGTCAGCAGTCTAACACCAATGGATTCCTGGATTACAACACATATCATCGCTGTGTCTGGAACATTGCTGTGCACTCATTTGCAACATCGGTTTCCTGCATCTCCAAAACATTTTGTGGCCAGAGAGTGCTTGGGGATGTCCTGGAATTGTTATAGGCACAAAATAAATGCATGGCCTTGCGGCATATCCTTTTCCATTTTTCCTCTGAGATGTCTGAGTTTAATGCCGATTATCTGGGAGAAGGAGGGTGCTGGCTGGAGTGGTGACAGATTCTTCCGTCACACCGCTGATGATGGCGCATTGTTTGAAGAGGCATCTTTGTAACAATGTTCCTGAGCCGGGTAGTCAGGCGCTTAAAATAATTTCCCTGCCCTGTCTCCTAATGCTCCATCTGATAACATGCTTGAGAACCAATGCCGGCAAAGGCAGTGGTGGTACCTCTGGGATTTGACACGATCTTTAACCTGGGATTGTTTGAACCTTTGTTATCCTTAAACTGTGACAAGGGGTCACAGTTTAAGGATAAAGGGGAAATCTTTTAGGACTGAGATGAGAAAAACATTTTTTTCACACAGAGAGTGGTGAATCTCTGCAATTCTCTGCCACAGAATGTAGTTGAGGCCAGTTCATCGGCCATATTTAAGAGGGAGTTAGATGTGGCCCTTGTGGCTAAAGGGATCAGGGGGTATGGAGAGAAGGCAGGTACAGGATACTGAGTTGGATGATCAGCCATGATCATATTGAATGGCGGTGCAGGCTCGAAGGGCCGAATGGCCTACTCCTGCACCTATTTTCTATGTTTCTATGTAAGTTTGTCCTGCAGTTATTTGACCAATTAAGCAGGATGGTTTAAATAAAGATACAATTCTGGGTGGAGTGTTTTAGAATAATTAATAATGCATGGGCCTGTGAAAAGATTTGTGCTTTCTGTTGTGGTTAATGAGAGTAGTGTCCTGGGATCACTTAATTTACATTCAGCTCTGAAGGCAGGAAAAGGTATAACATTTGTGGGCCTTTGATGGCCTACAATACTGTTTCAGATCTAAAGCAACATGGACCTCTGGGACCCAAACGCATTAATGCTGCCATCCATCAGTAGGTTAGAGAACATTAATAATAAAAGAAGCAAGTGCTGGGAACACTCAGCAGGCCAGGCTGGATCTGTGGGGAGAGACACAGAGTTAAACTTTCAGCTCAATGGCCTCTCGTCAAGAGATTACGATGACTGATTGAAGACTGGTCATTTGACTAGAGTCTGGTCATTTTCCTGTTGCTGTTTGCAGGAGTTTGTTGGGTGCCGTGCACCTTAGTTTACAATAGCAATTGTATTTGAAAAGCATTAATGGGCTGTGGAATGCTCCTTCAAACATGTTGAAATTGTGAAAGAAGCCAAAATGTATGCAGAGCTCCATAGGCCAATTGCATGCCAGCTCAGAGAATCATAGTCACAGATACATACAGCACAGATCCAGTCCATTCAGCCCAACCTGTCCACACTGACCATGACTATGTTAATCCCATTTGCCAGTATTTACCCTTTCCCTCCACTCCTTTCTTAACCAAGTACCTGTCCAAACACCTTTTAAATGTTGTAACTGTATCTGCCCCATCGTTTCCTCTGCCAGCTTGTTGCAGATATTCACCACTCTCTCTTACCCCTCAGATCTCCCTTAAATTTCTCCCTCTCACCTTAAACCAGTGCCTTCTAGTTCTGAAGTTTTCCCCAGCCCTGAGAAAAGGTATCTTACTATTTATCCTATCCGTGCCCCTTATAATTTTATAAACCTCTGCCAGGTCACTCTCAGCCTCCTCGGCTCCACTGGGAATAAACTCAGTCTACCCAACATCCAATCTCTCCTTTTGACTACTGCTCTCTTTCCCAGGCAACACCCTTCTGAATGTCCTCTGTGCTCTATCTATCGCTACCACCACCTTCCTGCAGAATTGTAAGCAGGACTTTGTGCATTCTAACCAAGCTGCAACATGACATCCCAACTCCTACACTCGATGCCTTGGCCTATGAAGACAAGAATACCAAATGCAACCCATCATCAGGTGCTAAATGTTTCCTATTTCCCTTTCCACGGATGCTGCCTGAACTGAATGTTTTCACCATTTTCTTTTTTTTAAATCTCAGATTTCCATTTCTTTTTTGACATAATTGGGATGGCGGGACTGTCATACGAGGAAAGATTGAAAAGACTAGGCTTGTATTCACTGGAGTTTAGAAGGATGAGGGGGATTTTATAGAAACATATACAATTATAAAAGGACTGGACAAGCTAGATGCAGGAAAAATATTCCCAATGTTGGGCGAGTCCAGAACCAGTGGCCACAGTCTTAGAATTAAGGGGACGCCATTTAAGACTGAGGTGAGAAAAAACTTTTTCACCCAGACAGTTGTGAATTTGTGGAATTCCCTGCTACAGAGGGCAGTGGAGGCCAAATCACTGGATGGATTTAAGAGAGAGTTAGATGGAGCTCTAGGGGCTGGTGGAATGAGGGGATATGGAGAGAAGGCAGGCACGAGTTATTGATTGAGGACGATCAGCCATGATCACAATGAATGGCGGTGCTGGCTCGAAGGGTCGAATGGCCTCCTCCTGCACCTATGTTTCTATGTTTCTATGACTAAGTCTGGGTTGTTTGGTTGTGAAATCAGGAAAGATTTGTTGCATGTAAATAGGGAGAGAAATGTGCATCCCTCAATGATCAAAGCCCGTAGGGGTGTGGAAAATTGCGAAGGAAAGGGATAAAGTGCTAGGACAGGTAGATGTGAAGCTGCAGGTTAGTTGTGATCCAATGATTCAAGATTCAAGATTCAAGAGATTCAAGAGAGTTTATTGTCATGTGTCACTGATAGGACAATGAAATTCTTGCTTTGCTTCAGCACAACAGAACATAGTAGGCACTGACTACAATGATGTGACAAAGCAGGCTTTAGTAACTGGATGGTTTCTAAAGTTCTATAGCTAGATTGGAAACCTTTAAAAGGGACTCTTCACATCCTTCAAGATCTCCTTTGAATTTGCTTCTCCTCGCCTTAAGCTTGCACACTCTACTTCCAGACACCCCCATCCTGGGAAAAGGACTATCTATGCTCTCTATGCCCCTAATTATCTTATAAACGACAATTACAGTCACCCCTCATTTTAAGACCCTAACTCCAGGACCAACGGCATATTTTTAATGACAACCTTGAAACTTACCAAGTTATGGTCACTACTTGCTCATTCTCAATCGCTAATGCTTGGCCAAGTACAATCCCAGCCTAGAAGGACTCTCTGCTTTCTGCTTTGAATGTATTTTACAGATTCCATCCCATCTAAGCCCCCTGTTCTAAGGCAACCCTAGTTAATATTGGGAAAGTTAAAATCCCTGACAACTACAACCCTATTGGGTTTACACACGTCATAGTAAAAGAATTTGGACAGAAGAAAATAGCTCTCAGGATAAAAGCCATTGGCAAGGTTTTATAAGCTCTTTTTTGGTCATGGAGTTACAAGAGTTTGCGGCAAGGGTTGAAAATGGCCAGAAGTAGCGGCCTGCCCCCCCTCCTCCCACACATAGCCCCCTCCGAACCCCAGCCTACTTACCTCTACAGGAATTCCTGGCTCTACCCATGAGAATCCTGAATGTAAAACCTGATGTGGCCATTTGGTTTTTGCTTCTGAGTTTGACTGGCAAGCAAACCAAACTGTTTGTGCAATGTGCTTCAGACCCGTGTTGGCTTTAGAGTCCAGGAGCAAACTGGAAATGATTCACTTTGCTATACCCTGCCTTTCACCTGTCAGAGATCAACAAAACAGTTGGAATATTGCAGTAATCACCAACAGTTCAGCGTTTATTATTTTTTTGCTGGTCATAACTCATTTATGTTACAACAAACCATATCAATTGTCAGATCCATCAAAAAAAATCTATAGTACAACAAATATAAATGACTCAGTTATTCCCAGACAGTGTCTGAACCTTCACCACTACCTCATAGTTCTCAAATTGGCTGTTTCCAAGTGTAAACTGCAGTGTAAATTAACTGAATAATAAATACTTATGAAACACACTTGCTGTGGTTGAAGTAACTAAATTAATTATTGATTCCCTGTTCTCTGAAACTGCTCAGATGTTTGAAAACTCTCAGATCCTGTATAATCCAAAGATGATTAATGAAAATATATTCTCCCACAGGTTCAATATTGCTGTAGTGGAGAAATGGCAGGCAAGGTTGTCAGATACATTTTGGCTCTGCCATAATCGAATCAAACAGCATAGAAGGCAA
Source organism: Leucoraja erinaceus (assembly GCF_028641065.1). NCBI lineage: Eukaryota > Metazoa > Chordata > Chondrichthyes > Rajiformes > Rajidae > Leucoraja > Leucoraja erinaceus. The sequence goes on from NC_073403.1 coordinate 12,373,780, forward strand.
CCATGGAAAGGTTAGATGATGTGATACTGGATGAGAGGACAATAAGAAAGGGAGGGGAAGGGGAAAGAAAGGAAATAAATGCATCCATTAAGTTTTTGTTTTAATTGTCTGTAGCCTCCGGTAGTGTTACAATGAGGCTCAGTGTAAAGGGCCTGTCCCACTGTACGAGGTAATTCAAGAGTTCACCCGACTTCTCCCCTGATTTGAGCTTGTGTAATGTACGTAACGGGTACGTCGGAGCTCGTGAATGTCACGTAGCGGCTCATAACGTTAACAGCAGGTACTCGTGAAACGTGGTAAGGGCGTGAAGGTTTTTTCTACAGTGAAGAGAGTGTCCACGATAGTCCCCGAGTACCTACGAACGGCTATAACCGTAATTCTCCAAGTTCGAATCAGGGGAAACTCGGGAGAACTCTTGAATTACCTCGTGCAGTGGGACAGGCCCTTAAGTCTCATCTTCAGTCTGGACATGTTGCAGCCTTGCAGACTCATTCTCAAATTCTACAACTTCAAACAGCTTAATTTCCCTCTGTATCAGTCATCCATCTGTGATATGATCTCAGTTTATTTGAATTCCATTCTCCCATTTCTATTTTCACAACTCGCCTCTTCGTTATACCCCTTTTGAATAGAGGTAAACATTTCCTAATTGTATTCCTTGTATATATATTTTGAATCAAATTTATAATTGAAACAAAAATGTTATTCTGAATGCTGCTCCATTACAATTTACTGCCTTCTTCCCTGGGATACTTTGATAAAATGGCACACCAAGACGTCAAGTAAGTTGGAAAGGAAAATGCTACCGCGCATGCGTAAATTCTACTATTCAACGTGGAGGCCACATGGGAACTCCAATGTGGAGACCAGATGCGGAAGCTCCAACGTGGAGACCATATAAGAGTTCTGATGTGAAGACCATGTGGGAGCTCTGATGTGGAGACCACATGGGGTGCTCCAACACGGAGAGCATGTGGGCAGCTCCGATACTGAGATCATGTGTGAGCTCCAACGCGGAAACCATGTGGGAGCATCCACTGGAACAGCTGACTGGCTTGCAGAAATGACCGCTTGCTTAGTAGCACATTGCTATCGAGATTACCAAGACACACAACTCGGAAATAAAGAAGTGAGTGGGCTTAAAGAATTCCTTAAGTAGGTGCGAGCTTATGTAAGTCGCCCATTACGTAAGTCAGGCAGTGTCTACACATTGCCCCATCAACATTGCAGGCAGGCATGGGCGTGGAAATTGAGCGGAATTGGTGAGATAAGGACTTGGCTAAAGATGAATGGTCTTGCTGATGATCTGAATATTGAATTTGTATCTTTGCCGAGGCTTAAGTCGGAAGCCAACGACCTCTGGCCCAGATGTAAACACGCCACCCATAGAGTAACGATTGAAAAGTAGTGTTGGACTGGGACCACTCCTAGGGTGGTTAAATCACACCGATCCAAGTTATTTCTGCCAAATTATTTTCTTGAGTTTAACATGTTATTTTGTACATATTTTTGTTTTAAAAAGACATAAATAGTTGACATTTTTAAAATTTAAACTATTTTATTTATTTTATCGTACACCTGCCTATTGGTAATAATATATTTTTATTGTTTGTAACATTTTTTAATGAAACAAAAATGTAAGCTAATTGACTTGGGCTCAACCAGGATACTTTACTGCTTTTGTATTTTTCCTGACATTTTTTCCTCCTATTCTGGCTGGCGAAGCACAAAAGCATTTTTAACTCTTGTGATAGTTTTGTGTTCCTACGTCTTTTTCTTCAGCAAATGTGACCTAGTTCAGATCAGGATTTGGCCAACTTCGACTCAGTGGACAAGGACAGAACAAATTTGTTATTTTCACACGTTTAGCAGCTTTAATCTCCCGAGTATTTTGTTTCTTTGGCTCTGCATTTTTCTCGACTCCCCTTTTTTGCATCTGCAAAGTTTATTCTACATATTTGTGACAGCACATTCAGTTATACCGTTCAGGATTATCAATTGCTTTCTATTATCAGATAATGAATTAGCCCACTCCACGGGGATCACAGAAAAAAAGCTTGCTAAAAGATGAGGCTTCGAGTGATTTTGCAACACTGCAATGTCATAAATAATGCATTAAATCAGAGCATGTAAAATAAATACAATCCATGAGGGAGTGGAATGTTTGAAGTTTTCACACTGGTTGCATTTGCTGTTGTATTTAATTATCACCATGTCTCCAACGGCTCTTACTAATTTCTGCAATGCACCATAGAAACCATCATGGCTCGAGTTGGCAACTATTCCACCCAAGACCAAAAGAAATTGCAAAGAGTTGGGGATGTAGCCCAGTCCACCACACAGACCAGCTTCTACCACTCCACCATCACCCCCTCCCCCCTAACTCCCTCATCAACTCTATCTACAGCTCATGCTGCCTTAGAAAAACAGCCAATATAATCTAGGACCACTTTCACACCAGTCATTCGTCTTCTCCCCTCTACAAATGATACACATGTTGGAAAGCACGTAGCACCAGATTTTGCATCGGTGTTATCGGACTACTGAACAGTCCTCTTATCAGCTGAGGATATAGTCCTGAGCTCCCAACCTACCTATCTCATTATGGCCCGTGCACTTTTTTATCTGCACTTTCTCTGGAGCTCTAACAGTGTAACGTTGCGGCAATGTATTCTACACTCTTGTTATCTTTCTCTTTGCACTACCTGTTGTACTTGTAATTAGTAATCATGTCAGGTATGATTTGACTGGATAGCAAGTAAAACCAAGTTTTTCACGGTACACGATACGATAATAAACTAATAGACTATAAACCATAGAGTGGACCAACCCCTCCTGCAGTAGCCAGAAGTGTCAGGAGTCTTAAACGTAAATTGGAGGAACAGCAACTCATATTTCGCTTGGGAGCTTAGAGTGGTATGAGTATTGATTTCTCTAACTTCAAGTAACCTCAGCATTTCCTCTCTCTCCATCCCTCCCCCACCCAAGTCGCACCAGGTTCTCGTTTTCACCCAACAAACAGCTAACAATGGCCCGTTTCCTTTATCGTCGTTACTTTTTTGCATATCTTTCAATCAATGTTCTTTATCTCTCTACATCATCATCTATATCTCTTGTTTCCCATTCCCCTGGCTAGTCCGAAGAAGGGTCTCGACCCGAAACGTCACCCATTCGTTCTCTCCAGAGATGCTGCCTACCCCGCTGAGCTACTCCACTTATTTGTGTCTATCATCGGTTTAAACCAGCATCTGCACTTTTTTCCTACACAGGTATCTTAAGAGATTGAGATCAGGCCATTCTGATCAAAGACATGACAACCAATTGGTTTTGTGGATAGTCAGAAGCAAATAGAGTGCTGGATCCAAGCAATTGAATACAATAGAGAAATAAGAAACTGCAGATGCGGGAATCTGACGCAAAAAAATTAACTGCTGGAGGAACTCAGCAGGTTAAGCAGCATCTGAGAAGGCAGTCAACATTTCACGTTGTAACTGTGCATCAGGACTGAAGACTTTGTCCAGATTCAGTGTGATCACACGAAACTTGACTCACTGAGTTCTTCCAGCAGTTTGTTTTTTTTGCGATGGAATATCACGGTCCACTGGATTTAATTACAAGTTTGTGGGTAAAATGTAGGGTCCTCAGAGTAAACATTTTCATAAGACTCCTTGCACTGAACTTGAGACTACAAGATACATTAAGACATCCTTAGAAATATATTCCACATCCAAGAATCCAATAATGATTTCTTTGTAGTAGTAGTAGTAGAAGCTCACACACAGCTTGCCACTGACCCTGGGCTAATCCACAAACCCACTGTCTCTGTGATCATCCATCTTCAACATTATCCCATAGCTTTTGCCCTGAAACTCAATCAAGAGCTCAGTCACCTCTAGATCCAATGCCTCCGAAATAATTGCAAATGATCTCAAGCCGCTGTTTCAAAGAAGAGCAGGAGAATTCTGTTCAGTGTTTGAGCCAATAAACAGTACATCCCTCAATCAACATAATAGGATAGATGCTCTGGTCAATGGGCTTTGTGCGACTTCGCTCAATACAACTGACCTTTCCTTTTTCATTTTTCCTACATTACATCGCCAGCTAAAGTTCGAAAATACACCTTATGCTTTAAAGTGCTTTGGGATATGCTGAGGTTATATAAGGCAATACGTAACTTGTAAACAAGTATTTTTCTACAGCCAAGGCAACTTGGGCAAATGGGTCAACATGTGCCTGTCCTGGCCCGGCACATGATAAGGTGTAAACTCTGAATTTGCTTTTATTCACTCTCTTTAGGATTGAAAGAGCTGCAGTTTAATTCTCGGGATTGTTTTCTTTCTCCATCTCCCCGTTTCCACCGAATCCTTCCTGTTTACACCTCTTCCAGACACTTCAACTATTGCTATTAAACCATCCCCTCCCTCTCCCAGCAGGTTCCCCATCATTTGTATCACTGCGTCTCTTGGTCTCCACCCAACTGCAGACATCCCTTTTGTTCTCTCCAACCCTCAGCCTTCTCTGCAACTTAACAACGTGCTAGCTTTCTAACTCAGCCATGCTCCGACTCTCTCTTTAATCAGTCTGGAACCTCAAAGCCAGTGTCACGCTTTAACCACCAGTGTTTGTGCTTACGTGTTCCCCTGGTATCTTCTTTCCAATTCAATGGGTTTTGATGTGGTCAACGAGGGTAAATGGGAAGAGCAGATTTTGCCATAAATGGGGTGAGTGGTGCATTCCTACAGCCAATTCATGCATGATTTCTGTACATTCAGGTTCTTAATACCATCAACAATATTCTACATTTTGAGCGACCTGAGGTTTCCCAAGAGTTAGTGGGGATACTGCATATTTTCAATGAGGCTTCACTTGTGATGGTGTCTCTCTGTAATTCTTTATTAATGGCGGTGCTGTACGGCAGAGGTACATTGGTTCAAGACATTAGTCCTGCGGATGTTGAAGGTAAAGTCCATTCTCTCGTTTACTTGGTGAATAAACTGGCAATGGGTTGGCATTCAGTGCTTTACTACTGAGATTCAGGTGACCTTGGTTCTGGAGTGTAGTTGCTGGAGGTTGAAGTTTCGCATTAGTTCCCAAAATTAATTCAATTCCCACAGGAAGTCTATTGGAGGCGAAGCGTAGCTTTGGAACAAGAAAGATTAAAAATAGTGTCAGGCAATAACACAGCCCTGTTTGACACTGACCTTCACTGAAGATCAGCTCTGCTGCGGATGTAATTGTGACCGGCATGCCAACACGATGCAAATGTTCAGATGGAAATGAATTTCCAAGAGTACCCGAATTTTAGGACGAGGTTCCACAATTCTTCCCTGTTGATGGACTTAAGGGATTGAGTGAGGTCTAGAAAGGCCACGTACAGTGATCATGTCAAGTCAATGAGATTTTGGATTCATGCCAGCAGCTCTTCTTAAGCAAGTTTTAGAATCTCAGCTCACAAAGCTATGTGTTTGTTTTGTTGGGATATGGCAATTGGCAGTCAGGAGCAGAGGCCGAGGTCGGACCAGGTAGGCTGCTGGTGATGTGATCAAAACTGCTTACGTCAAAGATATAGCTGTGGTTAAGGAGGCCCTCGCCAGTTCCTTCTACGAGTTCCTTCTTGAAGAAACTTGATGTTTTCCCTGATTTGGGGAATTGAGGAACACCGTATCACATTCAAATGTTGCTTAGGCAGAGGGTGAAATAGATGTCCACTCCCGGTAACGTCAGTTTCATTCCACGTCAGATTTATACAAGTGCAGCACTACATGTCTGTGCAGCAATTCCTTCAATCTGAAAGATCGCATCAGTATTCATACGAGATTTATAGATTTTCTAAAATGTGCAAATCAGCCAAATCATGCAGATGCTCCCAGTTTTAATTCACAAGCTGGAATAGAAATAAAACCAAAAAACGATGTCAATACTTAGCTGGTCAGGCAGCATCCAGTTTCCTTCATTCAAAGCAATCTTCACAGTGTGTTGCATCGGGAAGGCAGAAAGTATCATCAAGAAAGCCCAAAACTCTGGCCATTCCTTTTTCTTTCTTCTTACGAGAAGATATACGAGCTTAAAAGACTGGAAGTCCAGACTTAGATGCAGCTTCTTCCCCACCTCTATCAGACTCCTGAACCAACCACATTTGTCCCACCCTTTTCCCCGAGGCACTGCCATGTACTCCACCTCATTTGATCGTTCTGTTATTGCATATTAGTTTCCTTTTTGCACAACTTTAGATTGCAATTTTGACTACATTCTGGCATTTTACAATTGTCATTGTATTGATTGTTGTATCTATCATTACCATGCATATAGTGTACTCTGTGCTTCATGTGAACAAGGGATTTCATTACATTACTATACGACATTAGTAGTGTATGACAATAAACTAATCTGAATTTCAATCCGAGGTCTCCTGGTCAAAGAGTTAATGCAAACAGTTAGACAATGATAATGGACTCAAAATGTAAAACGTTGTGGTATACAGAGCTGTGGGATAGATCATGTCTATCTCAGACAAAGCTTCTCTTAAAGTCACCAGAGCCTTCACCCAAAATGAAGGTTGCCACTAATCGACCCTTGGAAGCAAAACAACTTGGGCAGCACGGTGGCACAGTGGTAGAGTTGCTGCCTTACAGCGCTTGTAGCTCCAGAGATCCGGGTTTGATCCCTACTACGGGTACTGTCTGTACAGGGTTTGTATGTTCTCCTCCCGTTAGCGTGGGTTTTCTCCGAGATCTTGTGTCTCCTTCCACACTTCAAAGACGTACAGGTGTGTTGGTTAATTGGCTTGATATAAGTGTAAATTGGCCCTAGTGCGTGTTAATATGCGGGGATCGCTGGTCAGTGCGGACTTAGTGGGCTGAAGGGCCTGTTTCCGCGCTGTATCTCTAAACCTAAAACCTCCCCATCTCAAAAACATAACAAAGCATGCATAATCAAATACTCCATAAACCAAAGATAGAAATAGGCACAAAGTTCAGATAATGTGGGTAATGGTTTTCAGATCTGATAACTTGGGCAATGATAGCTTTTTAAAAATCTGTGTATTTCAAGGACTCATTTTGAGATGAAGGCTTGAAAATTTTCAGCAATTTGAATAAACCAACATTTGTGTAACCTTTATTATTGAATATTTTAACATCAACCTTAACCCATTTAAGATAAATGCATTGTATTTATGTTAAAATTGAACAATGGAATGACACATTAATAGCACTGATGGCAATTCGGAGGCAGTACATTACAACAGAAGAATGAAGAGATGGCATTGTCTGGTAATAACAGGTAAACTCAGCCTAGCACACATTGAGTACTCATCCATGCTCACTCAAACGTATGTAAGGATGTAAAGAAATTCAAAGATACAAAATAATCCGGAAGTGGCGGCGCTGTTGAACAGCTGCGGCTCGCCTGCAGTCCGTCTGTTTTTACTTTTTTTGTTGTTTTTTTTTGTCTTGGTTTAGTTAAATTTTAGCTTATTAGGTTGTGTTATGTGTTGGGGGGGGGGGGGGGGGGGGGGGGGGGGGGGGGGGGGGGGGGTGGGGGGGGGGGGGGGGGGGGGGGGGGGGGGGGGGGGAAACATGGTTTCTTGTCTCTTCCTTTGGGGAATGCGACTCTTTTTGTCATATCCCCCATCTCTGCCTCCGTCTGCGCTGAGGCCTAATGGCAGAGCTGGCGGCCTCCAACTGCGACCGACCTCGAGGCTCCGGAAGCAGAGCCAGCCAGGGCTCACCAACGCGAGGCTGGCCGAATTCGGAGCTGTTGCAGCTTTCCGATGGCAGCGGCACAACTCGGGGTGAGACGGTGCTCCGGTGGCTGAGGCGGCGTTCCGGCGGCGGCGACCTGAATCCGAGGCTCGGCCGCGGGCCAGTGGACGACATCGTCGGGAGCTCGCAGGTCACAGGCTGGTGACCTGTTTTTACGGAGCTCCCGCGGCAACAGCTGCGTCCGTTGAACTGGAGGGCGGCAGCTTCGACCACCCCGGGCCGCGGAGCTTGAATCGGCCCACTCGCGGAGCTCGGTTGAGCCGCGGGACTGACTACCATCGCCCGGTGGGGTAACAACATATCGCCTCAGCGCAGAGGGAGAATAAGGAGGGAAGAGACAGTGACTTTAAGACTTTGCCTCCATCACAGTGAGGAGGTGCCTGGTGAGCTCACTGTGGTGGATGTTAATTTGTGTTTATTGTGTGTTTTGTTATTTATTATTATATGTATGACTGCAGGCAATGAAATTTCGTTCAGACCAGAAGTGCACACTGAATGGACACTGGTTGAGCAACGTTTTTTTGTTTCCTCTGGGTATGTGAATACTCAGGAAATGACAATAAAGATATACAATACAAGGTCTGAATGACAAATAAAGGAATCTAATCTAATCTAATCTAATGCTGAAACTAGCTGAGGATGAGACAGTGATGAGGGTTGGGAATGATTAAACTTGCAACAGATTCTTAATTTCAAAGTCTGTAAAGAAATAGGTTCATAGGTTCTAGGAGCAGAATTGGGTCATTCAACCCATCAAGTCTACTCCGCCATTCAATCAAGGCTGATCTATCTTTCCTTCTCAACCCCATGCTCCTGCCGTCTCCCCATAACCCCTGTCACCCCTGATACATGAAAAACATTTTTAATCATTTTCTTTCACCAGCTAGAAAATAAATCTCACCAATCTATGCATGCACTGGTTTCATAAGAGAATAGATGTAAAGATGTTTTAGAACAAGATAACACACAAAAAAAAGTATATTTAAACACGATAGGTTTAACTCAGCTGGTAACACTTTTGCTCCTGACTCATAGGTTATAAGTTCAGACTCCATTCTAGGCTTAAATACACAATCTAAACTGACACTACATTTAAACGGAAACCTCATATGCCCTTTCAAGTAAATATTATAGTCAATGGAATTTTGGTGCAACGGTCAGGATTCCTTGCTCGGTCTCAAGGACACTAAGAGTCGGATTTTCAAATAATTGAGTTGTTATTTGTAAAGCACTGCTGTGTGAGACTAATATTTTTCTGTATAATATTTATATTTGTATGTAATGCATGTTATTTGGGCTCTGTGAAAGGTCATATAAATGAATGGATAATTGTTTAATAATTTTATTTGGACTGTATATTATTCATTTCAAATAATGTAAACTAATGCATTTTCAAAGGCATCTTTTATGTATTTGAACAACGTTTGTACAGAACTGAGAAATGAGTGGTATATAACAACAATCATGTCGCAAACAACCATAAAATCCTATTGGAAACACTTGGTATTAACAGGATGAGACTATTTGACTCAGGACCTTGCAATGTTTCTCCTCATCAAAATAATTCTTCCATCTTTTCTTTCTTATCTTATCTTATGGAGGGATATGGGTTATGGGCAGGTAGATAAGTGATGGTGTTGGCATTATGTTCGGTACAGACATTGTGGGCCAAATGGCCTGTTCTTGTGCCATAATATGTTCTACATAGATTGTCCTTGAATACAGCCATGCTATTTACTTCAATTATTTTCTGTGATAGCGACTTTTACATTCCACCCACTATCTCAGTAAATTAGTTTCTCCTGAATTTCTGAAGAATGTTTTTGACCCCAAATGTTGCCTATTTCCTTCGCTCCATAGATGCTGCCTCACCCCTTGCGTTTCTCCAGCATGTCTGCCTTCGATTTTCAAGCATCTGCAGTTCCTTCTTAAACATTCTCCTGAATTTTCTTTCAGATTCATGTGTAACTGTCTTACAACCATGAACTCTAGTTATGGTCTCAGCTTCAAGTGCAGACATCTTAATTTCTACTATAATAAACGTTTCCTTAACTTGGCAACCTCTTTCAAGCCACTCCCCAGTCTTCCATTTTCAAGGGAAAGATTCTGCCAGGATCCAATATTGTTGCAATGTCATGACTCACACACAGTGATTAGGAACCAAAGACTTTCATTAGCAATTAAGCATAGGTAACTTCATCTTAACATACAGCTCAAAACTAAGAGAGAAAGGGGAAAATACTTTCTATTAAACCTGTGGGTGGAGCCACAATATGACTCATAACATGAGTGACACTGATCTACATCCTCCCTCTTAAAGAATTAAATGTAAATACAAAACTATTGACTAAATAAAGCATGCATACTAAATGATAATAAACTGGAGGAAAGTCAAATGTAGCCCGGGAATTTCACGGTGGGCTTGCAAGCACTACCAGCACGTGTGCGATGTAAACCATTTCCGTTCTACGCCACCGGGGACAGAGTTGATGGTATAATTGGTGGCGGAGATTGAAACGGCATTCCTGGTGATGAAACAGGGGACTTTGTTACAGGCGGGGGAAGCATCACCATTGGCAAAGTAACCGTTTCAGAACAGGTTGTTGTGCTGGTGCAGGCGGGCCAATGCCGCTGGACATGGATGGAAGTACACTTGTACGGTCAGGATAATACGGAGGTGGAGCCAGCTCATTTACAGGCAGGATATGTTGCCTATTACGTCTGTAGGTGCCGCCATCGGCATTGACCAAATATGAGCGTGGCTCAGAGGCAGTTCCAGAAATCACACTGATACGGTTATGACCTTTGTCGGTTTGCAAACGAACCACCTGCCCCTCGGTTAATCGTAGCAGCGTTCTGCTTGTTTTGTCATAACACTGTTTTTGAATGTCACGCTTTTGTTGCAGCCTGGACTGTACTTCTGATGGTGGGACCACCTGCGGGATTAATGCTGGATCTGCTACAGGCACTGTGGCTCAGGTCTTTGACAATAAACGTTCAGCAGGTGAACCCAAGATCGAGTCGTGGGAAATGTTGCGCAGGTTGAGCAGGTCCAGGTACACATTGGAATTAGCTCTGTGGGATCGTTCTATTAATTATTTGGCAGTCCTGACAGCCCGTTCAGCCAGTCTATTCAACTGAGGTTATTCAGGGCTGCTGGTGATGTGACGAAAACCCCAGCGTGCAGCAAATTCTTTGAAGTGCTGGCTGGTAAATTGACTGCCGTTATCAGATAGCAATTGACAAGGACCTCCATGGTCTGCAAAATGGCGAGCGAGTTTTAGAACCACCCCATGAGAAGTGGGGCTACTAAGAAGATCGATGTCAAACCAGTTGGAATACGAGTCGACAAGAACCAGGTACTGCTTGCCATGCCACTCAAATATGTCAGTTGCCACTGTAGACCGCAGGAGGGCAGGAGCCGGGTGTTTTTGTTGATGAGGTTACACACTGCATAGGATGCCATATTCTCGAGAATGTATTCAGCCATACACGGCCAGTAAAACATCTTTTTTGCTCGTAGTACAGTTGCTTCAGCGCCTGGGTGCCCTCCATGGACAGCGTTAAAATACTTGTTGTGTAAAGAAGCAGGGACTACTGTCTTGTGGCCTTTTACAATAATACCATCTTGTATTCAAGTATTCAAAGGTATTCAAAGGTTTTTATTTGTCACATTCACATACACCGAGGTGTAATGAAGTGAAATGCTTTTTGCCATTTTGCAGTACACAAAATAATACAGACATAACACCAATGAGAGTCTTAAACACAAAGAACATCCCCCCCACAATGGCTCCCACCATGAGGGAAGACACAGTCCCCAACCCCAGTTCACCCATAGTTGGGCCTATTGAGGCCTCCACAGTTACCTCTACGGAGGCCCGATGTTCCTGGCCGTTCTCGCCGGGTGATGGTGCTCCGGCGTCGGGAGAGTCCTCACAGCGGCATGGGAACCCTGTAACGGCCGCCTCCGTACTGGAGGCCGCGGCTTCCGAAGCCGACAAGGCCGCGCCGGATGGGGCTCCACATCCGGCAAACTCGTTGCGAGATCCCAGGCTCCCGGTGTAAAGTTCGGTGCCGCCGCCCGCAGCTGGCCGCTCCACAGTCCCGCAGCTCCGTGATGTTGTTCCCGGCGGTCTCAGCTCACCGGAGCTCCAGTGCGGCGACCCAGGCAAGGCATCGGCTGCTCCACGATAGCGCTCCAGCGCTGTGCCGCCGCCGAAGCTGAGGTTCTGGCGGTCCGCGACAGGAAACGCCGCTCCAGGCCCGCTGGTAGGCCGCGAGGACGGGTCGAGGCTGCAGCCTGGAGAAAAGCTGCCTCTCCGACCAGGTAGGGACCCTGAAAGGCAGTTTCCCCCCCCCCCCCCCCCCCCCCCCCCCCCCCCCCCCCCCCCCCCCCCCCCCCCCCCCCCCCCCCCCACCCCCCACACAAAAAAGTCTAGACCTCCAAACAAAACACTTTAACTAACTAAAAATAAAACTAAAACTGTGAAAAGACAGACAACTGCTGGCAGGGCAGCCGCGCACAGGACAGCGCCCCCTATGATTGTAGTACTAGTTCATCACAGACGACAAAGAAAGGCTGAACTGGAAGCGTTACATTGTAATGCTTGTCAGGCCAGCCCCGCTAAATAATGGAAGTGAGCAACCGTAAGGTACAGTCAGCAGCAGTGTGGGCAACCAGGTCCTCCACACAGGATGAGGGAATAAAAGACACAGTCATTATTACAAAGTCATCATCCGGAGAGGGCGGACCCTCGCATGTCTTTCAGGGAGCATGCAGGAGGGTGTCAGCCAGGTACGTTTGTAGGTCAGAACAATGTCATACTTTTGAAGTTGAAGCAACATCCGTTGAAGGCGCCCTGGAGAGGCATGAATTGGTTTGTTAAAGATGCTGACCAGGGGTTGGTGGTCAGTTTCAATCCTGACCGTATGTTTCAACAGGTTTTCAAAAAATATATATGTCTCTCCATTAATAGATTAGTACGTAACTCACATAACTGTCGGAATTTGTTTAGCAGGCAGTCGGGGTCCCGGGTGGATTCAGCGGGAGCAATCTGGACACCAGCCAGATCAAATCTAGCTGGTCCTAATTGGAGGCGTGGATTCATATCCCACTTCTGACACCATGTTGGATTGACATAACTCACACACAGTGATTAGGATCCAAAAACGTTTATTAACAATTCAGCATAGGTAACTTCATCTTAACATACAGCTCAAAACTAAGAGAGAAAGGGAAAAAGGCTTTCTATTTAACCTGTGGGTGGAGCCACAGTATGACTCATAACATGTGACATTGATCTACAAATATCCATCAGTGTGAGGATCTAACGCCATGTCCCTGGGCCTCAATATGCAGTTTGCTGGAAAACCAATGACCAAACGTCTTCAGTCACTAGATATATCTAGAATTATATTCATAAAATTAGCCAGGATAGGAAGCTGCTTCCTCTGAGTTACTTGGCAGGTCTAAATTGCAAGTATAACATCAGCCGCACCGTGGCGCAGTTGGTAGAGCTTCTGCTTCACAGTGCCAGAGAACCAGGTTCAATCCTGACCTCAAGGTAGAGTTTGCATCGAAGACAGACACAAAAAACTGGAGTAATTCAGCGGGTCAGGCGGCATCTCTGGAGCAAAAGAATAGGTATTGTATTGTATTGTATTGTATTGTATATCTTTATTGTCATTTCTTGAGTATTCACATACCCAGAGGAAACAAAAAAACGTTGCTCAACCAGTGTCCATTCAGTGTGCATTAAAAATAAATAGAAATAAAAATACATGTATCATGAACAATTTAACACTCTACTAAACATTCAACAGGCGTTCCGATCGGCAGCGGCACAACAGTGGCTCTGCTGCAGTGTGTCCAGGTTGGTGGTTGGTGCGCGATACTTGGCAGGGGGGCAAAGTCCATTTATCAGTCTTATAGCCTGTGGGAAGAAGCTGAGGAGCATCCTGCTGGTTTTGCAGCTAATGCTCCTGTACCTCTTCCCAGATGGCAGGATGGAGAAAATGTCATGCGATGGGTGGTAGGGGTCTTTGATGATGGAGATGGCTCTGCTGATACATCTCTTCCTGTATATGTCCAGCAGGAAAGGGAGTGGAGCACCAATAATCCTGCTGGCGGTCTTCACAATCCTGTCTAGTTGGTGCCGTTCGTACGCCTTGCAGCTCCCGAACCAGGAAGTGATGCCGTAGGTCAATGTGCTCTCGATTGTCCCCCTATAAAAAGTCCGTAGGTGTGTAGTGGGGAGACCTGCTTTACGTAGTCTTCGGAGAGGGTGTAGTCGCTGCTGGGCTCTCTTGACCAGTGCTGTGGTGTTGGCCGTGGACGTCAGGTCATCAGACAGATGTAGTCCTAGGAACTTCACGCTGCTGACCCTTTCCACATCAGCTCCGTCGATGTGCAGAGGTGTATGGTGTTGTTTCCCCACCCTCCTGAAGTCAACCACCATCTCCTTAGTTTTTCCCACGTTAAGAATGAGGTTGTGGGATTTGCACCAACCTGTGAGCAGCTCCACCTCCATCCTGTACGCCGATTCATCATTGTCACTGATGAGACCCACCACTGTTGTGTCATCAGCGAACTTGTTGATGAAGTTGTTGTTGAGTCTAGCAGTACAGTCGTGTGTCAGCAGACTAAACAGCAGGGGGCTTAGGACACAGCCTTGGGGTGAGCCAGTGCTCACGGCTATGGTTTTTGATGTCCTACTGCCCACCCTGACTGTCTGCTGCCGTTGCGACAGAAAGTTCAGGACCCAGTTGCATGTGCCAGCATCAACCCCCAATAGCTCCAACTTCTCCACCAGCTGCTGCGGAATGATTGTATTAAAAGCAGAGCTGAAGTCTATGAAGAGGATCCTGGCATAGGTATTTTTCCGATCGAGGTGTGACAGTACGAGGTTCAGTGTTGTTGAGACTGCGTCCTCTGTGGATCGGTTGGCTCTGTAGGCGAACTGCAGTGGGTCTAGGTCGGCAGGTAGACTATTTTTGATGTGCTGCATAACCAGTCGCTCAAAACACTTCATTACAATGGGTGTTAGAGCCACTGGTCGAAAGTCATTATGGCAGGCTGGGTTTGGTTTCTTCGGGACAGGGACGATGGTGGCACTCTTAAGACAGTTGGGCACTACTGCCTGGCTGAGTGAGATGTTAAAAATGTCTGTGAAGACATCTTTCAGTTGCTCGGCACAGTCTCTTAAAACGCATCCAGGAATGTTGTCCGGCCCTGCAGCTTTGCGTGGATTTACGCTGGCAAAGGCCCTTTTAACTCCGGCTGCGGACAGCCTGAGCGACTGGTCACTGGGAGATGGCAGTAGTGCACGTGTCTGGGTGCTGTTTTTAACCTCAAACCGTGCGTAGAACTCGTTCAGTTCATCTGGTAGAGAGGGGTCGTTTTGGCATATCCGCAGCGGGGGGGGGGGGGGGCTTGTAGTCAGTGATGGTATGAAATCCCTGCCACAAGCGACGTGTGTCTTTGTCATTTGCGAAGTGGCTATTAAGTTTTTGTCCATACAGCCTCTTCGCTTCCCTGATCCCCCGGGATAGGTTACCCCTTGCCAGTTTGTATGCTGCGTTGTCCCCAGATTTGAATGCCGCATTCCGGATTCTCAGTAGGGAACACACTTCCCCAGTTAGCCAAGGTTTCTGATTGGCACGCCTCCTGATGGTTTTTACCACCGTTACATCCTCAATACATTTATTGATGTATGCGATGACGGATTCTGTATATTCTTGGAGGTTGATGCCACTGTCATCTGTTGCTGCCTCTCTGAAAATGGCCCACTGTGTGGTTTCAAAACAGTCTTGTAGTGCTGCGGTAGCTCCCTGTGGCCATGTTCTGACTTCTTTGACCGTTGGCCTGTCCTGTTTCACCCTGGGTCTGTATGCAGGTATGAGCATAACCGCTAGGTGGTCAGAGTTGCCAATATGGGGGAGGGGGGCTGCTTTATATGCATCTTTAATGTTGGTGTACACCAGATCTAGTTTGTTCTTCCCCCTGGTTGCAATGTTCACATGCTGGTAGAATTTAGGCAGAACAGATGTAAGACTTGCCTGGTTGAAATCCCCAGCTGCCATGAAGAAAGCATCTGGATGTTCCCTCTGCTGCTCACTGATGTTGTTGTAGAGCACTGTCATAGCATCCTTCACGTCCACGCTCGGTGGTACATAGACAGCCGTTATGAAGACTGCCGTTAGCTCCCTGGGTAAGTAGAAGGGTCGGCATTTCACAGTCATTAGCTCCACGTGGGGTGAGCAGTAAGTGGAAATCACCACAGCATCCCGGCACCATGATCTGTTCACATACACAGCCAGCCCCCCTCCCCTTGCCTTACCAGCTAGCGAAGCTACTCTATCAGCTCTGTATAGCATAAGTCCCTCCAACTGGATCGCAGCGTCTGTGATGTTCTGATTCAGCCAGGTCTCCGTTAGGATGTAGACACAGCAGTTCTTCACGCTTCGTTGGGAGGCTCTCCACGCTCTGAGGTAGTCCATCTTGTTGTCGAGGGAGCGGACATTTGCCAGCATGACTGTAGGCACTGCCGGTTTGTGAGGGTTAGCGTTTAGCCTAGCGTAGGCTCCTGCGCGTTTCCCCCGCTTCTGCCCTCTACTACACCGCTTGCGATGTTTCCCCACCAGCGTTGTTCCAGGTGCGGGTGCGGGTGCAGCCGCGGCTCTCCATGGGCCTGCGCGCCTCCGTGGGCCACCTCCGTGGGCCTACGCGACGCAGAAGTCTCAGCTCCACCAGGACGCTCCGTAAGGTAAGGTCGCAACAAGAAGCCTTGCTGCCGATTTTTAAAAGAACCTGCCGCTCGTACTTACGCACATACACACACTCCTCCGACACACACTCTTCGTACACACCACTCGCTCCAAAAACCCACGAAAACACCGAACTTTCACTGGGAGAGGTCGCTGCGAACTCTGGTCGCGCCGCCATCTTGCCCTGGGACGTTTCGTGTCGAGACCAGGTGACGTTTCGGGTCGAGACCATTCTTCAGATCTTCCTCAGAGTTGCCTATTTGACCACGTGGGTTTCCTCTGGGTGCTCGAACGTACATTCCACATCCCAAAGGCATGCAGGTTTGTAGATTTCTATTAAGTTCTATAACATTTCCATAGTGTGTATGGAGTGGATGTAAAAGTGGGATAATTTAGAAACAGGTGTGAACAGGTGATTGATGGTAAGCATGGACTCGGTGGGCAGAAGGGCCTGTTTACATGCTGTATGTTTCAATCAATCACACAAGGAGGATTGGGGTGGTGATATAACCTTGCTCAACCCTAGTTCGCACTTGGATTGGCTCTGTGGTGGATCTCTTGACGATGATCACAACTTGCCCATCATCGTGAAGTAGACCGAGGATGGTGACGACATTTTAGAGCATCCAAATTTGAGGAGGATTATTGGCAATGCCCCAGTGTGGACAGATTAGAAAGCTTTTGTGAGATCAAAGGTTTTGGAATCGTAACAGCCGGAAGCAAACGGACTGTTGCGCCTGGCGGGATGATGCAGGAGGCTGGGCACAGACACAGCTGGTGTCCTTAACCATCTTGCTTCCCAAATTGATCTTTACTTAGCATGTGCATCCAGTTGATATATATCACTTAGAATAGAAATGGAAGCAGGTTGACATTTGCTTGTTGAATGAGCTTTGCAAAATAGCATCAATATTAAATACCCCCTCAGGCTGTAGAAAATTGCCTGTTCTCAATGATCCTATTTTTGGAATGAAGAATCGCAACACAGTGTGTTATGGATGAACATATTTGCATGGAAGGCAGAATATTTCCTACTGTTCTGACATTTAAGGTTGTGCCAGAACACAGCTAGTATATCATTAGTACTGGCCTTGGCCATATGGAACAACATACAAACACTGCACCAGTGGAGAGAGCACCATGCCAGTTGCATTTGAGGGTTTTTTGGGAAACAGCCAATAAAACTCCTGACCTCTTAATGACTTCTACCTAGTGATCACACTGCCAACCTGAATCATGTTCGGAAGTTTAAGTCCCACTCCAAGCAGTTAAGCCAATAATTTAATCTCATGTTCAGCGGTACCAAGGGAGCATCGCACTGTCACGGATGCCTTGTTTTAGACAAGATCATGGAGCCATACAGTTAGACAGCATGAAAGCAGGCTCTTTGGCCCAACTCAACACTGCAGATCTAGAGATCCACTGAGCTAGTCCCATTTGTCCTATCCATGTACCTGTCTAAATGCCTTTTAACAAATTGTAATTGTAGCCAATTGTCCAGCAGCTCATTCCATGTAACCATGACAGAAGTTGCCCTCAGGTCAGCTTTAAATCTTTGTCCTTCCAGGTATAATATGCCTTCTATCTTTAGACTCCCCAATCGTAAAAATACTGTCCATTTCACCTATCTATGCCCCTCATGATTTTATATGCCTCTATGAGGTTAACCCTCAACCACCAACATTCCAGGGGAAATTAGTCAGGTATGCAAGATTGTCCAAATATCTTATAGAAAATCCCATTATGTGTGGCATGTTTCAGGACGGTAAATAAATAGGACTGTTGTAAATAAACAAGGGACATTTTCATAGACCCAGACTCAGGTCCACACACACTCCCTAAAACTGGCTTGGACTTGGACCATGGAAGGCCCCATCTCTGCCCTGCTGTAAACTCTAGGGCTCGGATGCTCAGGCTATTGGAAGCTTATCATCATCATCATCATCATCATATGTGGTCACTCGAAGTTGAGTATGATTGTTCTCCTTGTGGCTCCTTTCTGTGGGTCTAGAGATGTCCGAAGAGGTCAATCCTGGAGCCTCAGCCTTTATCGCAGGTGTAGATGGGAGGATGTCCAGGTGGGCACTTGCGTGTGATATATTTCACCGCGGGGAGAGACTGGTCCTTGACAGAGACAGACCCTGGTCCGATGGCATGGACTCCACCACAGTTGGGAGTCTTGCACTGCTGCAGCTTTCTTCTTCCTTCTCAACCAACGTGGTGCACCATCTGCTGGCCAGCCACCGTGCTCTACCGGGTTTACTGTTGGGGTCTTCTCCTTCGACCGCGCTTCGTCAGGAACCTCTCCCTTGACCTGCCTGCCATGGGTGACTGTGCCAGGAGCTCTCGTGAGCTTCCCCACCACGACAAGGTAGCGGTTCTCGGAGAAGCTTCCACCATGAAGGACAGCCAGAGCTCGACCCCCACATACTCTCCCCTTTCTCCACTCTGGTCAAACGAGGAGATCTGAATACCTGCATCACCCCTCACTCGACATTAAGACCCCTATGTTGGACCTGGAATTCCACCATTTTTAGATTTTATTTCCAATTTGCAGCATCTGCAGGGCTTTTATTCAATTTCACTAAGCAATCGCTGGTTGCCCACAGATTTGGGATTAGTTGTCTCTAATGGTTCAATTCAGCAACGGTGGCTTTATCCACTGCTGCCAAGACATAAATGATTCGCTCTTCACTTCTCCATCTCTGGGGAATAGAACTGATGATATCCAGTCTTGGATCATCAAAAAAAGTTCACAAGAACAAAATCAAGATTCAAGGTTCAAAATACTGCAGATGCTGGAATTTCTTTTAGTTTAGTTTAGAGATACAGCATGGAAACAGGCCCTTCGGCCCACCGAGTCCACGCTGACCAGCGATCAACCTGTATACCAGTTCTATCCTACACACTAGCGACAATTTATAGAAGCCAATTAGCCTACAAATCTATACATCCTTAAAATGGGGGAGGAAACCGGAGCACCTGGAGAAAACTCACGTGGTCCACAGGGAGTATGAGTGATCTCCGCACAGACAGCACCCCAGGTCTCTGGCTCTTTGAGGCAGCTGCTCTACCACTGCACTAAGGTGCCACCCCATCTGGTACAAAAGTAGAAAATGGTGGAAATAATAATTGGGTCAGGCAGCACTAGCGAAGAGAAGAACAGGGATGATATTTCAGGGTTAATTACTTTTCATCAGTTAATACAGCCACTTTGGGATATATTAGAAAATCTGTGATATCTTCTCATATTTTTTATAGAGGCTCTCATGTGATGCCTCTGTCACATGTGAATGAGGAAACTGAACAATGTCTTTCCTTAATAGCTACTGTATGATTTTATGTCTGACATTGATTATAATTGCAGTAATCAGCAAAGTGCAAGCTACACTTAAACTGCTGTGTGCCCCAGATACACAGGTCAGAGTCACACAGTTTTCCTTTTGCAAAATTCTGTTAAAAAAATGCATTGATTATAAATGAGTTTCAACTAATGGCAGCAAAATATGAATTTCAAATACATGATACGTCCATTAAAGTGTCAAATTAATGGCAGACATTCACCAGTAGGGCAAGCAACATATTCAAGGCTAATTCATCTGGTCGTGTACTGGAGGAAATCACGCACATCAGTCAATACATTCCACAGAGCATAATAATTCTGACATCTGATTTGACCTGACACTTTCTGGCAATGCAGGATATCTAAACCAAGAGTGAAATGCATGTTTTACAATGCATTTATATCAGCAGCTCCTTTCAGCAATAAAACAGAAATGCTCGTGTTGGCGACAGTCCAAGACATTCAATATCCATGTAGGCCTTTACTTCTTCACGCCTGTTCCACCTCCCACTTAGATCACAGCTAATCCGTATCTCAAGTCCATTTGCCTACTTTGGTACAAATCTTTTGAGGGTTTTAGCTGACAAAAATCAAGCTACACCTTATTGATCTTATTTGATGAGCTTGTTTGTAAGCAAAATCCACTTTTCACCAGTTGAGTCATGGAGTTGTATAGCAGAGAAACAGACCCTTCAAGTGCCTGCCCAGATGTTTCTTAAATGTTGTTTTGTTCCTGCTCCTTCCACCTCCTCTGGTGTTCTAGATGTGCAAACAATGTGCAAACAATTTACTCCTCAGATCTCCTTTCCCTCTCCATAACCCTCCCCTCAGCCGTCTTTGCTCCTGGGAAATTAGAGCCAGACTATCTCTCATAATTCAAGCTCTCCAATCCTGGTAATAACATTGTGAATCTTTCCGGTGCCTCCTCTCGCTTGATCACATCGTTTCTGACAATCAGAACTGCACACAATACTTCAAGTGTTTTGTACCGCTGTAACATGTTGTCCTAACCCTTGTACTCACTCCCTCAGCGTGGCCTATGCCTCCCTTACCACCCTGTCTACCTGCGTTGCCACTTTCAGGGAACTTGGAACGTGCCCCAAAGTCACATTGTTCAACAACATTGCTCAGGGCCCTGCCATTCACTGTGTATGTCCAGCCCTGGCTTAATTTCCCAAAATATATCATTTCACACTTGTTCAAGTTAAATTGAGTTAACTTTCCCAATTGATCGAGATCTTGTTGCAACCACAGATAACCTTCTTCACTTTTCACCATAACACCAATTTTGATGTTATCTGCAGATTTACTAATAGTGCCTCAGCCAAATATCACATATATATGACAAACAACAGAGGACCAGCACTAACCTTTACGGCAAATGACTTGTCACAGGTCTCCAAATATGAAAAACAACCCTCCACTGTCATCATCTGCCTCCACCCCAATTGCCCTCCAATTGTTATGTTATCCTGGATTCCATGTGTTTTAATCTACCATGCACAATCTTATAAAAGGCCTTGCTAAAGTCCATGTAAGCATTGGCTACCACCCCGCATTTGTCAATTCACTCGGTCTCCTCCTCAAAAAACTCAATTAAATTAATGGAAACATAATTTCCCACGCATTAAGCCATGCTGGCAACCTCTAATCAGTCCTCGCTTTTCCAAATGCAAATACATTATGTCTTTCAGGATTGCTGCCAATAACTTGCCCAGAATTAAATGTTAAGCTCACTAGCCTTTAGTTCCCTGGCTTATCCTCGTTCCCTGCTTACATAAAGGCATGACATTAACCATCCTCCAGTCTACCAGTTGCACACCTGTGGCGAACATCCTCTGGCAAGATCCCAGCAATCCCCTCCCTTGCTTTCTGTAATATCCAAGGACATGCCTGGTCAGCCCCCAGGGAATTATTCAATGTAATACATTTCAAGACCAGCCCGGGTGTCAGAGGTTGTGGGAAGAAGGCAGGAGAATGGGGTTAGGAGGGAGAGATAGATCAGCCATGATTGAATGGCGGAGTAAGACTTGATGGGCCAAATGGCCTAATTCTGCTCCTATGATGTGATCTTATGGTCTTCCTCTTTCATAATGTTGGTATTCTTTAGGATATCTTTGCTCCTTCCCCTAAACTCAGTAGTTTCCATGCCCTTCCCCATGGAAACTATAGACAAGAAATATTCATTTAAGACCTCGGCCATTTCCGGCGGGCATTACACAGAGATTACAACTCTGATCCTTAAAGGACCGGCTCTATCCCTTGGTACCCTTTTATTCTTACTATACTATTTCTGCCCTTCTAAATCCATCTTAAATGTACACAGACATCCTTTACTCTCCTCAAGGATCTCGGTTGATTCCAGCTGCCTGTAGCTGACATATGCCTCTTTTTTTTTAAATCTTGTCAGCTTTGACCTTCATTCCAACAGGAACATACTGGCCTTGAATTCTTCCTTTCTCACTTTTAAAATTCTCCCACTCGCCAGGCATTCTTTTACTTGCAAACAGCCTCACTCAATCAACCTTGAGCAGGCAGCACGGTGGTGCAGTGGTACAGTTGCTGCCTTACAGCACCAGAGACCCGGGTTCGATCCTGACAACGGGTGCTTGTCTGTAGGGAGATTGTACATTCTGCCCGTGACCTGCGTGGGATTTCTCAGAGATCTTCGGTTCCCTCCCACACACCAAAGGCATACAGGTTTGTAGGTTAAATGGCTTGGTATAAATATAAATTGTCCCTACTGTGTGTAGGATAGTGTTAATGTGCGGGGATTGCTGGTTGGTGTGGACTCGGTGGGCTGAAGGCCCTGTTTCCGCGCTGTATCTCTAAACTAAATGAAACTAAAGTCATATCTGTGCCATCAGCTAATTAAGTTACCTGCTGCCTGAGAAAAGTATAAAGGGGAAGTAAAAAAGCAAACTGCAGGATAAAATCAGTGGGATAGTCTTTATCTGTGGAAGGCTTGGGATGATCAATGTTTTGGGTCCAGACCATGCAACAGGACTAAGAATGGAGAGGGCAGATAGCCAGTATAGAGAGAGAGATGAGGCAGGGGCTGGCAGATGTTAGGTGAGGCCAGGTGAGGAGCAGGAATAATGGTGCCAGGTGGGCTCGTGGGAGGGGCGGAGAAAGTAGATCACAATAGCTGGGTGGTATGTAGACAAAGATAAGGAAAGAGCAATAAAAGGGCACATAGTGCTGAAGTAACTCAGCAGGTCAGGCGACATCCCTGGTGATCATCAATAGGTGATGTTTCGGGTCGTGTCTCTTCTTCAGATTGAAGATCGGTCTAAAAAAGGGTCCTAACCTGAAACATCACTTATCCATGTTCTCTAGGGATGCTGCCTGACCTGCTGAGTTACTCCAGCACATTGTGTCTTTTTTTTTGGTAACCAGCATCTGCAGTTTGTTGTTTCTTCAAGAGTAATAAAGGAGATGGTTTCAAGTGGGGGGAGGGGTTTGGTGACGGAGAAGGATGAGACAGAAGGTGAAACATGGAGACATAAAACACTACAGATGCTGATATCTGATCAGTAAGGTGATAAATGGAACCAGAGAAAGGAGGAAAGATGGGCAAATGGAAACAGTAATGGGAAGGGTGAGGAGACCAGGCAGGTTAAGGTGTGTGTGGGGGGGAGTGATTGCTGGCAGATTGAAACCAGATGGAGAAAGGAAATGAAACTGAGTGTCAGGAGGATGGGATCGGGTGTGAGGATGTTGGAAGAATTGAGGTGGATCAGAAGCAGCACAGGCATTGCCAATCAAATATAATTGAAAAGGACCCAATTTTCATACTGTAGGGTTGTAGACTACACAACCAGAATACAAGGTGCTATTTTACACCCTGAAGAAGGCTTAGGACAGACAAGTCAGTGTGGGAGAGGGAAGGAGAATTGAAATGACACATAACAAGGAAGGGTGGAGTATTGTGTAATTAGAATAACAATAGCTAAACTTATACAAAAGAAAAAAACATCTCTTCATTTGTATAATGCTTCTCATTGTTCAAGATAACACACAACTCTTTACAGTCAATGAAGCAATATCACCCTAGGGGGTCACATGAGTGGCAAGAGCGCCTGGTATAATGAGTCCAAAATGTTATTGAAATGCGACCACAGTTGTGATGTAGGATACGCTGCAGTTAGTTTCAGAACAGCAAGATTCCATGAATAAAAATGTGATAATGACCAGATAATCAGTTTTCCGTGATATTAGCTTAAAGATACAATGTCATCTCTTGTTTGCCATTAACTCAATTACATCCACCAGAGCAGACGATGAAGATATTAATTTATCATCTCATCTGAAATATAGCATGATATTACGTTGATATTACCATCAGTCTGAAGAAGGGTCTCGACCCGAAATGTCACGCGTTCCTTCTCTCCAGAGATGCTGCCTATACAACTGAGTTACTCCAGCATTTTGTGTCTACCTATGATATTACCTTGGTTTGTTTTAGAGATACAATCAAAACTGTCTCTGCAAAATCATCCATCCAATCAGTGGCATGACTCCATCCTCCAAACGATCGTTGACTCGTTGACTCCAAAAAAGGGGAAGTCAGGAGAGTTTCCATCGGTGGTTTGGCGATGGAAGGAAGTGACATCTTCAAATTCTTACGTGTTAACATCTCAGACGACCTACCCTGAGCCCAGCACATAGGGTAGCAAAGAACAAAGAAGGCTTGCCCACACCTCTACTTAGAGGTTCAAATACATGTCACCAAATACATTGACAACTTCTACAGATGGTCTGTAGAAGCTATCATTGCTTGGTAAGGCAATTCCAACACATATGAATGCAAGAGGCTGCAGTCAGTTGTGGACTCAGCCCAGTCCTTTACAGGCACAAGCCCACCCTCCATCAAAAGTATCTACATGAGGTGTTGCCTCTAGAGGGCAGCACCTTTCATCAAGGGTCCCCACCATCTGAGTCATGCTCTTGTCACCATCAGGCAGGAGGTACAAAGGCCTGAAGTTCCACACCACCACATTCAGGAACAGCTACTTTCCTACAATTATCATCTTCTTAAAGATACTACAAAACCTTAATCCTACCTTGACAACAAAACAGTGAGGACCACCTCTTGCACTACAATGGACATGTTTTCTATTTGTGTTTTGTACTAGCATCTTGTTATTTACAATAATTTCTCTTTTTACTATCTTGCAGAATTTTATGTGAAATTTATATATGATTAATGTTTTTGTGGGTTTGCGTGAGTCTACGTGCCTGAGATACTGCTGCAAACAAGATTGTCATTGGACCTGTACATCAGCATACTTGTGCAGTATGAACTCAATTTGACTTCAATAGAAGCTCCACTTGGGGCTCGGGCCATAACAGTAAATTATTCACTTCTCAAAATTTAGAAGTAGAATTCCAGTTGACATTGAGAACCTTGAGTCCAAAAGATTACAGCATCTCCTAAACTAATCACCCAGACACTGTCAGACTCCTTTACACTTTGAACTTCAGGAATACAGCACGGAAACAGGCCCTGCAGCCCACCGAGCCCGCGCCGACCAGTGATCACCCCGAGCACTAGCCTACACCCCAGGGACAACTTAAAATTTTTTACCAAAGCCAATTAACCTATAAACCTGTACATCTTTGGAGTGTGAGAGGAAACCGGAGCACCCAGAAAAAACCCAAGCGGTCACAGGGAGAACATACAAACTATACTGTCAGAATCGAACCTGGGTCTCTGGTGCCGTACGGCAGAAGCTCCACTGCTGCTGGTGCTGTGCCACTGTGACGTCCACTCTTTATTTTTTCATATTTTAATTTCTAGATTGATTGCTGCTGCTTCATCGGTGACAGAACCTGTTGACTCAACATCAACCATCCAAGAACTTATAGAACTGGAGTGGAAGCCAGTCAGCCTCAATCCTAAGAAGATTAGTTATTTCAAAGTACACTGGCATCAAATTTCAAAGTCATGTTATGTGTGCACCTTTGTAGTCCCTATTTCCATCTTAATTAAAATTTTAATTAGTCACTCGGAGGATTGTTGGGCAGGTTCCTCACATCGAGTAAAACTTGTTTTGCAGTATGCCTGCTGCTCACAGATTCAATGCTGATCCACTTTGGAAGAGCTTGCGACATCAAAGCAAATATCAGCACAGAAACATGCCAAAGGTTGAACTGCAAAAAAAACTGCAGTTGATTAAATCTGAAATAAAAAACAAAGAAAATGATGGAAAAAGTCTGCAGGTCAGGCAGCATCTGTTGAAATGTAAGGAGTCATTGACCTGAATTATTAATTCGCTTTCTCTTTTCACAGATGCTGCCTGACCTGCTGAGTGTTTCCAGCATGTTTTTTTATGAACATCTCTGAGATTAGCTGGACTATCTCACAATGACAGCCATTATAATCAGAGAGATTTGCCATTTTGTACCTTTAATGGATTAACATTCTTGAATACTCCTAACCATACCAACCCGACATTCTCTTCTACTGAAAAATAACATGTTTTACTCTCTATCCCAGTTATGAGGAAGGATCCCAGACTTAACCCTTCCCCTTTCTACTGATGCTTCCTGACCTGAGTGTTTACATCATTGTCTGTTCCTCTTTAAAATTTCCCAGCATCTGCAACTTTTTACATTTTCTTTTAAATATCCCTGTTTATCACGACCCTTCAGTCATACTTCTTTGGCTGTCAATGTCCTGGCAGTAGGAATGAAGCTAATGGATGCAAATATTCCTTTCTTTGTTTTCTCAGCGCACCTATGTCCCAATGTCACAATTCAATAATGCGTTCTTAGTCATCTGTCCACACTCCATTTATAACATCTGCTCCGCTGCCTAAGGTGCTGATTGATTGGCTGAAAGATATAGCATGGAAACAGGCCGTTTTGCCCACCGAGTCTGCACCGACCATCAATCACCTGTTCACACTTGTTCTACATTATTCCACTATAGATATTGAACAGTTTCTTTTCTTCGGTATTCACCAAGGAGAAGATTATTGAATTATGTGAGGTAAGGGAAACAAGTAGAGTAGCTATGGGAACTATGAGGATCAAAGAAGAGGAAGTACTGACACTTTTGAGAAATATAAAAGTGGATAAGTCTCCAGGTCCGGACAGGATATTCCCTAGGACATTGAGGGAAGTTAGTGTAGAAATAGCAGGGGCTATGGCAGAAATATTTCAAATGTCATTAGAAACGGGAATAGTGCCGGAGGATTGGCGTACTGCGCATGTTGTTCCATTGTTTTAAAAAGGGGTCTAAGAGTAAACCTAGCAATTATAGACCTGTTAGTTTGACGTCAGTGGTGGGCAAATTAATGGAAAGAATACTTAGAGATAATATATATAAGCATCTGGATAAACAGGGTCTGATTAGGAACAGTCAACATGGATTTGTGCCTGGAAGGTCATGTTTGACTAATCTTCTTAAATTTTTTGAAGAGGTTACTCGGGAAATTAATGAGGGTAAAGCAGTGGATGTTGTATACATGGACTTCAGTAGGCCTTTGACAAGGTTCCGCATGGAAGGTTGGTTAAGAAGGTTCAATGGTTGGGGATTAATGGAGGAGTAGCAAGATGGATTCAACAGTGGCTGAATGGGAGATGCCAGAGAGTAATGGTGGATGGTTGTTTGTCAGGTTGGAGGCCAGTGACGAGTGGGGTGCCACAGGGATCTGTGTTGGGTCCACTGTTGTTTGTCATGTACATCAAAGATCTGGATGATGGTGTGGTAAATTGGATTAGTATGTATGCAGATGATACTAAGATAGGTGGGGTTGCGGGTAATGAAGTAGAGTTTCAAAGTCTACAGAGAGATTTATGCCAGTTGGAAGAGTGGGCTGAAAGATGGCAGATGGAGTTTAATGCTGATAAGTGTGAGGTGCTACATCTTGGCAGGACAAATCAAAATAGGACGTACATGGTAAATGGTAGGGAATTGAAGAATGTCGGTGAATAGAGGGATCTGGGAATAACTGTGCACAGTTCCCTGAAAGTGGAATCTCATGTAGATAGGGTGGTAAAGAAAGCTTTTGGTGTGCTGGCCTTTATAAATCAGAGCATTGAGTATAGAAGTTGGGATGTAATGTTGAAAATTGTACAAGGCATTGGTGAGGCCAATTCTGGAGTATGGTGTACAATTTTGGTCGCCTAATTATAGGGAGGATGTCAACAAAATAGAGAGAGTACAGAGGAGATTTACTAGAATGTTGCCTGGGTTTCAGACACTAAGTTACAGAGAAAGGTTGAACAAGTTAGGGGTTTATTCTCTGGAGCGCAGAAGGTTAAGGGGGGACTTGATAGAGGTTTTTAAAATGATGAGAGGGATAGACAGAGTTGACGTGGAAAAGCTTTTCCCACTGAGAGTAGGGAAGATTCAAACAAGGGGACATGACATGAGAATTAAGGGACTGAAGTTTAGGGGTAACATGAGGGGGAACTTCTTTACTCAGAGAGTGGTAGCTGTGTGGAATGAGCTTCCAGTGAAGGTGGTGGAGGCAGGTTCGTTTTTATCATTTAAAAATAAATTGGATAGTTATATGGATGGGAAGGGAATGGAGGGTTATGGTCTGAGCGCAGGTATAGGGACTAGGGGAGATTATGTGTTCGGCACGGACTAGAAGGGTCGAGATGGCCTGTTTCCGTGCTGTAATTGTTATATGGTTATACTATCTCACCAACTGTCTACGAATTAGAGGCAATTGACAGAGGCCAATTAACCTACAAACCTGCACGTATTCAAGATGTGGGAGCAAACCGGAGCACACGGAGGAAACCCAGAGAATGTGCAAACTCCACACCGACAACGGCCGAGGCCAGGATTGAACCCAGGTCTCTGGCGCTGTGAGGCAGCAGTTCTACCAGATGCACCACTGTGCTGCCCACTGATGTTATGCTTGCAACTTAGACTTGCCAGGTAACTCAGAGGAAGTAGCTTCCTACCCCAGCTAATTCAATGACCATAATTCCAGATGTCCATCATTCCCAAAATGGGTGATCAGAGATGCAGTGACTGAAGAGTTTTGGTCATTGGTTTCTCAGCCATCTATGTAAGCTTGAGGCCTTGGGAACTGGCGTTAGAGCCTGACACTGATGGATGTTGGGTCCTGGCATTGATGAATGTTTTGGAGAAGTGGTTAGATGAGATGTTGTGCATTGTGGTCATGTTGGCAGTGTGGGGGGGGATGGGGATGGGCAAACCAGGACCGACAGTGGTGGATGGTTGAGCCATGGGGCAGCTGGCCACCTCAGCCTCAGGTTGTCACTGGGTCAGGAGCAACAGATCAGCGTGGCAGTGCTAGACTTTCAGGATAACTGGAACATCAGGAGGTTGGGATCACGGAGGTGGATGGATCAGTGCAACCAGGGGTGTGAGTAAATCAAGAGATAGGCAGTATGGTGGCTTATACATGCTGCCTTACAGCGCCAGAGACCCGGGTTTGATCCTGACTATGGGTGATGTCTGTTCGGAGTTTCTACATTTTCCCCGTGATTGCGCGGGTTTCCCCCGGCTGTTCCGCCCACACTCCACAGACGTACAAGTTTGTATGTTAATTGGCGTGGTATAATTGTAAATTGTCCCTAGTGTGTGTAAGATAGTGTAAGTGTACGGGGATCACTGGTCGACCAGGACTCGGTGGGCCGAAGGGTTTGTTTCCGCGCTGTATCTCTAAAAACTAAAGAATGGGAAGTAATTTGCTTACCTGACGGATGTCGCGCACTGATAAGACCCATGGGTTGAACACGAATGGCCACCCTCGGAGCGCTGTGATGTACTGTAAGTTCCCCCACAATTTTCCATTGCACAGGGATTGATGTCACTCCATGTGTGCCTGAGACAGTGATTCAGCCCAGATGTAAAAGCATTCAAAAAGATTCATAGCAAAAGGATTTGAGTATAAGAGCAGGGAGGTTCTACTGCATTTGTACAGGGTCTTGGTGAGACCACACCTGGAGTATTGCGTACAGTTTTGGTCTCCTAATCTGAGGAAAGACATTCTTGCCATAGAGGGAGTACAGAGAAGGTTCACCAGACTGATTCCTGGGATGGCAGGACTTTCATATGAAGAAAGACTGGATAGACTCGGCTTGTACACACTAGAATTTAGAAGATTGAGGGGGGATCTTATAGAAACTTACAAAATTCTTAAGGGGTTGGACAGGCTAGATGCAGGAAGATTATTCCCGATTTAGGGGAAGTCCAGAACTAGGGGTCACAGTTTAAGGATAAGAGGTAAGTCTTTTAGGACCGAGATGAGAAAATCATTTTTTACACAGAGAGTGGTGAATCTCTGGAATTCTCTGCCACAGAAGGTAGTTGAGGCCAGTTCATTGGCTATATTTAAGAGGGAGTTAGATGTGGCCCTTGTGGTTAAAGGGATCAGGGGGTATGGAGAGAAGGCAGGGATGGGATACTGAGTTGGATGATCAGCCATGATCATATTGAATGGCGGTGCAGGCTCGAAGGGCCGAATGGCCTACTCCTGCACCTATGTTTCTATGTTTCTATGTTTCTATGTTTCTATGCAATGTAGACTCATCCTCAAATTTCCAGAGTAATGGAAAATCACCCACAAAAGCTGGTAATTGCACTCACTGTGAAAAAAGATCAATTTTCAATTGCAACTATAACTATAACTGTAATTTTTAACTTTCAATGACATCTAAAGCTAACAGTTATAGGCAGTTGCATTTTCAAGATACAAGATACAAGAGACAATTAAATGTATCTTGTATCTATTTTCTTCTACCGGCCCCCGTTCCTCTGTTGGAGGATGGCGAGGTTTTATTGCTGCAGACCTCTGACTTGAGTCAATTTCCCAGCAGTGGTCTCCGGAGACAGAGGTAGGCAGTGTGAGCAGCAATGAATCAGCTGGGAACCTGCAGCTACCCCGGCTCCCTCTCACTCACATGCACAATATGGGGGAAGGTTGTTTGTTTTACTGTATCCCGGTTCCAAAAGAAAGGAAGGAGCTCGTGGGGTGGCTACCTATTTACTGCCTATTTCCCACCTCCCTTATGTTTTCTTTCAATCATCTTGTTCGACCCCTCTTCCAGTCTGTCTTACAATCAGCCAGCATTAAACGCCATCAACCATTCCTCTGCCCACTTGTCCAACTGATCAAGATCCTGCTATGACCTGTCTTAACCATTGGAACATTTCTTGTGGAACTCATAAACTAAGGGCATAGTCTCAATCTCCCAACCTACCTCATTCATCTCCTCGCACCTTTTTGTACGCACTTTCTCTCTAGCTGGCACATTAGATGCTACACTAAGTTTACAATTTCTCTGGGCTCCCAATGTAACCTAATCAACAAACATCAAGCCATCACTTCCTAAATTTGACCCTGATCTCATCATGACTAGAAATTCTACTCACCCCAAACACCCTTCATAAATGTGACCCTTCGTGGTTCTCTGTCTCCTCCATTGCTTTCCCAAGATCTACAAATGGGAAATACACATCATTTCTGCCTGCCCTTGTCTCATAGAGTCATAGTGATAGAGGCACAGAGTCATACACACCCCTCTCACTTTAAACTTATGTCCTTTGGTCCTGATTCACCTATTCTGGGTAAAACACATTGTGCATCTTCCCTGACTATTCCCCCCCATGATCCTATACACCTCAATAAGATCACATCTCATCTTCCTATGCTCCAAGGAATACAGTCGCAGTCAGCATTAAACCCCATTAACCATTCCTCTGCCCATGTCCATCTGATGAAGATTCTGCTGTGACCTTTGATAACCATTGGAATATTTCTAGTGGAACTCCCATAAACTATGGGTGTAGTCTTAATCTCCCAACCTACCTTGTTGATCCCCTTGTGCTTTTTTTTTTGCATGCACTTTCTCTCTAACTGACACATTAAATTTGTTACTATGTTTTTTTCTTTGCATTACCTGTTGTACTTGAGTATGGTTTGACTGCATGGTATGATTTGCCTGACTGCATGCAAACCCAAGTTTTTCACTGTATTTCAGTAAACAACAATAATAAAGCAATACTAATGCTATATCCACAAAGCTTCCAACAGTTTACAGACCAAAAAATATTTACCATTACACAATTCCTTCACATCTCCATCCCCCATGGAGTTGGCATGAAGGTCTTCTGCTTCGTGCTTGAATGAAGGTCCGACAATTCCCCTGGTCAAGCAGCATCTCAGGAGAACATGGACAGCTGACGTTTCGGGCCGGGATCCTTCTTCAGACTCCAGTCAGGTGTTGCTTGATCCACTTAGCTACTTTAGCACTCCATGTCTTCTTTTGCAAATCAGTATCCGCTGTTCCTTATTTCTACATTTCTATGTTCCAGCAATTCTCCTTTTCTGCTTGGCTGCAATTGTTCTCACTTTCAATAACTTCTCCCTTGACTTCTTTCACTTCCTGTCAAAGAAAGACGTTGCTATGGAAATCTCTGTGGTCCTGACTATTCTTCCATTTCTACTAAAAATGCGGAACATTCTTTATTTTGATTCTGGCCTCACCTCTTACTCTGGTACATTGACAAGTGTATCAGTCCAACTCTCTGCTCATGCCCTGAACATGAAATTTGCTGATGACAAAATAATGATTCATCTGTATTTCTTTTAATTGGACTTTAGCTTACTGTATAGTCCCTTTTAAATGAGGAAGACCAAACAAAGATTGAGTGATTCCTGTACTGAGCACCTCTGTTCAGTTTGCTGTTGGGTTGGTAACTGGAAATGGATGAAGCATTTTTATTTAAAGAGGAAATTGTTTGTTCCATATAAGGTTCTGAAGGCGTGAGTCAGAAGAAGGGTCCCAACCCAAAACATCACCTGTCTATATCCTCCTCAGATGCTGCCCTGACTGGTTGAATTCCTCTGACACTTTGTATTTTGCCATTCAATATTTTGTTTTGACATGAACATTAAATTATCCAATTGCAGATAATTAATCACCCCGACCCCCCACGCCCTTCACATCTACTCAGCTCCCCCCTCATCCAGCGCATGCACCTTTCACCCTGCTTCCCGGATGATCCTCAGGTCGTCCAGTTGCAGCTCCAGTTCTGTCACATGGTCAGTCGGGAGCTGCAGCTGGATGAGCTTCCCACAGTAAACAACAATAATTTAGGGACACAGGAGCTTCCCCTGACCGTCATACATCCTGCAAGAAGGAGCTCAACAGAGCCCTAGCTGCCATCTGACTGCAAGTAAAAAAAAAAAGAAGAAATAAAATTTAGGAAGGAACTGCAGATGCTGGTTCAAACCAAAGATAGACACAAAAAGCTGGAGTAACTCAGCGGGACAGGCAGTATCTCTGTAGAGAAGGAATGGGTGACGTTTCCCAAGGAATGGGAAGCATCACCCTTTCCTTCCCTCCAGGGATGGAAAAGTGTCTTACTGCGCTCCAGTTGCCCAGAGTCTTGATGACTTCTTCAAAAATATGATTTTTTTTTCTTAAAATAATTTTGAGCCTGTAATACCCCTCTCCATAAACATAATCAAATATTGCAAAGATTGCAATCCTGCATTAAATAAATTAGTGCAGGGGCAATCCCACCTTGCTACCATGATGATGTCATTTTACTTTTAATGCAACGATGGCATGTCTTATACATTGCTACAATTTTCATTCTGTTATTTTTTTCTCCGCTTCTCCAGCATGTTCAGGAAACTACGGGCATCTGTTAAAATGAACCCGGATTAAAACATTTGTTTTATGGTACTGTTGCAAGATCGCAAGCAGTAAAGAAACGCAGGAGATGGTGCCACAGAACCAGTAGCTGTTGTGCTCTACCTGAGGAACTGATTGGAAATTTAATGCTGACATTGAAGTTGGAAGGTGCAGCCAGATCTAGATTCAGCTCGTCCAACAGAATATAAAACGGGGCATCTAACCACCACTCGGCTTTTGGTCAGACAAGAAAATCAATGCACACTCTGTCTCATGAAGAACCCCTTAGGGCCCACATCATTATTTGACCTAACGTCGCCCATTTCAAGCCACGTTTGAGGGACAGTGTCAATTCCACTTGGAGCCAATGCAGAAAAGGCAACAAGCAAACAATATAGTACAGGAAATATCATGTTCTGAGGGAAGCTTTAATACTCAGTGACATAAGTGTGCCAGCAGCTGTAGGACAAACCTGAACAGAGGCACAATGCAAAACATTCATCTGCTTGCAATGCATTCAAAGCAATGAAGAAGTGCTTTAGTCACTGGGCCCCGCAGCATTACCTTAGAGAACAAAAAGAATTCTAGTGGTGGTAGAATGAAACATTTGAAAGCTTCCTGGTACAAGCACAAAAATAGAAACACACACACGCGCACACAAAGACCTAGTGACACGGCAATTTTTCACAGAATAGCCCCAAGATAAAAGATCAGGTTTCACTAATAGAACAATAGAGACACACTACAAGGATTCGCCCTCACTGTAAAAGCAGCAGGAGGAAAGCTTGTGAATTAAGAGGAATGAGAAAGATCTGAATCAATATTTGGTTACTGTAGTCCCCTACATATGTTATCAGACATATTAAGAGGCACAGTATAAATCTCCTGATACCATATCATCGACATCAAAACATTTCTTTAACTTGTAGTTATGTAGCATCTTTAACACAATAACATCTTCCTAGTTGCTTCAAATGAACATTATCAAACAAAGTCTGAAGAAGGGTCTCAACCCTGAAACGTCACCCATTCCTTCTCTCCGGAGATACTGCCTGTTACATGTTGTAGTTACAATATTCAATTAAAATATCCTGCTGCAAAGCAGAATATAATTCCTTCCAACAGCTTACTATAAATAACAAGTTAAAATTGATCCAGAGTTTTTCTAAGGATTACTGGAATAAAGTCCCAAAGTGTAAAATTCGGATTGAGTCGCAGGGGTCATGAAACCTGAATTATTGCTAATGCATTTTGATGGTCTCTTGTGACTTTTAAGACAAACCGTTTTTACATCAGAGTTTATGAATTTTGAACATACGAAGGGGAATTTGTTGCAGCGTTTGACACCAACACAGGCGAAAAGAGATACATGACAACTAGTAGCATGATTACAATGTGTGTACAGCATCCCAAAAACACCATGTATTAAAGGCTGTACCCCATTCCGAGGCATTGTTCCATGAAACATATAGCATAGGTTTGTGAATCAAAAGAAGGAAAACTGCAGAAACTGGGTTAGATGCTTCATTGTGACGTGAAAGTCAGAGGTAGATAAGAGTTTTTAAAGCTGACTGAAGTATTCTGCTTAGCAGAAAATCCTCTACACGGCAATTGACAACAGGCTGTCAAAAAGCAGCCTGAGAAACATCAGTATTTGCGAAGCTTTTCACGGAGATAAAGGAAGAAGCTAAAGCTTGTGCAGTCATCGGTATTGTTACATCTGAAACAACAGGCACAGAATAGAGTGTAGGAAGGTGCTGGCAGTTTGTTAGTTTGAAATGAAGATAGACACAAAAAGCTGGAGTAACTCAGCGGGTCAGGCAGCATCTCTGGAGAAAAGGAATGGGTGACGTTTCAGGTCGAGACCCTTCTTCAGACTGAGAGACAGGGAAAAAGGAAACAAGGAATGTAGACGGTGATATAGAGAGATATTGAATAAATAAATGAAAGAAATACAAAAAAGGAACGATGACCAAGGAAAGGAGGAGCCCAGAGAAGACAGATACAGTAAAGATATCCATAAAGCATGAGTGAAGAAGGGTTTCGACCAGAAACGTTGCCTATTTCCTTTGCTCCATAGATGCTGCCTCACTCGCTGAGTTTCTCCACCATTTTTGTCTACCTTCGATTTTCCAGCATCTGCAGTTCCTTCTTAAACATCCTCCATAAAGTTGCTGTGTTATGGGCCTGTCTCACTTTCATGGCCTTATTCACAACCTTTTTTACTTGTGGACATTTTTCATTATGCTAGAAAAACGCCCGAGCTACTTGATGCCATGAGTACCTACGACTAACATCACGGCCTACCTATCACCCACCTACGACCTCCTACGACCTACGACCTTGTGACGGCCATGCTGCCAGTATGAGTCAAGGGCAAACTCGGCAGAGGTCGTAAATTAGGTTGTGAAAGTGGGACAGGCCCTTTAGGTGGGCTGGAGTGTGTGTGAATTAAATTGGATGTGCTTCAGCTAGACTGCATCATTTTGGATAACATTCATCTGGAGGCATGAACACAGTGGACATAAACATAAAGCAAAGTGTGCTGGAGGAACTCAGCGGGTCAAGCAGCATCTGTAGAGGCAAAGGAAGGGATAGTCAGCATTTCCGGTCGAGACCATGCATCAGAACTGGGAGTATAGAGGGCAAATGGCCAGTAAAGAGAGACGAGAGGGTGGGGAGAGGTAGGAGCTGGCAGGCACCAGGTAGAGATGATGGACAGATGGAGCCGTGTGGAGGGAGGGGAAGGTGGAGGTAAAGACAGAAGCTGGAAGATGGCAAGTGGAGACAAGAGGCTGCAAATGGCAGAATCTGAGAAATAAAGGAGGTGATTAATGGAACCAGATTGATGGAACCAGATAAGGAAGGGATGATGAATAAATGGAATAAGTTGGGGGAAGGGTCAGGATCAACAGAAGGTGCGGTGTGTGAGCAGATAGAATCTAATATAGGAGGGGAACTAAACTGGGAGATGGGGGGAACAATGTGTGGGGTTACGAACCAGATGGAAAGAGAATGTGGCTTACTTGAATCTGGAACATTCAATGTTAATGCCATTGAGTTGTAAGTTACCCAGGCAGGATATGAGATATGAGATGCTG
The DNA here is from genome assembly GCF_028641065.1 of Leucoraja erinaceus. Lineage (NCBI taxonomy): Eukaryota > Metazoa > Chordata > Chondrichthyes > Rajiformes > Rajidae > Leucoraja > Leucoraja erinaceus. The sequence goes on from NC_073403.1 coordinate 12,410,394, forward strand.
TTCTATTTTGCATTTGGCCTCAACCTGGCAATGGAGAAGCTGATGTAGGAATGGGAAGGAGAGTGGAAATGCCATGCAACCAGGAGGTCAGAATGGTCACTGTGGATACAGTGTGGGTGTTCCATAACATGGCCACCTAGTCTGCGCTTGGTGATGCTGATGCAGAGGAGGCCGTGTCAGGAACACTGAATGCAGTAGACGAGGTTGGAGGAGAGTATGTGAAGGACCCAGAAAGATACACCCTAGATGAAAATGAGAGAAGAGGTGTAGGAACCAGTGTTGCACCTCCTATTGCCGCAGGTGAAAACACCAAGGGACATGACCTTTGTTGTACAACTGCTCCGACAACGATGCAGGAAGCAGCACCAGCATCACAACATCATTCATTTTCAACTTCATTTAAATCCTTTACAATTGGGGAAAACAATAGAACACCCTCCTCCAATTTGCTGTCATTCACCTCAGCCGAGGTTGCCCCATTCCAACTTCAGAGCGATTTAATCTACTGCGACTGCACTCCTTAACAAAGGTCATCGGGCTTGTTTTCTCATTGAGTTTTAAGCTTGTTTTTCTTGTTACTCTCTTTGCATAATTTAAGTATAACTGATGTTTTGTGTGTTGGCTGCGTCTATGTGCCTGTAATGCTGCTGCAAGCAAGATTTTCATTGCACCTGTACTTGTGCATTTGACAAACCCGCATTGGCTTGAGACGACTGAGCACAAAGGTATTGTAAGATCAAGTCGTCAAGCCCACATGGTCCTGGGCTTCACTGTACATCTGGCACAAAACTCACAGTCCACTGGGCAGCAACGATCCCTGGTCTCCAATGGATTTGACACCAGGAGTAACTACAGTAGGTATTTCAAGACACCGGAAAAATGCCACCAACAATGACTCTGGAAAATTCTCCAAATTCACTGGAAGGATCAAAAAACCTAACCTCGCACCCAGCCTCAGGAAATCATCCCACATGTTGATGGTTTAATCACACTCAGTCATGTGCTGACACCCGACTCACGAAACAGACACTCGTGCCAAGCTCTGCTGCAGAGAAAGATAAGCAGATGGACAGAGGGAAAAGAAGCCTCCTTGAGGAGGTGCATTCCCACCGGCTCCTGGGAATCTCTGGCCCATGTCCATCACCATGGAGAAGGGACATTTGGGATGGCATGGAGAGCCTTGAGGCCATGCATAAAGAGCATGTAAGTGGCAGGAGAAGTAGATCCCCTTACAGCCCACCCACCCATCCCACTCTATTAGTTATTGCCTACCCCATCTGCGGAAGAGCCTGTTGTTCCCACTTTGGCTTCATCAGCCACACAACGTCTGTGTGGACGCAAGTTCTCCATTCTGAGGGAGTGCCTCAGAAGGGGAAGAGTAAGTGTTATTCAGGTAAGTGCGAACATTAAGATCGTGAGGAGGGCCTTGCAGGAAACACTAACAAGACGCAAGGTTCTTTTCACTGCTGGTATGTTAGGAAGTACAGCAAGGTGAGAAAGGATCAGGAGATGGGAATGAAGGCCGTGCTTGTAACAGTGTAGCTTGCAGGAAAACGTCCCCGATGTTGGGGGAGTCCAGAACCCGGGATCACAGTTCAAGAATAAGGGGCAGGCCATTTAGGACTGAGATGAGAAAAAACATCTTCACCCAGAGAGTTGTGAATCTGTGGAATTCTCTGCCATAGAATGCAGTGAAGGCCAATTCACTGGATGTATTCAAGAGAGAGTTAGATATTGCTCTTAGGGCTAATGGAATCAAGGGATATGGGGAGAAAGCAGGAACAGGGTACTGATTTTGGATGATCAGCCGTGATCATATTGAATGGCGGTGCAGGCTGGAAGGGTCGAATGGCCTACTGCTGCACCTATTTTCTATGTTTCTATGTTTATCTGGTGAATCTAGTAGGTGTCTTCCTGGTAGTCACCAAGACAACTGTAGACAACTACAGCCTGCTCTGCACACAAAGCCTGATTCCGTGTGTGCATCATATGGAGAAAGGAGAAGCCCCTTGCATCCCAAGCAGATCCATAATGTTGTCAACAGCGGAAAGGGACATTCTTATTGCATGTGACCTTACCATTCTTTAATGGGAGAGATGATGTATTTTTGTCAGTCACCTGTTGACTTTCAACAGCGCAATATCCTCGAGCAGTAAACACCTCACATTGGTTTTGCTTCATTATTATTGTGATGTGTACCGAATACAGTGAAAATCTTTGTTTGTGTGGTCTCCAGTCCAATCATTATATACATGAATACAACAGGTAGTAGAAAGAAAAAAATACCAGAATACAGAATATAATGTTTCGGCATCATAGTGTTATAGTTGCAAAGAAAGTGCAGATAAAAAAAAGATGAAGGGCAACAATGAGGTAGATTGGGAGATCGGAACTACAACCCTCAGCTTCTGAGAGGACTGTTCAGTACTCTGATAAAGAGTGGGGAAGTAGCTATTCCTGAATCTGGTTGTATCTGCTTTTATGGGCTATCTTTTGTGATCGCATCAATGTGCTGCTGGTCCCACGACAGATCTTCAGAGATATGAATGCCTAGGAACATGATGCTGTTGACTCTCTCCACCGCCATCTTATCGATGAAAACAAGTTCATAAATCCCAGGCTTTTTCTTCCTTGTCAAAAATCAGCCCCAAGGTCTTGCTAACGTTGAGAGTAAGATTGTTGTCCTGGCACCACTCAATCAGATTATCAATCTCCCTCCTGTGCTCTGACTAATTGTTACCCATTATTCGTCCAACAATGGTGGTATCGTTAGTGAATATAAAGATGTGTGTGGCTACACAATCAGGAGACTAGAGACAGTAGAGCAGGCAGGCAGCTGAGAGATGCACCTGTGTTGATGGTTATCAAGGAGGAAGTGTTATTGTCAATTCTTACTGATGGTGGTCTACCAATGAGGAAGTCGAGGATCCGATTACGTATGGCTGATCGGATTCCCAGGTCTCTGAGTCTGATGATAAGTTTGGAGGGGATGGCGTTGTTGAATTCCGAGCTGCAGTCAATAACATTAACCTGACGTAAGTGTTCTTATTTTACAAGTGGTCCACCGCAGAGTGGAGAGCCAGCGTCATCACATCCTCTGTTGATCTGTTGTGGAAGCAGGCGAGTTGTAGTGGGTCCAGGTCCTTACTAAGGCAGGAATTGACGTGCATTGTAACAAAACTATCAACCTCTCTGTTGGTGATGTTTACGCCCAGGAACTTGAAGCTATCCACGATGGCACCATTGTAGTTGACTGGATGATGTACACCAGCTCGCTTCCTGAAGTCAATAACTAGCTCCTTTATCTTGCTGATAATGAGGGAGAGGTTATTGTCTTGACACCATGTTACGAAGCTCTCTATCTCATTCCAGTACTCCGTCACTTTGTTATTCGAGGCCCTATAGTGGTGTAATCTGCACATTTGTAGATGGAGTGAGAGCCAAGTTTGGCTGCAGAGCGTGCATGTAGAGGGAGTGTTCTTGTAGTAAGGTGCTGAGAACAAATCCTTATGGGACACCAGTGCTGTGATTTATTGTGGAGGATGTTTTGTCACTTATCCACACTGATTGTGTTCCAGGGTCAGGAAGTCATGCATGTCACCTTGAACAAAATACAAAGCTGCGAAGCATTTGATAATTTTGGTACAAACGGCAGTGAGGCTATGCAATGTAAAGCAGAGGAAGCATCAGTGAATGTAAAGCATTGCATAACCTCCTGGAAAATGGGGAACATGGATACTGTGCAGGTCATACCAACCCACCGCCACATATTTATTGGCTATTTGATCTTTGACGTAAATTGACTAAAAATATCCAAACCTGTGTGAGAAAGCCGTATTTCAGGACATTCTACTGTTTGCAGATAACACCGCAGTCCATTAAAGGGCCTGTCCCACTTGGGCGTTATTTGCCCGTCATTTATGCGACATAATTTACGCATCACAATGCAGGACACGCGCATGGTGCGCATTATGTGCGCATGGTGCGGTGTGGCGTGGGCAGTGACGTGCGGTCGCGCGTGGCGCCGCAGGATTTTGGGATGTACAAAATCTTTGCTTGACGCGCAAATAACGCCCAAGTGGGACAGGCCCTTAATATTGCGTTCTCATGTGACATTGTCAGTCGAACAGCATGCAACAATGTTTTCCAGTTCTGAAACTTCCTGCGGCTGTTCCCAGGTATCTGACTGCACCAGGAAGTGGTGGTGTTGTTGCTAAAAGCTCATTCAACCACTCTCAAAATGTTTTTAGTGAAAACATAGAAGTCGTTGCTCCAGAATAAACAGTGAACAAAGAAAATGAAATCTTCTTTGGACCTTTACAGAAGGAGCTGGCAGTCACAGATATATATTTTGAACTACTCTTTTTGTTTTTTAAACTTGGGGAAAGACTGCAAAACTATATTTTGTTTTTGGTGAATAGATAAAGTTGATCTGTTCAGTTCAAATTTTATTTTTGTGTATATTTATTTATTTTGTGCATGTGCTTGTATATGCATGCAGGTTTGTGTGTATATGTGTGCATATGTGTGCGTTTGTATGTTCACCATGTTTGTCTGTGTACATGTGTGTGCATGGTGTGTGTGCCTGATATGTGTGTGTCTCTTCCCTTAGATTTATTCTCCTTTGGACTGTTTTTCTGTGACAAAAAACACAATTTCAAGCCATCACACATCCTGTTTGTATCGGAACTGACCAACCAGTCTGCTGTAGGTTTTTCTCCCTCTACAGACATTTCATGGTCGTCTAAGCTTTTTTCGGCATTCCCCTTTCAATTTCAGCTCTCTGCAGCAGCTATGATCTGGATCTCCCAGCTTTAACCCTTTGTTTTTCTGTCTCTAACAGCTCTCATTAATCTATTAAGTACACAGCTTCATTAAAGTGCGGATCACCCAGGCAACCCAGACCTTGCCCTATCATAAACATTACCTTTGGCTCAACCCTCTCTGCAAGTTAAAACTAACACTCAGTCTGAAGAAGTGCGACCTGAATCATCCTTTGTCCATCCCTCCACCGAAGTTGCATGACCTGCTAAGATCCTCCAGCATTTTGTATCTAGTTTTTCTCTCTTTCCCGGTTCTGATGAAGGGTCTGGGACCTGAAAATTTAACTCTATTTCTTTCTTCATATCCTGATCAACTGTATGTTTCCAACATTTTCTTTATTTTAGTTCAGATGTCCAGCATCTACAGTACAATTTGTCAATTTTCTAATAATAGCAGGAATAGGCCATTCAGTCCTTTTCTATTTGGTCTGTTGCTCCTTAAGATCACATAGATACATATAAAATAGGTGCAGGAGTGGGCCATTTGGCCCTTCGAGCCAGCACCGCCATTCAATATGATCGTGCCTGACCATCCACAATCATTACAGCTGTTCCCAGGTAGTACAGATACCTGTTTCTGCCTTCTCCCCAAATCCCTTAATTCTGCTAGCCCTAAGAGCTCTGTCTTTTGAATGCATCCAGTGAATTGGCAGAGAATTCCACATATTCACAACTCTCTGGGTGAAAAATCATGGCAAATCATTACCCTCCCACACCAATCCTGTGTCATTTCATAGCTGAAAAAATCGAACGCTCTCTGTCTTGATTCCGAATCTCACACGTGACAAATAGTTGACGGTTTTTCTGCCAACACAGGGCTGTCGCTGATAAGAGTAGATGGCGTGTGACTCTACTGCTGTCCATGCAAACAACTGGACTGGAAATGATATCATGACTATTCTGGGAATCAAGTGTTGGAACAATGAGGGCAATTTCTAACACCATAAATCAGTTATGAATTTGTTAAAGATAAAAACATTCCACCAGTCAGGAGAGCAAATCAAAAGAATCATTTTCTGCTCTTCCATTGTTTTGTTGGTTGCGAACTATCACCAGAGGTCAATTTTGTTCAAAGCAGTTACAAATTATTTAAATAATTTGCAAATTAAGAGGGAAATGATGTGATGACATATTTGTCTTCCCAGTGTATGCAACCTATCCTAATGTACACTGTAAAATGTGAAAAGGCTGCCCCTCAGGTTCCTACTAGATCTTTCATCTCTCACTTTAAATCTATGTCCTCTGGTTTATTTAGTGAAAAAACCTAGTGAGAAAAAAAACCAAACACTTTCTAGCCTGTAAAATGGTAGGAGTTGTTTTCTGTGTACTCAAGGGTTAGAGTATGAGTCAAGGGCAAACACTGCAGACATTGAAAATGTGAAATACATTTGGATGGCTGCAGTGGTCATTTGAGAGAGAAATAACACTCGCCCCGGATACAAGGCACTTCCACTGCGGATCATGTTTGTGTGCCTGGCACTTTCTAGCATCAGGCCTGCACCTGACAACATCAATGTTCACACAGCCCCCTTCACTGCTGTTGTTGCCATAGGTCCAAGCCTTTGTGTGTCAGCTGTTGTTTGAACATCCACAGTAGACTGGGAGTGTGGCAGGCTGCGTTGTTGGCTTCTTCCATTATTTTTAGGAACGCAGCTGACATTAGGAGAGTTAACTGGGCAGCATCTGAACAGACTGCCGACTGGAGAGTTTAGCTGCTGGGATAGCATTCAATGGGAGTCTCACACCAATCTCATGAGTGAATCGGATATCCCACCAAGGGGATTTTTGAATAGTCAAATACCAGATCATCAGTAGAAATATGGAACTGCAGATTCAGGTTTATAAAAAAAAAGATGCAGAGTGCTGGGGTAACTCAGAGGGTTAGGCATCACCTCTGGTGAACATGGAAAGGTGACATTTTGGGAAGGAACCCATCTTCAGATTGATTATTTTACAGTTGTTGTAATTGTATCATGCCTGACCTGCTAAGTTCCTCCAGCATGCTGTAACTCAAGATTCCAGCATCTGCAGTTTTTTGTGTCACCTTCACCTAGATGCTACGGCGACAAGTGGCAGTTCGCCCACAGCCCGAACTGCGCCCCCTCATCCGCAACCCGGGTTCCTCTGGAGTTGGAGCAGGGCTGGGCTGGAGTTGCTGTTGGCTGTGGATCTCAGGGTTCTCCGTGCTTGCAGTGGGCCTGGTGGGCCTGGGGGTCGATGTCCCATTGGTCCTGACGTCTGCGGTGACTGGCACGGACCTGCTGGCATCGCCGACGTGAAGACAGTGCAAAGCCCCCGCGCCGGAGCAATGGGCGGGGAGCTGGAGAGGGGAGGGAAGGGCCAGGAAGCAGAGGGGTGTAGGTGGGGGTGGTGACAGATGGGGCCAACAATGAGTGGAGAAAGTCAGAAACACCGACGTGCAAAGGAGACCTACAACAGTGCATGATCTCTCTCGCGTGGCAGGTGACTGTCGCTGGGAAACTGAAGGGAGCGACAATCTGCTGCTGCCTGCCTGCTGAGTTAAAGAGTTCCCACGGTAGACTCACGATACACTAAGGTAAACGCACGGGCCACTACGTTCTTAAATCGAGTTAAAATGTTTCAATTATTAACCACAAGAGTAAAATTGACTCATGGAAAATTTCAAACATGTTTGATTTTTTGCAAGGGTAGACAAGTTGCACGAGAACCTGCCGTTAGCGCCATGATGCACTACGTTGCGTCCACGACTGCCGTACGTTAATCGTACATTATTACCACGAGGTTTAACTCGGGTTACCTCGTGTGTCAGCTCGTAACGTGAGAATGGCCTATTAATATATTGTGGAATTAGAAATTCCCTATTGCTCTGCAATGTCACCTGTTCCTGGCCATTAAATCTTTTATTCTTAAGAACCCCAGGATACCAGCTTTAATGGCTTTAGCTGCACTGGTGATGAGAATGATGGCTAAAACTGAAGTATAACATCCTAATATAGTCATTGATGGTGCCAAGATTTCCCTTTATTTGAAGTTTGGAATTTAAGTTTGACAGAATTTTCACTGATTATGTTTAAATCAATGGGATGTACCTGAACTTTCTCCTTCCACACCTACGGAGTCTGAACACAGTAGGAAAATTAACTCTCTTGGGAGCTGTGCCTTTTGTAACAGAGACGTGCGGGTTTCACAGTGGAAGGAAATCACTTTGATCAGACCGTTGCATCAGAGGTACCATGCTTCTGGTGTACCAGGTGAACAGCTGATGGATGATTCCCACTTTAAAACATCAGCATTAGCGGCCCTTCCAGAGCACTAGGCTCCCAGTGCAGAAGATGTTATTGAATCCGGCTTTCAGCATTAATGTGCAATGTCATCATTAGTGCGTGCAGCTTAAGAGCCATCTGGTTGCATAGACCAAGGGCATGAGTCCAACATGTGACACATGGTTCACATTTATTCTGAAGGTCCTGTTGATATATGTTTGAGGCAAGGTAACCTCCTTCCAGTTGAGAATGGTTTGGAAGTGCACCTATCCAGTGACTAGAAAGAGTATGGTGGGTTGACAAAAATTGTGATAGCATTCCGAATGTAGTGTGCAAGTCTGAAAAAGGAGCAAATCCATGCTTAGCTTCTAAGCTCATTTTTCCTGATATGATTTATATTAAGATCTATTCAACGGTGACCATTTAGCAAAATAAACTAAGTTGTTTTGAAAAGGTGACCATTTGAGATGTCAGGCAGATAAATCGCCCTGGCATCATGGGTTTTGTAATGATAAGAGACAGCTTTTCAGGTATTTAGCTGGAGATGTCATTTCTGGCAGGACATTGACTTCAGTGTCAGGCCTCTGACGTACAATTCTGCATCTATGAAGACAAGACGTTCTCATGGATTGACAGAGTACCAATTGGTTCTATTAAATAAGACATTGCACTCTTTAGGACTCACTAATGGACTGCAGTGACATGCCAGGTAGACTGAGAGAGTTTGTTGCCAATAACCTGAAAGAAGCAGGCCAGAATCTGAGCTGTGAGCAGCACTCGGGCAAGCAGGTACTCAAATAATAATCTTCTGCCAGATGACTATGCTTCAAATGTTCCTGATGTCAGGAATTTGTGCTTCATTATTCTTATGATGAGGCAAGGTGTTTTACTTTTCTTGTTCTGACTCCGATCCAATTGCTCCTTCCAGCCACTAAACATGGGTGTAAAAGATGGCCCGACAAAGATGAAAGAGGTTTGCCACCCCCTTTAAATAACTCAGACACCATACATGGAGCACTGCAAACATGTGGTTCCTGGTTTCTGAATTGAGAAAATGTTGCATCATTTCATTGGGATGGGTTCAAAAGAAAGATTGCATGAAGATTGATGCATGACATTGCACACAAAGGCACCAACAAGAATTATGCCAGGAAGTTGCTAATTTTATTGAGTTTGAAAAAGGTTCCCGACCTCAACCATCACCTGTCCATTCCGTCCACAGAAGCTGCCTGACCCACTGAGTTCCTCCAGGATTTTGTGTTTTGCTCGAGATTCCACCATCTGCAGTTCCTCGTGTCTGTTCTTGAGGTTCACAATGTGCCCATAAAGTAACAGAGATATTCAATTAGATAATGCAGAAAAACAAGTCACTTATGTGGTCACATTTTTAGCCTTTAAACTATTTGTTTAGTTCAAGATCACATCTGAAAATGTGGTGAATTTGAAACTTGAGGCACTGTAACATGTCAGTCGACATTTGTGGAAGGAACAAACAAGCTTTCAGGAGTGATCCCTTTGAAAGAATTAGAAGATATTACAGAAGAAAGCCATTACGACAGGAACAGAACAAAGGGGGGGGGGGAGGGGGAAAGGAGATAAACAGACTCTAGGGAGAAGGAACATGAATGATCATAAATGCTTAAGTGGCAAACAGAAGATGGCTAAATGCCCAAAGTGATTTTAGCAAGTCAATAGACATAATGAGAGAAATTAAAGGCACTATTTTTCTTACTTCCAGCACCTGGTGAGATTTTGTTTATTGAGCAACCTACAATAATCTTTTCTAAAAGTACTAATTAGTCACATGGAGCTGAAAAATAAATGTTTACCAGAATAAAGCTGTTCCCTGAAAAGTGTAGGAAGAAACTGCAGATAGACACAAAATCCTGGAGTAATTCAGCGGGACAGGCAGCATCTCTGGAGGGAAGGAATGGGTGACGTTTCGGATCTAGACCATTCTTCAGACTGAAAGTCATGGGAAAGGGAATCGAGAGATATAGACGATGATGTGGAAAGATATAGAACACATGAATAAAAGATATGCAAAAGAGTAACAATGATAAAGGAAACGGGCCATTGTTAGCTGTTTTCTAGGTGAGAACAAAAAGCTGGTGTGGCTTGGGTGGAGGAGGGATGTAGAGAGAAGGAATGCAGAGGCTACTTGAAATTAGAGATATCAATAAACATACCCTTGGGTTGTAAGCTGCCCAAGCGAACTGCAGATGCAAGTTTACACTGAAGATAGACACAAAATGCTGGAGTAAATCAGCAGGACAGACAGCATCTCTGGAGAGAAGGAATGGGTTCTGAAATCTGAAGAATGGTCTCGACCCGAAATGTCACCCATGGCTTGTCTCCAGAGATGCTGCCTGTCCTACAGTGTTACTCCAGCATTTTGTGTCTGTCTTCGGTGTTCCCTGAGAAATTCTATTTCAAAGGTTATGTGGCAGTGGGAGGATTACTGCAAAGTATTTTGATGTAGAAACCGTGAAACTCGTGGCTAAGAACATGGCAATGGACAGAGGAACAATACGACGATGTTGCCTGAGTCAGTGCTGCTATGGTGCCATGAGGAGATTTGGGGTGTTGTCACCAGGTCCATATCAACAAGCAAAGTTATGTGGAGGAAAGAGGCAAGAAATGAAAGATTGATTCTCAGAGATCAAATAAAACAAAACAATTTTAACCCAGTGGTAAGTTTGGTAATCAAACATAGTGGTTCAAGATAACCAATGTATGGGAGATGAGACATCTTTAAACTGGAGTGCCCGCTTAAACTGAAACAGTGAACACACAAATTTGCTACTGACTAAGAGAAAATTGAGGTTGAGGAAAAAGGTGGAGGGTTCTGGGATGAATTTAACAACAGTTAAAGGGATGGCGCTGGGACAATGGGCCAAATGGCCTCCTCCATGTACTGTAGATAAAATGGTTCCAATTGTTACTGAGCAGGTAGGTTTGAAAGGAGGGAGTGTTCAGAAGGGTAGCTGTTGTTGATGGGGAACCTGGAAATAAGAGTCAGTCCAATGATCTCAAGTTTTTAATTACTAGATGCATTTTAAATCTGTCTTCCTGTTTCTGTGAGCCTGATGGATGTAAAAGCCTGCAGCAGGATAGGGTAATGGAGTCAGTGCTGGTGATGGGGGGTGGAGCAGATAAAATGCTGGTGTTTGGCAATTGTGTCAATGACCATAGAATGGTGCTGTCGTTCAAACAGGTGGGTGTGATTTACATGGTATCTACCTGGACAAAGAGGAATTAGTCCTTCTCCTTTTGCGCCACAATGGGTGGTGCAAAGCACGAACCTCATAGTTCCAGTTCCTCATGCCTCCCTTGAATAGATTTCCTGAGGCTGGAAAATCCAGCTAACAATGGTTAAAAATGGAAAGCATGTGAAAGAGAAAGCATGCAACCTTCTCAAGAGCTGTTATCAATCACTCGCTTCCTGCGAGTGGATTAGTCTCTTGCCCTTGCTTGCTTCCATTAAAACCATAAGTGGCTGCATTTGGGGCCTATTTACTTTGTATTTGAAGTATTAAAAACATCTGATGCAAAGTCTCTGATCTTTGGAGGTTAAATTCACCCCCGCGATTTCTGATAAATTCCAATGTTAAGCTGCTGGTGCTTGGGATGAATAAAGATTTAGATTGTGACTGATTTAATGAAAAGCCAGCATACCAATACTAATCTAGGTGAAGTGTCTGCAATGCCATGCAAACTCTGCATTCGCCTGATCTTCACAGGTTACCTCGTATCAATGCTGCTCTTGTGCTTTTCGAACAAGATGGTCATCAGGAAACAGGAGACTCAGACAATTAGACTGTCATGAATCATTCTTCTTCTGACACTTTTGTTCTTACTGGGAAATAGGACCTTCCAAAGTGAAATTGGGTTTCTTATGATGTAAACTTGCCCACCCTATATTGCTGGTTTAACATAATTAACAATTACTGCTACATTACGGTATTAACAATTACAAATGTTATGAGATGCCGATTACATTCTCATAACTATTTACTTGTGGATTAGTGGAAATATCATGCTACTGAACTAATATGTATAACTCGGATTTAATTATCGGTATTGGTAGTGGTTTATTATTGTCATATGCATGAAAATATAGTGAAAACCTATCCATACAGATCATACCATACATGAATCATAATATACATGAGTACACCAAGTAGTGCAAAAAGAGAAAGGAAACAAAGTTTAGATTATAATGATAAAGGTTCAGAGAAGGCACAAATATAAAAAGATACAAGGGTCCAAATGAGATACATTGGGAGATTGTCAATCTATCCTGAGCACATGAAAGTTCCATTCAAGATTCTGATAACAAAGAGGAAGAACCTGCTCTAGAATCTGTGCATGCTTTCAAGGCTAAATGAAATATTGGAAGAGTAACACACAGCAATGCCTACAGTCCTGAAACATATAGTTTGTGGAGATTGAGATAATTTCCGATGATTTTCCTGAAAGTTTTAACTGTGGAGCATGTTCTCCAAGGTGGCCTGCTCCTGGCCTTTAAGATAACTGTGCCGGGGAGGTAGTGGTAGTAATACCAGGGCCAAGTGTTACAGCTGAGGAAATGGCAATTCCATCCAAACAAACATCAGTGCAACACTGAAAAGATTAAAGAGTAGGTCCCCCTGAGGGTTCAAACAGTATTAGAAATTCCAATGTAGTAATGAAAATAAAATAAACTTCAGATTAAACATTTTAATGGGGTCCATGAAATGCTTTATAAGACTGAAAGAGATGACCAATGTTTCACAAAATTAGGGTCTACTTTTGCATTTCCATAGTCTTGTTAAGTCAAACCTGACAATAATGTCACAGTAGTGGGAAACAACAGGAGTAGCCTCCCCTATTCAGTCTTTATGGCTGTACTGCACAGAAACGGGCCCTTCATCTCACCACATCTATGATATCATTTTTGCCCAGCAATGTTATACTGATTCCACGTGCCCACATTGGGACCATAGCCTTCCATTCCTTGTCTATCGAAATATCTGTCAAAATATCTCATAAAGACAGTGATTATATACAAGTATACCACCTCCTCAGACAATGCATTCCAGATATCAGTCACTCTCGTTGTAAAATAAGTATCCCTCTGATCCCCTTTAAAACTTTTTCCTCTCACGGTAAACCTATGCGCTCATGTTTTTGATACCCCTCCCACGGGGAAAAGACTCTGACGCGCTATCCCTTCTTTGCCTCTTAATCTTCTATGGTCACAACTCAGCCTCTCACCAATATCTCTCAAGGGCCTGTCCCACTTACGGCGACGTAATGATTTGAGAGCAGCTAACCTCATTAGCTTCCACAATAAATAAGGATACATTTCCTTTTTGAACAACCATTATTTGGCAGCTCCTTCAGCTACATTCATGAATAATTTTAATAATTAATTTCTGGTAAAGCAGCTTCGGATGACCTGAGGAACCCATGTTACATAACCCATGTAACAAGTCCAGCTTTCAGCCCCAGACATTAGGCCAAGTCCATCAGCAATTGACTAAACATTCAATTTCATATTGGACAGAGGCCATCTTTCTTCATTAAGATGCTGAGAAAGAATAAAAGGGAGGAAAGGAGATCAGTGATAGAATGAAGGGTGAGAGAAAAAGTGATAATGAAAGATAGCAAAAGGCTGGAGAATGTGAGAATGTAGAGCATGTGGCTGAAGTTACATAAAACATTGAAATCTGGAATAAGAATACTGCTGTGCTGATTAAGCCTGGGAGTCCCTAATAACCAAGGTTAAAAGGGGAGGTGAAAGCTTACATTGAGCTTAGTGCAGGGGGCTGAAGTGCAAATGATACGGAGAATTGAAGTGATATGTGGTTCAAGATTGAATGGGAATGTTCAGTGAAGCAATTACACTGTCTACCTTTAGATTCCCCCCTGAAGAAGAGACCACATCATGAGCAACAGATGTAGCATATTGCATCGACTTAAATGGAAGAAAATCATTTAGTCACAAAAAGGCTCCTGGCTTCTGGACAGTGAGAAGGGAGATAAAAGAGCGAGTGTTTGCATATTTTGTCGTTACAATAAATGTTGCCATCATAAGGAGGGTAGATGCAGAAGGAAATGGAAACTGTAGCTTCCCGAGGAAGTGTTTGATGCATGTCAGTGCATTGTAACATCGAGAACTTTAGTAAATTTTGGTAGTACACTGTGCGAACACAGAGTTCCATATAGCGTTTAATAATTAGGTTTTAGATTCCAGTGGGGAAAAAAACCCGAGAGCACTGCCCAAGAGAGGCCAGGGATCGAGGGATATAGAAACAGGATTTCAGTCTTGCAAGCTCCTATTGTTTTCCAGTATACAAGTATGGGTGGCCCAGTGGTGCAGCTGGTAGAGTTATTGCCTCAAGGTGCCAGAGACCATTGTTTTATCCTGACCTTGGCTGCTGTCTGTGTGAAATTTGAACATTCTCCCTGTGAACGTGTGAGTTTGCTCCAGTTTCCTCCCACATCCCAAAGACATGCGGGTTTGCAGGTTAATTGGCCACTGTAGTGTGCGGGGAGTGAACGAGTGTGAATGCGTGATCAGCGTGGGCCGAAGGGCCTGTTTCCATGCTGTATCTCTAAACTAAACTAAATAAGGCTATGAGACTGACAATTCCTGGTGTCCTCTACACATTGTATGAGGCGGAGTTTTCCAGTGTCTCCCTAAAGACCTAGTTCTGTTTCTAAAATTAAATCCTCTCATTCTTATTCTCTCACCATTGAATCACTGTAATATTTTATTTGGTCTGATAAACCGCTAATCTTCAAAATTCAAGCTAGTGCCCTAGAGTTTATATAACCAGCTCTCACATTTTAACCCCCAATTGCAGTAAAATTATGTGGTACCACCTCCAAGGCCTTAAATGCAATATCCAATACCAATCCTGCATTCAATCAATGTTGACAATCAATGTTTTGTCTCCATTTGACAGGAGGTCTGTGATGGAATTTGTGAACTAAATGCCAACCAATTACTGGAGTACCATTTCTAAATGGAATTAAATCGCCATAAAAACTAAATGTCAGGCAAAATAGCAACTCCATATAACTCAACTGGAGTTTGTTTTTATGGCCAGAAACATTTGTCAAATAATTTCCTGTATTTTATTTCATTTTACTGCTAGAACTTCCTAATCTAGGTGTTACAGAAAGTGGCATGGTAATGAACACATTATTGAGCCAACTGCAGATTTGATACCCTCAGGACTTACTTCAGATGGAAAGCGTTTTTAATTGCCTCATGGAACAGTGCAATGTTGACGCTGGCAATTGAAGGTGAATTTATGTGACGGCAGCCCAGAAAACGAATTTTCCTTCAGACAGATTTAAGGTGAGCTGTGAATTTCACTGAAAAGGGTTTGGACGGCACCAGACAGACATGTTGTGAGCAATCCAAGGCTGTTGTGAAATAGCACTTGCGATAAGTGAAGAAATCAGCTGGTATGGCCTTCTCCACTGTCAGAGTGAGGCCACATGCAAACTGGAGGAACAGCACCTCATAATCGCTTGGGCAGCTTACAACCGGGGTCAAGGAACGAGCGTTCACGTCGCGGCCCTGTTTTCACCAATCATTCCACCACCACGCACAAGAAGCACAAGGGCAAGACAGACACCATTGTATGCAGATGCTGAGAAGTGTGTTGAGCTCTGGCTGAACAACTTCTAATCTTGTGTGTGGACTCGATAAGAAGAAGCTTACAACCCAGCGGTATGAATATTGATTTCTGAAATTTCATGTAACTCTTACATTCCTTGTCTCTCCGTCCCTCCCCCACCCCTAGTCGTCCTGCTGGTTTTACTGTTCATATCACCTCGTTATCACCTCTTTCACATTGTGGACCATTGTGGTCTTTTTGGCCATCGGTGCCGACTCTGATCTGTTCCGTACCTATTCACACTTAAGGGCCTGTCCCACCAGCATGTGATAGCATGCGTCTAGCGCGACCAAACGTGGTCGCTTGAGACGTACGGCCTCACGGGGCCGGTCCCACTTCGATCGGCGGAGGCGTATGGAGTTGTGCGGGGCTGGTCCCGACATCGCGCGGGGCTCACTGTCCGAAAATCCGGCGCGACAACGGCCTGTCGGCCTGCAGCCACATTGAGGCCGTACGCAGCGCCTCGACGGGCGTATGCAGCGTCTTGACATCGTACGCAGCGTCTTGACGGAGTGCGCCTAGCGCGTGGTGTTGTGCGATTACATCACCGCCCGGCATGCCGTTGCGTGATGACGTTACCGCCCGACGCCGTGCGACTGCCAAATTCAGTCGGCCCACCTTCTGCCCAGCTGATTGGTGAGTATGATGTCAGGACCAGCCGCGCACAACTCCAGACGCCTCCGCGGTTTGAATTGGGACCGGCCCTGCGAGGCCATACGCCTCGAGCGACCACGTTTGGTCGCGCTAGACGCATGCAATCGCATGCTGGTGAGACAGTCCCTTTAGTTTCCCTCTCCCTAACTCTCAGTCTGGAGAAGGGTCTCGACCCGAAATGTTACGTATTCCTTTTCTTCACAGATGCTGCCTGACCTGCTGATTTAAGCCCCTGTCCCACTTACATGTCCTTGGCATGCTAATTACGCGACCTCGTGGTCGCGTTGATGCGCGACGGTCCCACGAAAGTTGCGCGCGATTTCATGCATTTGCACAGCCGTCTGGAGCGCGTGACGTCATTTGAAGATGGACACACAATGCAGGAGTAACTCAGCGGGTGCGGCAGCATCTCCGGAGAGACGGAATCGGTGATGTTTCATGTCAAGACTCTTCTTCAGTCTGAAAGAAGGGTCTTGACCCGAAACGTCACCCATTGCTTCTCTCCAGAGATGCTGCCGGTCCCACTGAGTTACTACAGCACTTGTGTCTATCTTCAATTTCCTTAGCCCTGCACTGGGAGTAGAATTGGGGGCGGATCTGGACCGCAACGGCCGTGAACCCCAGGCCGAGCTCAGCGATCGTTTGCGTGCTTCTGCTGCTGTTGGAGGTGAGACGTTGCGTCGCGCCAGGGTCTTGGGCCTGTCCCACTTTGGCCGTCAGTTACTCGACAGGCCGTTGGCGTGCGAAGATTTCGTTGCTACAAACATTTCGGAGATCTGCGTGATGTCGCGCACAACTACATACCCCTCTGTGCTTCTCCGACGGCCCCGCGCGGCAATACGATGCCTGTGCGCCTCAACGCGACGACGAGGTCGCGTAATTTGCATGCCAAGGACATGTAAGTGGGACAGGCCCTTTACTCCAGCATTTTATGTCTGTCTAAGATGAATTCTCATTCTAACCTAGACAACAGCCTGTTAACAGATAAAATTAATTGTCTTTCAGAATTTATGTATAACTTTATGTGCGTTTGTGTGTTGCCTATGTGCCTGTACTGTTGCTACAAGTGAGATGTTCATTATACGTGTACCTTGCCATCCTTGTGCATATGACAGTAAAGCTGACTTGACATTGTGGAGGACTGACAGAATGCTGCACAGACAAGGTACCACCTTCCAAATAAGTTATTTATTATTTGGTGTAAATAAAGAAGATCCCATGGCATCATTTTGAAAGAGATCAAGCCATCTTCTTTGTCATAACCTTTCACCATGAAAAGAGTGTTATTTATGGTGTTTTGATGTACTAAACATTATTAGGCTTGACAATATCCAAACAGAGGTCTTGATTTATATAAAATTGAGGTATATAAAATAACGAGTGGCCTCGTTGAGGTAAACAGGATGGATTTATTTCTCTTAGGGGAAAATTTATAACAGAGACATAGCTTAGGATGATGCAGAGGTGATAAACAGAAGTATCTTTCTCCAGAGGGTACTGGGAGTCACTCCAGAGCCATTGGGAAGTAGTAGTAGAACAGATAATGCTGCAGTAGCTCGGCGGGTCAGGCAGCATTTCTGCAGGGAATGGACAGGTAATGTTTTGGGTTGGGACCCTTCTTCAGATTCAGTAACAACTCTTATTATTGTTATCAAAGCCACTGACAAGGGAACCTGATGGGCTGACCTCTACTGTGCTGAGATCTCGAACCTCTTCGCCATAAAGAATCTGAAGAGTGGTCCCGACCCAAAACGTTGCTTGTCCATTTCCTCCAGAGATGCAACCTGACCTGTTGAGTTACTCCAGCCTTTTGTGTTCTACGCAAGATGCCAGCATCTGTACTTCCTTGTGTCTGCATAGGGAAGTAATATTTGGGCTTTGAAACCCACTTATAAACTAGTGAAATGGGAAAGGAACTAGGCATTGAATCACACTTTCTTTTTTCCTTTTTTCTTTTTTGTATGGCTTTGTAAATATTTGATTAGTGTTCAAATGTAAATAATTTGGTGTACATATAGTGGCTGGTGTACATATGGTGTACATATAGCTGCTAAATTTGTATAAGATAATTACAAGCAGTTGAATAATGGGTGGGAATTAATAAGCTTTGGCTTCTTCCTGCTCCTTTTCGGACACATATGATTTCATTTATTTATAGATATTGTTTATGACACTTTATAAATATTTTTGTTCTGTTTTTTGTATGCTGTTTCACACTTGCTTTTTATTCTTTTATTCTGTCCGAAATAATAAATAAATAAATAAATAAATAAATAGACAAATAAATAAATAAGTAAATAAATAAATAAATAAACACTGGCAAATGCCATGATTGTTGAAGTTTGTGTAATATAATTATCTCCAGAATGATTCTGATTCTACTAGCAGTATTAAAGTGAGTCCTCAATTAAGACTCCTAACATCGCTCATTGTGCAGAGATAAATGACACAGATATAAGAGCTGCTGGCAATACCGTAGATCTTGCCATTGCCTCAATTAGAAGGGTTGTTCAAGAAGCACTGTCAGCCGTATTCACAAGGCACCCATTGAATTAGATTTTCAACAGCTAAGTTCTGGAAAAAGAAACCATATTAGTTTAAGCACACTCTGCAGACCTTGGGAGTTGATTAAATTCTTAATCTGCCTAGTCAGGTCTACTGATGTCAACACAGTGTCTCTGTAAATAGACACTAATGCTACACAGTGCAGTATATTGGTGGAAAAATGTGAACTGCTTGTGGAAGTTCCCAGGCCAATTTCCCAATTGGCAAGATTTCGGCTGGAAATAATGACGAGTAGAATATAACCTGAGTTAAATTGTTTCTCCTTCGTGATTTGTGCTTGAAAGGAGGAAGTCATTGATCCATTTCCTCAACTATAGTGTCCTTAAATACAGCACAATAGCATTGCACAACAATTGAACATTGAATCTCTTCACTTTAATTGATAGAAACATTTTGATTTTCTTACTTTTATATCTGTGTTTCGGTCTTGTATTACTTCACAATAAAGTCATTTAGATGTGAGGGAGTAATTCACTTTTGCTTTAGATAAGGTTTAGTGATTTCATGGTGTGAGGGCATTCTCTGTATCATCTGGGAATACAGATTTTATTCTGTGATCTTGAGCTTCTCTACTTTCAATTTGTCAAGAGTGGAAGGCGCTTTGAAGAATGATGTGTTTGGTGGGATGTTGTGTAATCAAAGTGATGCTGTGTTATGGATCCTTTCATGATGTCACATGCAATGGCCACATGTCATGCGCTTGATTGTTTATATGGTTGTTGTGTTTCACTACAACTGTATCCTCTGGCATTAACACTGCATCTGAATTACATGTGTTTCTGCATTACCTTCATGCTGCTTGTCTGGTCTTTGTCACGGTCATGTAGATGTTGATCAACTATCTGGGGTAGTATCTCTGAAACACATGCTCTCAGAAACGCAAGTTGCTGGCAGCATTCCTGTTGTCAAATGCAATGTTGCTCTGTAAAAAGCGGTAAAGTTCTTGCTTCCATAATTTGCCTTCGGCATGAGCTGTGCAGATGACTTTCTTTAGTGTTCTCAAAATCTCTCCACTTCAACATTGGCACGTGGCCAGCAAGATATGACCTTGCGATGAGTGAAACCTTGTGTAGGTTGCAAACTTGCGTCGAACACAGTACGGTATCTATCCTCAGCTTCCGCAGAACAACAAGCAACACAAGGACATAATGAATCTTTGGAATGAAAACTTTCATGAATACATCAATGACAATTTCCACATCGGGGAATCTGCCGTAGGCATCAACAATTACAAGCAAATGATCATCAGAATGCAGAACTGCAAAATTAATAACCATGTTAACGCAGGGTTATTCTGATGCTTTTTATCGTTTCTTGCCTGTTTGGCATTGTGTTTTTTGACATGCTAAACATTTGGTGATTTGTTCTGGGAAGTGTACCTTTTCTCTAACGAGGTGTTTAGTTCTCGACACGTTGACGGGCTGCACGAGCAACATCTACATCAGCAACATAGTGGGTTTGAGAGGAAAATGTGATGATGTGGGGAGGATTTCATCAAGAACTTTATGCAAATCTTACTGTGTATCTGCAAAATCATGAGAGGATGCAATTTTCAAGTTGGGTTTCCACTGATAAATTTGTTTACGCAGAGTTTACATGGTTAGGTTCTCCACTCAGCTGACAATGTTTTCCCTTAGCAGTAGTTTTTTTTCTTCTGTGTATTGCTGCCACCGTAATAATTGCAATGTTTGAGTTCTGCTTATTCTGCGGCAGCTGGGGCTTGTTCTTAGGGAGACATTTAAACAAAAGATTTTGTCATGATTATATATTGTCTTGTACAATTTATTTTAGTTTAGTTTAGTTTCAAGATGCAGTGCGGAAACAGGCCCTTCGGCCCACTGGGTCTGTGCCGACCAGCGATCCCCGCACATTAACACTATCCTACACACTAGGGGCAATTTTTACATTTACCAAGCAAATTTACCTGCGTATCTTTACGTCTTTGGAGTGTGGGTAGAAACTGAAGAGTAAACACACGCACAACGTACAAATTCCGTACAGACAGCATCCTTAGTTGGGATCGAACCTGGCTCTCCGGCGCTGCTAAAGCTGTTAGGCAGGAACTCTACCACTACGCCACTGTGCCGCCCACAATTCTAGTCACAGCCGCATCTTTTAGTTTTCTGCATCATCTACTCTAAAGGTGACAATAAATTTGCTAACGTGCATCTTAAAGGAGTTCTGGCAAAGTTGCTTTGAAATATATCTTTTAATAATCCCTGTTTTCAGCTCTTACTCAAGATCAGAAAAATTCTCATTTTCCAGCAAGTTGTCTCAGACACATGAAATATTGATCAATTGTTTCTTTCGCTTCTTGCCTTGTGTAACAAGTACAACTGGCTTGTACATACCAAATTGCTTTAGGGTAAAATATGTAGTCGACAGTTGGAGGTAATAGTGTTTTATAAACATTCAGCAATCCTTCATCATCAAAGAACGACAGGCATTTAAAAATAAATCTTATATCATCTGTGATTCCAAATCCTGACACCGGTCTTTCAAAAGAGTGAAAGCACTTTTCCCAATGGTATTGAACGAGGATAGCTTTGAGTGCAAGAGGTTGGGCCTGGCTATCATCATCATAATCATATCCAAACGCATGATAGTGTCTCACTATTAATTTTATAATTAATTACATTTATATGTCCTTCACAGGTTGTCTTGCACAGATAACTAGACTGCATGTGATAATTTATTGTCTCCCTGAATGTGGAAAGATCAAATGGCAGGATGACTTTGTTTTGAAACATGACAATTATAAACCTATATAATGGACAGTTCACAATAAAGGCTACTTTGACTACTTTGACTTTGACTTTACAAGTTAACTTTGATATTAAACGGCCTGTCACACTTAGGCGACTTTTTGGGCGAGTGCAGGAGACACTGCGCTTGCCTCATGATCGCCACATGGTCACCACATGTACGCTGGTGGTCTCTGGTGAGTCTCCTTCATGGTCGCGAGGAGTTCCTGCATTCTGGGAACTAGTCATGGCCTCAGTATGGTCGCCGCATATTTTTCAACATGTTGAAAAATGTTCTGCGACCAAAAATTGGTTGCCATGGTGATAATCGATAATCCTGTAGTCGTAGGTGCCGTTGTAGTGGGGTCGGCATGTAGTTATGGGTAGTCAACGTAGTCGTAGGTAGTTTTAGTTAATCGCCTTTGCTGACCAGGCATTTTTATTGGCTCATTGGGGGAAAAAAACGTAAGCACGAGTTTTCAGAACCAAGGATAACCGACCAGTAATGTTAAATGCCCGCCAAACTTCACAGCTGTGTATCTCTGGCTTATTAAAAGTTGTCTGGCTTCTTAAAAGTGTCTCCACTCCTTCTCCCCCCCCCCCCCCCACCTCTTTTAAAGGACTTACTGTACACTGTGCTCGCCATCTTAACCTTTCTGTTCATCGCGGTGTGTGTCTGTATCACCTTGGCTTTGCACCGTGTGAATTTCAGACAGCGCTCCCCCGCTTACCCTGGCCCCCGCCTTTGCAATGTGTTTGTGTGTGTGTGTGTGTGTGTTCCACTCGGACAGTCGCTGTTCCAGTTCCCGATTTTTCAGGCGAATGCCATGAACTTGACAGTCGCCTGCAGTCTGCTGAAAAATCGCCTAAGGGGGACAGGCCCTTAACTCTGTTTCTCTTGCCACAGATACTGTCATGGTATGCTAAGCTCAGAATTATCCATGAGTTTAAACATTTGGGATGTTTAGAAGGGAATTATAAAATATAGCAGAGCAATGATATAATATAACATCATCAATATATTAATAAACTCCCTCGAAGGTGATTGGTAATATTGCGATCTCGACCTTGACCATCAATATTAAATGGCCAGCTGAATGCTGTGGTTACAATAGCTGGTCAAAGGGTTAGTATCCTGCAGTAACTTTATCCAAAGCCTTTCCATCTTTTACAAGGCACAAGTCAGGAATGTGAATTTAAACAAAACTGAAGTCCAATCGTTCAAGCAACAGGCTCTGCGCTACTTTCTCAAAGACCAATATAGCATTGCCAACATCACCTCACCCAATTCATCATTTAAATCAAAATGCATTCGGCAATTCTTCAAATACAGCTCAGGAAGAAAGGAACTGACTATGTTTCAGCTTTTCTTCCTCTTCCTCAAGTATGTACATCCGTAGCATTTGTGAACCAGAGCCATGGTGTTGTAAGGTAAACAATATCACCCAGTAGTAGCTGATGTTGGAATGTAAGATATGTCATCGAGTAGCTATATCTTGGTTTGCCAATGTACTTTAAATAAGGCTGGCATAAAACGTTACCTTGGAATGAATGCATTGTATTTGCTGGCAACTAGTGCTGGCCTGCTTGATGCACTGAACATATTTCCATACCAGGAACACTTGGAATAGAATCCTTTTTTGATTCCAGTACATAGCAGATTTGAAAGGGAATGCTCCCAAGGAAACGTGTGTGCAGTCATTGGTAAACATTGAACCTTGACACACGTTTCATGCTACTTGCTTCTCCCTGGCAGCAGAAAATGAAGTGATCTCTCTTTGAACAGAATCCCAGAGTCCTTTTGTATGCCATTATGTATTGCAAGCTGCAAAATAGTGTTAATGTTCTCAGACTCATCATATGCCAACATGCATAATCATGGCAGCCTTCATCGTCACTAACATTCAATGTTTTCGCTGCTCTGAGGTACAAGGTGTGGCTGCAACAGTTATTAGATTTTAGCAATGTTCTCCTTACTGAACCATGGATTTTATGGGACATAGTGAATGTGACATGCTGTCGGATGTCCTTTCCCATCTGTTCGGTAACAGCTTCTCCTATGCTGTATAGCCTTTGTTCATTGTCCCGATTACACACAATCCTGCGAACAGGGCTGACTGGTGAAGCCATCTCCAGAACAATTGAAACCAAAATGGAAATACTACAAACACTCAACAGACCAGGCAGCATCTGTAGAAAGTAAAAGAGATGACATTTCTTCATCTTGAAACATTAACTATTTCTCTTTGCACAGATGCTGCCAACTTGCTGACAATGTGCAACATTTCCTGTTTTTATTTCCAGCAACTGTTTTTTTTTCTTCATTCAGAGCACACCTGGTTTGTGCAGAAGCCTCAAAATCAGTAAATGTATTTCAGCACCTGTCATGTCATTCCCAGCAGAATTTTGCAATTTTTAAATAACTGGAAAAGCAACAATAGGGGCTATATTTGCAACAGTAGGCGTGACATTAGTAATCAACCTATAATTATTTGCTGATTTCTTCAAATACCAAAAGAAGTTGTGTTCTGCTGTTTGGCACATCAGAAGAGAGTGTTTGCTACAGCACTGATCTCTAAAATGGCTGCTGGCATCAGATTGATAATGCATGTTGAATGATTTTATAAACTCTCAGTGTGCAAGCTTCCAATGATGTTAAGTACATACATGCACCTCAGCAAAATGGGTGGGTGCTTTGCATCAGGGCTGGGTGCAAACACTACCTTGGAACACTCATTCATAACATAGAAACATAGAAAATAAGTGCAGGAGGAGGCCATTCGGCCCTTCGAGCCAGCACCGCCATTCATTGTGATCATGGCTGATCATCCCCTATCAATAACCCGTGCCTGCCTTCTCCCCATATCCCTTGATTCTACTAGCCCTTAGAGCTCTATCTAACTCTCTCTTTAATCCATCCAGTGATTTGGCCTCCACTGCCCTCTGTGGCAGGAAATTCCATAAATTCACAACTCTCTGGGTAAAAACGTTTTTTCTCACCTCAGTCTTAAATGACCTCCCCTTTTTTCTAAGACTGTGGCCCATGGTTCTGGACTCGCCCAACATTGGGAACATATTTCCTGCATCTAGCTTGTCCAGTCCTTTTATAATTTTATATGTTTTTATAAGATCCCCCCTCAGCCTTCTAAACGCCAGTGAATACATGCCTAGTCTTTTCAAACTTTCCTCATATGACAGTCCCGCCATCCCAGGGATCAATCTCGTGAACCTACGCTGCACTGCCTCAATCACAAGGATGTCCTTCCTCAAGTTATATAAGTTATAGGAGCAAAATTAAACCATTCAGCATAACAAGTTTCGACGAATGCAATCAACCTGGCGTGCACAATCAAATAAGATTAAATAGAACAAGTTGTCCTACATCTTTAGGCCATACGCAAGAAGAAGAAGCCTAACAAGTCTACACCGCCATTCAATTATGGCTGATTTAATTTCCCTTCTCAACCCCATTCTTCTGCCTTTTCCCCTAATCCCTTACACTTGGAAATCGACCCATCTCTATTTCACACCCAGCAACTCGCACCCTATTGTGGCATAGATACCCAAGGCGACCCATTTGGAGATATCGCCAGGCGATGAGCTTTCATCTTTTGATCTAAAAATCCAGTGGTTAACCAAACAGCTTTTATTCCCACCTGCAATTGTTCAAATAAAATTAAAATAAAACACACAATTCCTTTTAATGCTCCTATGATAGCAGTTAGAAAGATCAATTTTCAATTTGCAGAGGCTCCAGGACAATCTGCAGGTGTTGACAAATCTGAGATATATGATAGAAAAGTGAAGCAAGTCTTTCCACCAGCACTCACTCCTTACTTTCAACCGGAAATAATCAGTCATAGTAACCCTGAATCGCTTTGTAAAATAGTTCATGACTCATAAAGAAGATTAAACAATTATGCAGGTTGTGATGTAACTACATAATCCAAGAATAAAATACTGTATTTGTTAGAAATCCAGAATAAAACAGAGAACAAGAAATAAAGTTTCAACTCAAGATCCTTTCATCAGAGCTGGTAAGATGACATAAACCTTTTAATATGCTCTCAGAAAGAAAGACTTTGCATTTATTTAGCCACTTTCAAAACATAAAGACACCTCAAAGTATTTTAGTAACTTTTGTGATGTAGAAAATGTGACAGACTATTTTTGCACAGTATGGTTACACAAATAAGGCAATAACTGAATAATAAACATCAAAAATCATTTATCATTCTATAAATGTGTGCATTGCATTCCATGATTGACAGCAAAATACAGTTGAAGAATCATCCCAAGTTTTTTGGGTTCGGGGGGGGGGGGGGGGGTGGTGGAAGGTGCCTGTACCTGGCCAGATGCTTTGGACAGCAAAATTACAGGAACTAGTGGAGAGGGTGATCAGTAATCAGGGATGACCTTGAAGAGAGCAAACAACAGCAGTCACCACAGTGGGAGGGAGGGTGCAGCCCGAAGCTGGATGAGTGGCTAGGATGTGGTTGGGTATGGATGAAGAACAGGGAAATCGAGGGAAAGGAAGCAGGAAAAGGGAAGAGGGGCAGGAAAGGTTGAGTAAAGAGGGAAGGAGCTGAGTAGGAAGTGGCCTGAGAAAGGGTAGGAAAAGGGGGAACAGAACAGGGATGTCACACAGCGATTAAAGTCTACCAGGCCACACCATTTCTGACATTACAACAGTGACAAAGACACTGAGAGAGGAACAGAAGCAGTGGATGGATCTTGGTGGAGAAGAGAACAAGGGAGGGGGCTGGGGAATATGTTCTGATTAAGACCAACTGCTCTTGTGCCTTTATGTGTTTACAATATGAATGTGTATGTGTGCACATGTGCATTTGCGTGTGTCCCTCCAATGAGCATAGGTGGCTGTGTGAGTGTGTGTTAAACCTGCACAGTACAGCATTGCCTTGGACCTCCTTGCCACAGAACAAAGACCTTGTTCTGCCAAGTCCATGCAAAGGTTGGTGTGCAATCAGCACTTTACAATAAAATAATTCACCCACAAGCATCCTCCACACTACACTCATGGAGTGAAATCAAATTCTCAACCCATAAGTCTGCCAGGAAGTGGAGAACATGCATTAAAAGGAATGAGACCAAGCGTAGGCTTTGCCCAACACCTCCGCTCGGTTCGCAATGACCAACCTGATCTCCCGGTGGCTCAGAACTTCAACTGCCCCTTCCATTCTGAATCCGACCTTTCTATCCTGGGCCTCCTCCATGGCCAGAGTGAGGCCCACCGTAAATTGGAGGAGCAGCACCTCATATTTTGCTTGGGTAGTTTACACCCCAACGGTATGGTATGAACATTGACTTCTCCGATTTCAGGTAGTCCCTGCTTTCTCCTCTCCTGCCCAGCTCTCCCACAGCCCACTGTCTCCGCCTCTTCCTTACTTCTTCACCCCCCCGACCCCCACATCAGTTTGAGGAAGGGTCTCGACCCAAAACGTCGCCTATTTGCTTCGCTCCGTAGATGCTGCCTCACCTGCTGAGTTTTTTCAGTATTTTTGTCTCCCTTAAAAGGAATGATGGTCCCTAAGATGGCCTAGGTCTGTGTTTGCACAGTTTTTGTTGATGAGCCCAGCTGTCCAAATGAAGTCAGCGTAAATTGTTGAAATTTTGACCTGCACAATCCAGTCTAACAGGTTTATTCGAGATCAATAGTTTCCGTATTAGCCTCAGAGAAAGGTTTTGCATTTCAAAACTGAGTGGATGTTTATCAGACAAGGTGTGGTTTTATTGGCTTCTTTGTTACTTGTGAACACTGTTAAAAGCAAGTTTGGGAGTTTAGGAGCTGCAGGGATAGTTAGTTTGGGGAATGGAAAGCATCCACTTAGTTTAGTTTAGTTTATTATTCTCACTTTGCATGCCATCACGGAAGGCAAACCTCACTAACGCACTAACACACATTTACTGTAAATCCATTTTTTGATATATGGAGGATGCAGAGGGAAATACTGAGACACCGAGCTGTATTTCACACTAGACGACTTTCATTGAACTACTTTTGAAGTGTGGTCACTGTTGTAATGTCATAAAAGTTGTGGCCAGGTAGACTTCGATCTTTGTGTACAATCCCCATTCTGACAGCATTACCAAATACATCAGCTCTCTGCAGCATCCTCCACCTGGTGATATTGAAGTGTTGGCCTTATTTATATCCACTGTGTGAACTGAGGTAGATCAATACTACTCCTCAGATTGAATACTGGAAATCCAATCAAAGCTTCCGCTGGAGATATTGGTGGAAAGGGTATTAGGTCTAATTGTAGGTAGGCAAAAATGCTGGAGAAACTCAGCGGGTGAGGCAACATCTACGGAGCGAAGGAATAGGTGACGTTTCACGTCGTCACCTATTCCTTCACTCCATATATGCTGCCTCACCTGTAGAATTTCTCCAACATTTTTGTCTACCTTCGATTTTTCCAGCATCTGCAGTTCCTTCTTAAACATTAGGTCTGAATTGTGGTTATTGAGGGAAGGGGCCCAGGGTAACAGTGGCTCAGATTATATTTTGGAAAGAATTGCAGATGCTGGTTTAAATCGAAGAAGGGTCTCGACCCAAAACGTCACCTCCATTTATCACAGTCGCTGCCTCAAAAAGGCTGGCAGTATCATCAAAGACCCACACCATCCTGGCCACACACTCATCTCCCTGCTACCTTCAGGTAGAAGGTACAGGAGCCTGAAGACTGCAACAACCAGGTTCAGGAATAGCTACTTCCCCACAGCTATCAGGCTATTGAACCTGGCTCGGACAAAACTCTGATTATTAATAACCAATTATCTGTTATTTGCACTTTATCATTTATGCATTCATGTGCGTATATATTTATATTGTAGTATATGGACACACTGATCTGTTTTGTAGTAAATGCCTGCTATGTTCTGTGTGCTGAAACAAAGCAAGAATTTCATTGTCCTATCAAGGACACATGACAATAAACTCATTTGAACTTGAACATTCCTTCTCTCCAGAGATGCTGCCTGTCCCGCTGAGTTACTCCAGCATTTTGTATCCGCTCAGATTATGTTTGTGGCCATTGGACAGCCATTGAAAGAGCCAAATACAAGGTGTAGATGCAGAAGACATTTGGTCCCTCACACCTATTCTACCATGCAATAACATGATGGCTAATCCTTTACCTCAATGCCACTGTCTTGAACTAACCCCAAACCTGTTAATTTCCTCTAATATCTAAAAAATTTTTTTTTTCTTGAGTATATTCAACAACTGAACCTCTTGGGTAGTAAAATCCAAAGAACAAACTTATTCTCATCTTTGTCTTGAAAGGCCCAACCCTTATTTGGACTATTATTTCTTGTTGGAGATACCTGAGCAGGTGAAACATCATTCCTGCATCTGACCTGTATGTATGTTTACGTGAGATCAATGCTCTATATCCTAGAGAGCATTGTCTTCATTGGATAATCCTCACTCCCCCCAACCTTCCTTAAGTCCGGAGACAAGACCTGTCTATCATTTTCAAGACCACTCCAGTTGCTCTTACAGAGGTAACTCAAGACATAGTAACATGGTGGCGTAACGGTAGGGTTGCTGCCTTACAGCGCCAGAGATCTAGGTTCAATCCAGACTACTGGTGCTGTCTGCATGGAGTTTATATATTCTCTCCATGACCTGCGTGGGTTTTCTTTGAAATTTTCCGTTTCCTCCCACACTCCAAAGAAATACAGGTTTGTAGATTAATTGACTTGGTATAAATGTAAAATTGTCTATAGTGTGTGTAGGTTAATGTTAATGTGTAGTGATCGCTGGTCAGCGTGGACTCGGTGGACCGAAGGGCCTGTTTCCACGCTGTATCTTTAAAATTAAAATAAAGCTCTACAGGGCAGTTCCCTTGTATTACCCATTGGTCTGGCTGATGTATGTTCAGAGCAGGATCTGTTCTAACATACTTTAAAAATGGTTGCTATTTGCATTTACAATCCTAATTTCCATTTTAAAGGGATGTGAATTTCTACAACTGTTCATCTTGTTTAAAGGGCCTGTCCCACTGTACGAGGTAATTCAAGAGTTCTCCCGAGTTTTCCCGATTCGAACTCGGAGAATGTTCATAGCGGGTCCGTAGGAGTTCGTGGATATCCCGTAGCGGCTCGTACGAGTAACGGTAGGTACTCGGGAGAATCCGGTAAACTCATGATGTTTTTTCAACACTGTGAAAAATGTCCACGAGTAAACAAATACTTGTGCTGAAAAAAATTGTTACTTTTTACTCGTACGAGCCGCTACGAGTCATCCACGACAGACCCGCTACGGACATTCTCCGAGTTCTAATCAGGGGAAAACTCGGGAGAACTCTTGAATTACCTCGTACAGTGGGACAGGGGCTTTAAAGTTAGATACTGGTTTTGGGATAGGATTCCCAACTCTGAATTGTTCAGGAGGGTTTCAAGAGATTGGGGATTAATCTCCTGGACATTACTGCAAGCAACCCAGAAAGATAATTGTGTGATAGCATGCGTTGTTTTCTTCATGATTTACATATATGTAAAATGTTGCATTTATGAAAATAGGTGATTGGAGGTACAATTTCAGATGATGCAACCCTGAATTAGACTATATTTTTTTTTAATCTAGTTCATTTTATCAATTTATAAAGATTCATTTGCATCCGATCCCTGCTTCAGGTAACATACACAGTCTAAAATATGTTTCAAGAAGTTTTTGTCTAGCATAAATTAACTTCTACCAATGTTGTCTGGGATAGGTGCATCTTCAACATGAGAACTAGCTTACAGTAAATCTCATATTTATTTAACACTTTGTTGCAGACCTAGCTAACTGATACATCCTTCAGAACTTTGCCAGTATGATCTTTGGTGGTCCAAATCAGCCATTCTACATGTTGGGCGTTAGATTCCTCGGAGTACATTCTATTTCCTTTGTTATTTTCAGAGATTCCTCAAATTAAGGTGGGTTGTACATGGCAATTAGTGGAAACTTCATAGGATCTGAAAGCCATGCTGAGACTTTCCAGTGCCTCTCCCTTTTGTGTGATCATCACCTGTGCAACAGGACAGATCCAAGGATACACATCTTCCTCTTTCAGCATTTAGTATGGATCACTCTGTACAGTAGAGAGCATATTGACTGATTGAATCATGGCCTGATTTGGCAACTTGAATGCCCAGGAGCGAAAAAGACTGCAAAAAGTTGTGAACACTTCCCAGTCCATCACCGGCTCTTGACCTCCCCACCATCTAAGGGATTTACCGGAGTCGTGCCTCAAAAAGGCAGCCAACATCATCAAAAGGGGGGGAAACTTACAAAATTCTTAAGGGGTTGGACAGGCTAGATGCCGGAAGATTGTTCCCGATGTTGGGGAAGTCCAGGACAAGGGGTCACAGCTTAAGGATAAGGGGGAAATCCTTTAAAACCGAGATGAGAAGAACTTTTTTCACACAGAGAGTGGTGAATCTCTGGAACTCTCTGCCACAGAGGGTAGTTGAGGCCAGTTCATTGGCTATATTTAAGAGGGAGTTAGATGTGGCCATTGTGGCTAAGGGGATCAGAGGGTATGGAGAGAAGGCAGGTACGGGATACTGAGTTGGATGATCAGCCATGATCATATTGAATGGCGGTGCAGGCTCGAAGGGCCGAATGGCCTACTCATCTAATTTCTATATTTCTATGTATCAGAGGCCCACACCACCGTGGCCATACACCAATTTCACTCCTCCCATCAGGAAGGAAGTACAGGAGCCTAAAAACTGTAACACCCAGGTTCAGACACAGCCTACAACCATCATGCTATTAAACAGTACAACCTTAAATAAGCTCTGAACTACAATAAACTATTATTGTTATTATTGCAATACTTTTTTCCTCTCTTTGTTATTATAATGTTTGCAGTGTACTATGTTTACATATTCTGCTATGCTGCAGCAAGTAAGAATTTTCATTGTTCTATCTGGGACATATGACAACAAAACACTCTTGACTCCCTTCACTTCCTGGTCTGCTCTTCCATTCCCACCAACTACCCCCCCCCCCCCCCTTCGGTAACTTTCCCTTGCAACTGCAAGCAATGCAACACTTGTCCTCTCACCTCTTCCCTTTCCACTACTCAGGGGCCTAAACAAACTTTCCAGGTGAAGCAGCAATTCACGTGCCCTTCTTCCAAACTGGTGTACTGCATTCAGTGTTCTCAATGTGGTCTCATCTACATTGGAGAAACCAAACACAGAATTGTGCAACCACTTTGCAGAGATCTACATCTGAACCTCACCCGGGTTTTACCCTAGCACAGACATCCTCCCTCCCTGCAACTTAAAGAGGTTATTTTGTCTCCATCCCAGTTCTGACCATGGGTCTTCGACCTAAAACGTTAACCTTGTTTCATTTCGCACAGGTATGACCTCACCTGTTGAGTATTTCCAGCACTTACTGTTTTTATTATGGTAGTTTTAGACAATAGACAATAGACAATAGGTGCAGGAGTAGGCTATTCGGCCCTTCAAGCCAGCACTGCCATTCAATGTGATCATGGCTGATCGTCCACAATCAGTACCCCCGTTCCTGCCTTCTCCCCATATCCCCTGACTCTGCTAACTTTAAGAGCCCTATCAAGCTCTCTCTTGAAAATATCCAGAGAACCGGCCTCCACCGGCCTCTGAGGCAGAGAATTCCACAGACCCCCCAACTCTGTGTGAAAAAGTGTTTCCTCATCTCCATTCTAAGTGCCTTACCTCTTATTCTTAAACTGTGGTCCCGGGTTCTGGACTCCCCCAACATCGGGAACATGTTTCCTGCCTCTCGCATAATCTTAAATGTTTCAATAAGATATCCTCTCATCCTTTTAAATTCCAGAGTATACAAGAAATCTAGAAAACCTAATTAATTAAATTTCCCAGTTGCCGTGGAGGGTATGAGCTCATAGCCTTGGACAGTCAGTCTTATCTCTGGATTACTGTTCTGGTAATTTAAACGCCAGTCCACCATTCCTCTACTTTTGTCTTGTTGTTGCTCTCTCTGTGAGTTTAGAATGTGCAGTGTCTGGTATGTTTCCATTACACGCTGACCACACTTTTGAACAAAGACTCAATAGCAAAACTCCATAGATGTGGTTAGTTTGAAATAATAAAATAAAATTCTCAAAATAAGTCAGGCTGACACTAATGGAGAGATAAACAGAAATAGTATTGCAGGTCAATGACCTTTCAATAGACTTTTATGGGAGGGCATTGACCTGAAATATTAACTCTGATTTTCTGTATAGGCACTTCACTGTAAATTTCAGAACCTCCTACGTTAGTAAGATTGTTCCTTTTTTCCAATTCCACTCTGAAGACTTGATGTATGCTGTAACTGCAAAATGGAACTGAGGGAGTAACACACTCGTCAAGTATTGACGTATTTGACGAGACTGTAGACTGTGAGGCCTTTCATCCTTGTCAGATAAATGTAGAAGAGACCACAACTTAAAGAATAGTTCTCCACAGTGTTCTGCCCAATAATTACCAGTCATAGTGAACAACTAAACAACACACCAAGGGTGGAGATTCCAAGACTATGCCCATCCTCGATGATGCATTCACGTCAAAGACATGGAACTTGCAATTATCTTCCATCAGAAATGTCAATTGATGATTCATCTCTTTTGATTTGCCTTTTCAAGGGATGAGGACATCACCGGCAAGGGAAACAACTTTTTTAGTTTCAGATTTTGTTGAATATAAATTCCTGAGCTGCCTTGTGAAGCTCAAACAGATGCCTCAAATTGTGTGGTCTAAGCGTCTGCTTGGTTTCGAATAACTTAGAAGTTACATCACCATACTCATCGCAGCATACCTTGCAGTCCTCACCAACATGGACACATGTCCTTGATTAGTTTGATTCATTCCATATCACATACAGAAAAAGATGAGGAACTGGATATGGCAAGGGTTATGGGACCAGACAAAGTCTTGGCTATGATATTGAAGACATCAGCTCCAAACTCAGTCACAATTCCAGCTAAGCTGTGCCAACACAGCTGTGACATTGGCATCTACCCAACAATGTACAAACTTCTTCAATAATGTCCTGTTAACAAATCCAATCTGTCTAATTACTGCCCAGTCTGCTCCCAATCATCGGCAAAGTGATGGGAAGTATCATTGACAGTGTCATTAAGCAGCACTTACAATAATTCTTCAATTTACAAACATACAATTTACAAATGTTGTTATAACGTTAGTGACTTTCAAGGGTATGTGCCTTCAATTTACACAGCCATTTTTATCACTATCTCTCTACACACTGGAACCTGTCACCTTTTTCAAATCCATTCCATCATTGGACTTTAGTGTTTTTTGTATTACTTCGAATTGCACTACAATCTTTGCACCATTTTTGCTGTTTTGCATTAATTGTTGTATTTTTTGTTGTCTTTATCATTGCCATGTATATTGTTTACTCTATCAGCCTCATGCAAGGAAGAAATGTCATTGCACCCTGATGTATATGATAATAAACTCATCTGAATCTGAATACCTTGTATCAACATTCTCATGATGTGTTTCTTCCAGTGTTTTTGATTTATAAAATGTTATTAATGAATGCATCTGGTATATTCATCAAAACCTGTCCACTAATGTTCAGCTAGATTTTACCTGGAGCACTTAGCTTGAGTTCTTTATACCATTGATCCTAACATATGTCAAAGCACTAAAATTCAGAGATAAAGCAGGCAGATGCCTCTAACAACAAAGTCATATTTAACCTAGTGCAACATCAGGAGCCATAACAAAACTCTGTTTAATAAGCATCAATAGGCAACTTCATTACTCAGAATGACGTCTTGCGTACATCTGGAACATCACTGGGCAGCATCTTAGGATTGACCATCTTTGTGTGGACAAGATGACAAGAGTTATCCTTTCTCTGGTTATCACCAGCTGCCTTATATCAGATGGATCAAAGGTTGTTACAATCAGTACACTGGGTGCCCCAGTGTTAGAGAAAAAAATATCCAATTCGTTAACTATCAACTCCAGGTGCAAAACTTCACAAATATTTTAGCACCCCACAAACAAGACTGAAGAGAACAAAAATCATCAAACATGCACATCGTTGGAATTTGAGAGGAAACCGTAGTATCCGAGGAAAATTCACGCGGCCACAGGGAGAACATACAAACTCCGAACTGACAGCACCCTCAGTCGGGATCGAACGCGGGCCTTTGGTGCTGTAAGGCAGTAACTCTACTACAAGTCTGTCAATGTTTACTTCTCAACAGCAGAGACTACTTCCCCTTTCACCAGAATTCATGATAAAAGATCCAGATGATTTAAAATCATGGGCATTGCACTCTAACTTTTCATTTGTTCGCACCATGCCAGGAGACAAAGAGCAGCATTTTAGCAATGAATGCTTGTATCTCACTCTCATTCTTGTTTTCAAATTTATCCATGGCTTCACCCATCCCTATTTCCTTAATCCTCTCCAGCCAGATAACTCTACTAGATATTTGCTCTGACTCTTACCGCATTCCCTATTTCAATTACTTCACCTGTGGTGCAGGTTGCAGTTATATTCATTTGGGCTAGTCCTTCAGCTGTCAAGCCCAAAGCTATAGAGTTGCCTTTAATCCTCTCTCCTCTTTATCTTTTCACCCCCCTTAGGTACTCTTTATAATCCACAAACTTTTTGCTCTAATATCTTTTATGGCCTGGCTTGTGTTTGTTTGGTGACACCCTGTGAAACCTTTGAAATTGTATCTTCATTGATTAAAACTTCATTTTGTTCTCCTGGCTAGACTACAGTACCAAAATCCACAATTCACGTCACAGCAGGTTGCTTTTATATTCAACTGAGAAAGTTGTAAAGTCTTTGTGCTGTTCAACTAGTAGCAATTTTTAAAGATCTCGACTGCTTCATAAATCTTTCTTTCAATTTCTTCTCATAACCAAAGTTCCTTGTTAATTTCCTAATAAACGTACTTTTCCAAGGCCTTTGCATCCTTGTTGTGGTGTGAGGCCCAGAAATGTCAACTCAGTGGCAAATAAGATGCCAGAGTATGGTTCAGCCTCAGACAGTTGCCTGAGAGAGGGTGGGTAAGTAATTGTTCAGACATTTCTTGGAACTGATGCTTATAGAATGTAAAGGAATTAAATTCAGTAATTATTGTCAAGCCCTTAATGAGGTGATTAGTAACATGGTTAATGTTAGGTCTGGTCGGGGGGAGTTCCCCCCGCCATGGGTACCATGTAATCCCGTGCTACCCGCTCCATGGTCAGATAGTCGGCGACTAAACCGTCTCCCCCACTTGGTTTGCCAGGTGAGGAGGGGGCTGTGGACCCCCAGCAGGACCAAAAACAAGACCTGTCAAGAGGCGGGTGAGCTTCTAGCGAGCCAACGGCCACCCACACTTCAGTAGAAGTTGCGATCACTGTCTTAAATAGCATTGTAAGGAATGATGATAAATCACACTCACCAAAATCCTATACTTCCAGCGGCAGAAGTCCGCAGGAATGGAGGACAGAGATGTGTGGTGCGTCTGTCACCATTCCCGTCAGAAACCAGCACAACTGCGCGGCTAATGTTTACAACAATGATGAATGAATTAATATTATATACATGGAAAATGCATAAAGTTCATGTCTGATTTTTTTTTGTAAACTGGCAGCTGCAGTTCCTTGTTTCTCTTTATAGGAACAATGCAGAAATTAGGAATATTTATTTTTATTTTTTTTATTAATTCATGAGATGTGTTTATTGCTGACTGGCTAGTATGAGATAGTTATCTTAAATTGTCCTCCAGATAATTGTGGCAAGCTTCCTTCTGAAAGCAAAGCAGCACTTCCTTGAATCTCATGCTGTTATGATGTAACTTCCAGGATTTTGACTCAGGAGGTGAATTTGCAGTTCAATGTGAACTCAGAGTGAGTTAGATAAAGCTCTTAGTGCTACAGAATCAAGGGATATGGGGAGAAAGCAGGAACGGGGTACTGATTTTGGATGATCAGCCATGATCATATTGAATGGCGGTGCTGGCTTGAAGGGCCAAATGGCCGACTCCTGCACCTATTTTCTATGTTTCTATGATTCCTGTGCCTTCTACTCTTGCACTCTAAATGCCATGACTCGTGGGTGGGGAGGAGCTGTTGAAGAAGCCTGTTGAGTTGAATTTTACAGATTAGACATTGCATCTGTACTATATGGCAGGAATATTTAGGATGTTGAATAAATGTCTTTCAACTGTCTGAATGACTGTAAATTTCTTGAGTATTGTTTGACCTCTATGTATCAGTCATTTGGTGAAAAAAGCATGTTACTGCTGATTTAGACTTTGGAACGGGTGGGAAAGACGGAGAATAAGAATTTGTGCCAATGGCCTTTGATGTACCCTTGTGGCTGTTTTTTGCAGTTTCTGATGAAAAATGGGACCCCTGGATGATGATGGAAGATTTTGAATTGGAAATACTGCAAAGGTTTTACAGGAAGATGGCTAGGCTCTCTGTTGTTGCAATTGGCCACTGTCTCGTACATGTAGCGCATGGAAAATATTTTCCAAGGATCAACCTTTGCCTGTACATGCATATTTTCTTGCATGTATTTATTAGTTGTGTCTTTATCTGAGCATTGTCAGGTTAGGCATAGTAAATGACTTCTTCTCATGGAATTGCCAAACAATGTGTTCTACCCCAATGCACATAGATACAAGATACATTTATTTGTCACATGTACCAATTGCTACAGTATGTCACCATACAGCCATACGAATAATAAAGAGCACAGAACACTATAGACTTTAACACAGACATTCCCACACAGCGGAATTAAAAGGTACACAAAAATGCTGGAGAAACTCAGCGGGTGCAGCAGCATCTGTGGAGCGAAGGAGATAGGCAACTTTTCGGGACGAGACCCTTCTTCAGACTGATAGGGGGTGGTGGGAGGCGAGGAGAAGAAAGGAAAAAGGAGGAGGAGGAGGAGCCCGAGGGCTGAGGTAGGAAGGGGAGGAGACAGTAAGGGTTAACATAATTGTGAGAAATCAATGTTCATGCCCGCCGGATGCAGACTCCCCAAGCGGAATATGAGGCACTGTTCCTCCAATTTCCGGTGTTGCTCACTCTGGCCATGGAGGAGGCCCAGGACAGAGAGGTCGGATACGAAATGGGAGAGAGAGTTGAAGTGCTGATGCACCGGGAGGTCAGGTTGGTTAGTGCGGACCGAGCGGAGGTGTTCGGCGAAACGATCGCCAATTCTACGCTTGGTCTCACCGATATAGATCAGCTGACATCTAGAGCAGCGGATGCAATAGGACTCCAGGCTGCCACCCACGTGTGACATGGTACCTGAAATATAGAGGGCACCAGATTAAGGCATGTTGTGACCTAGTCCAGGGATCTAGGATCAACCATGACGATCTCAATATGCTTGATAACCCGATGAACATTGAGCAAGTGAAACATCTTATTTTTGCATACATTTCAGATTGGAAATGGAGCCATGAAGGGATGCCCACAGTGCCATCGATCCCTTGTCTTTTATCCAAAGATAAATGTATCTCTCCTGGAGTTGAGAGCCTCCATGTTCAGTGCACTGGTGCATCCAATGTAGCTCACAATGCTGATATCCCCAGGGCTAGCCTGGAAAGAAGCCAAGGAAAATAAAATGAGAACTGCAATCACCTTCACGGTCAGAGGCAAAGCAATCTGTGCAAAATCAGCAGCTTTAGTTGGGACTGCAACATG
Source organism: Leucoraja erinaceus (assembly GCF_028641065.1). Classification (NCBI taxonomy): domain Eukaryota; kingdom Metazoa; phylum Chordata; class Chondrichthyes; order Rajiformes; family Rajidae; genus Leucoraja; species Leucoraja erinaceus. Next base: position 12,448,817 of record NC_073403.1, read on the forward strand.
CAGCATATTCCGAACCATATAACCTTCCTTACTGAACTGGAGTCACCATATGCAACTCTCCAACTCAGGTGCACCAGCGGAAAATAAAATAATTCAACCCTGGAGCCACATTGTGGGTAAGGCTCTTGCTCAGAATCTTTTAGTTTTTCTCCTCCTCCCTACTCCAGCAGGTTGTTCTGGCTTGTGAACCCTCTTCTCATCCCTACTACTTTGGAGGCCCAAGACTTGTCATCAGTGCACAGATTTGTGACAGAAAATGAATTTGACGAACTGCAATACTTAAGTATAAAACCTCTCAACTGGAGACGCAGCATTCACAAAAAAGGATTAGGAATGATATCTCCTTAGGCAAATATAGTGCAATTCTCCCTGACAAATTTCATTCCCATCAACAAACCTGTCAATTGTTGAGAGTGCCTTCATATTGTACAGGTTAGAGAGTGCATTCAGGGAGAGATTCTTCCAGTTGCAATTCCCACGTTTGCTGGCTGGGTCATCATTGCACCCCTCGGCAGCATTGACAACAAACAAACATAAGCACTACCAGTGGCATACATTTCATACTTCTGACACAGTTCAGAACCAAAGCATGGCCCAATTTACCAGACATCGTGAGTTGCATTAAGAGTGTGAGTTTGCTATTTACTGTATAAACAGAAATGGAAATAGATTGGCACTAGCAGGGTCAAAACAGATAGTGCTACAAGGCCTAAAGCTGTTGCCTACTTCTTCTTACAAACCTATTATATTATTATTTCCAATGGAGTGCTACCTTGTCTATATTTGTAGAGTTTATAGATGTCTTACGAGATATATGTGTTTATTGACTCAGGATATACAGGGTAATTATTATTTTAGTTTAGAGATACAATGCGGAAACAGCCGTTTCGACCCACCGTGTAGGAAAGAAGTGCAGATGCTGATTCAAATGGAAGGTAGACACAAAATGCTGGTGTAACTCAGTGGGACAGGCAACATCTCTGGAGAGAAGGAATGGGTGACGTTTTGGGTCGAGATCCTTCAGTGCATCTCCAGAGATGCAGCCTGTCCCACTGAGTTACTCCAGCGTTTTGACCCACCGGGTCTGCACCGACCAGCGATCCCCATATACTATCCTACACACTAGGGACAATTTACAATTTTCAGCGAATTTTTAGCAAATCCAATTAACCTACAAACCTATACGTTTTTGGGGCGTGGGAGGAAATCGGAGCACCCGGAGAAAACCCACGCAGTCACAGGGAGAATGTATAAACTCCGTACAGATAGCACTGTGGTCAGGATTTAACCCTTTGTCGCTAGCGCTGTAAGGCAGCAACTCTGCCATTGAGCCAGCGTGCTTTGCTTTGCCGTGCTTCAGGAGAATGGGTTAACCAAAACCTTACCCAGGTCCATACATATTTTCTGCAAGAATTGGCAATATTTCTTTATTTTGATTAATTGCATTAAAGTTGTTGGATGGTGATACAAATCTTAAGCATTGGTCAGTTTGATTATGCTGTCGAGGGAAATAGGCTAATACCGTCTTATCGGCTGTTCCATCAAGGCATGCATTTGGGAGGAACATCTACGGTTTGAAATACTTCCTTTAGCATACAGGTATGCGCTTATAAACATAAATTTAGTTTACATTCCAAATTTGAACAAGTTTCTAATCAAGTCTTAAACATAGAAGTGTCAGGCAATGGTCATTTCCATCAAGGGGGAGTCTACCTCACTGAGTCCCCATCAGAAATTTAACTGGACTAATCTCATAAATACTCTGGCTTTAAGAGTGTGTGAGAGGTAGGGTCTCCTGCAATGAATATCCCACCCAAAACCTTTCCACCATCTGCAAGGCATGAGCCAGGTGTATGATGGAACATGCTCAACTTGCCTAGATAGGTGCAGCTCCAAGAACATTCAAGAAGCTTGACGTCATCCAGTTCTGTGTGATTGGCACTTCATTCACCACCTTAGACATTCATTGCCCCATCCACCAGCATATAATGACAGCAGAGTAGACCATCTACAAAATGCATTGCAGTTACTCACCAAGGCTGTTCCAAGAACATCATGTAATCCGATGATGCCAAGAAAGGACAGCAAGCATTGGAGCACCACTATCTGTAGGTCCCCTTACAAGTTGTATGCCACCCTGACTAGGAAATATATTGGATGCAAAATCTTCATTGTCACTGTCACTGGATCGCAGTATGGTGGTTTACGACTCCACAGGACTGGGGGAACATCTTCAATATCTCATGGTTGAACGAGGCAGATCACCCCAAAGTTCTCGAGAGTAATCAGCGATGGTTAGTAAATGCTGTTCAACCAGCCACAGCCAGATCCTGAAAATGAACAACAGAAATATTTCACTGGCAAGCTTGAACTGTGCAAGGACCATTGTTCATAGAAGATATCTTAATACCTTGAGGACTGACTGCCTTTTTATGTTTTACATATGGGTATAGGAATTGCTGGACTTAAAACCCAAGGCCCAGATTGTGATCTCTGCCATTTTGGCAGTTATATTATTGCTATGTGAGTTTTGGAAAACCATCACATAAATCTATCAATTAATCTATAATAAGATCGATCACAGGGTGAGGCACTGTTGGAAGAAACCAAATGTTTGATATGAGGCATACAACTATTGATGGAGTCGTGTGACTGCAGGTTTTAAAGAATAACGTACATGGAATTGACAAAATGTATACATATGCCCTGCTATTTTTATGGCAATAGACATCGATCTGTGTGTGGTAATGTTCGCACATGATCCAGGGAAATGAATTTGTAGTTATTTGTTCCCTTCATCCTGCATCTGGATACAATATCCATCTTATATCATAAATCCATCCCCCACCCCTTGCCCCTGTACTTGACCATATTACACAATGAAATAAATACATTCACTCCCTTTTGAGGATGCACTGTTCTTGAGTTCTAACATTCTTGAAAAGTTGATGCTGCTTGTCACGACCGACATTTCTGTCCCTTGTGGAAACCTGATAACAATCACCTCACCTCCTAATTGCCTCTTTGACAAAGACACACAATATCATTTATTCATCCATTGTAAAATATTCCCAGTTTTTTTCATTGTCAAGTCATGCTTTCCAGAGGAAATGTATCTCATGCCCTGGCTGAAATCCAAATACATTGTTTTTTTTATCACACCCTCAAAGGGATGCTGTTGATTAAATTAACAAATCCTTCTCTTTAGAACCTATTTGGCTGTCTATTACAACTTTATTCCTATATAAGCTCCAAAATCTTATATTTAAAGCTTTCTGTAAGCTTATCTATGATGGGCTTGAAACTTGTTTGTACGTGGTTGCCTCGGTCACTTTTGCTTCCTTTTATAAATTGGAGTACGATCTGCTTTTCATTGCTTTGCAGCTAATGAATTGCATCCGAGTTTATATCATATATTTCACAGTTAGTTAAAATGCCTTGGATTCTGCTTCACACTTTCCAAGATTTACTCAGATTAATTGTGAAGCAGTACCGCATGCATGCACATTGGCAGTAATGCGTATAGCATTATAATTTACCTCAGCAAGCCTTCTAATTTCCGTTCCTGATCAAATTAGCTACCTGATTGCTGGGTGCAGAAGTAAAAAACTTAAACACGTTGTAAGGGCGGCACAGTGGTACAGCAGGTAGAGCTGTTGCCTCACAGCATCAGAGACCTGGGTTCGATCCTGACCTCGGGGGCTGTCTGTGTGGAGTTTACATGTTCTCCTTGTGACCGCACGGGTTTCCTCCGGATGCTCCAGTTTCCTCCCATACCCCAAAGATGAGCAGTTTTGTAGATTCATTGGCCTCTGTAATTTGCCCCTAGTGTGTATGCTGTAAGTGGATGTGTACATGGAAGATCTTATGTGAACGGATGATGAATGGTCAGCCTGGACTCAGTGGGCTGAAGGCCCTTTTCCATGCTTTCTCTCTCTCTAAACTAAACTGAACTCAGTTTGACCACCAAAACAGAAACACTCAGCAGGTCGGCTTCATCTGTGGAAAGAGAAACAGAGTCAGAAAATCTTCGACGTGAAAATTTAACTCTATATCTTCTTCTGCAGATACTGCCTGATTTGCTGAGTGTTTCCAAAACGTTCTAGTTTTGTTTCCGATTTTGAGAATCTGCATTTTTTATGTTCACTCAGTTCCAGGAATTTGCTTGAGCTGTTTCACTGGCATCAAATGATGCTAGCAATCTAACTTCATGGTGTTTCAATTAGGTTTAACAAAAACTGAAATTTGCTACCAGAGTTCAACACAGAATACGAGCATACAAATTAGGAGCAGGAATAGGCCACTGGGCCCCACAAACCTCCCCACTATTTAATAAGATCAAGTCAAGTCAAGTTTATTCGTCACGTACACATACGAGATGTGCGGTGAAATTAAAGTGGCAATGCTCGTGGACTTTGTGCAAAAAGACAAACAAACAAACAACCAAACAAACTATAAACACAATCATAAACACACACATATTCTTTTACATATTAAATATTGGAAGGAAAAACGTTCAGTAAAATTAGCCCCTGCTAACTTTCAGTTCAGTAAACGTTCAGTAAAGTTAGATCATGTCTAATTTGACTGCTACTCAACTTGCCAATCTTATCTCCCCACAGTAACCTTCCGTCTCCTTGATTATCATGAATGGATCTTTCACTGCTTTAAAATTAAGCAGCAATATAATGCTACTCTTATGCAGGAGTAGTGGGCATTACGGATTGGACTTCTCACGTTAGTAACTCCGTTTCTCTAACCTCTAACCTCAGGAAGCAGCCCTTAAAGTAATAACTGCTGATCACAATACTGGGTGGAGGGTGTGGCAGGGTCTCCCAGGGGATTCAGGGATCTGCAACAGGTTTCTAACGAACAGTGTTTGTGAGAGGCAGCCTCCTTGTGCAAAGAATACTTACGGTTGGAAGATACCAGTGATATTTACAGAAGAGAATCAGTGGCGTCTATGATTGCCTGTAGTTTTGGAAACCTTCCAGTGCATCCAAATGTGCCTTCCGCGTGAATGCAAAAGTCATAAACCTCAAGTAGCAATCTAACCCAAATGCCTGCTTTGCACTTAGTCACCCTTCCTCTGGAAATCTTGTCTCTGGCTGCCTCCACTGATATATCTCCCATTTGACATGTTGCTCCTCAAAGTTAGGTGAGGCTACGTGCAATGATCAGAATGTAATCATCTTTAATTTTGCAGAAGTCAAGAAATGTGAAAGGGGGCATGGAGGAAGTGAAGGGGGATCTCCCATTATTGAAAAATACAACTTTCCACGAGTGCTTAACCTTTTGTTAAAAGTCTTTCTCCAGTTTTTAGAACTTATTTCTGATCTGATAGACATAGAATACCATCCTTTTTTTATATGATGACATCTGGCATTTCTGGCTATTTGATCTGGAGGGGTATTCCACTGAATCCTTCTAGGTAGGGTAGAATCCCAGTTTGGTCGGTCTCCTTGAGGTTTATGGAAAAGGGGCACCTGTCCCTAAAAATAATGTTCAATTTTATTCTTCATGCCTTCAACATAATTAAAAGCTATCTAATAAAACACCAGTCACAATTCAGACCGATGCAAATGTGAATGATGTTTGGTTGTTACAGTGGTATTGTTGGCACTTGGGACGGTTATATGTCAATAAAACAGTGCATTACCTCCAGCAAAAATCCATTCTTATTAATGACTGCTGCCAACACTAAGAAATACGTGCAAAATTGTAAATGCTGCATTCAGGCAATTTTCATCTGCATAAGCCACATTTTTAGGCGTTATGCCATATTACCTCTACTCCTCACTTAATACAACAACTGTTCCCAATGATCCATATTTTCTCATCATGTTGATGTTTTCCATTTGATCCCTTGCTCACTTTCATAGTATTGTTTTCGAAACTAAATCCATGTCATTTTCCTTCATATTCATAAATGCCCTATTTTATGTGTTAGTTAATAGTCAATTTAGTTGGGTTTACACTTGGCACCTTTGGGACATAGTTCTTGTATGACTTTATCCACATTCAAGCACTCCATGCCCACTCTGATAGGAAATTTCTTGGTTTATATAATCTAACAATCCCTTTTAATGTTAAATGTGATCATATTATGTTCATGTATTTATAGCCTCGCCCAATTTTGTTTTGGAGACTTGATCATACTAAAATGTTTTCTCGATGTTCTCATTCTACAGATACTCCCTCGCCTGCTGATTATTCCCTGCACTGTTTGTTTATCCAAGGTATATGCTTGAGAACAAACCATTCTAATGGTAGTATACCAATGGGGAAATCCCATTCTGAGCATCGAGCTACTAGCTTCTATTAATCCCGCTGATATATTAACATTTACCTAAGGCATAGATTACTTTATAATTCCACCTAGAACTACAGGAACCTATTCTAATTTTCTAAGTTTTGATTTCCCCTCTCCAATTCAGTTAATGTATCTAACTAACTATTCAGTGGACAGACACTAAAAGTCAGAGTAAATCAGCGGTTCAGACAGCATCTCTGGAGAAAAAAAAGAGGTGACATTTTGGGTCGAGACCTTTCTTCAGACTCAACCCGAAACAACACCTATTCCTTTTCTCCAGAGATGCTGTCTGACCCGTTGAGTTGGTCCAGCTTTTTGTGCCTATCTTCAGTTTAAATCAGCATTTGCAGTTCCTTCTTAAGCTAACTATTCAGTGGATCTCATTGAAAATGTCTTTTCCTTACTTTTCTGTTGTTAAAGTACTCTTTGAGTTTCTCCAGCATTTTTGTCTACCTTTTGTTAAATCACTTTTCTATTGACAATTAATCATTTCCTGTTTTCTAATTAACCTCTTTTTAGTTCATTGTTTGTTTTTCATATGTTTTATCAGATAAATAGCATTGGTGCTATTTTGACGCAGTAGGATTTTAAGATAATCAAAGGTATCTAGGCCTTTTGTTAAAAATGACAAAGCAGAAAGCGGTGTGAGCATGTATGGGTCACTGGGGATGAAGCTTTCCCCACACCAATACATTCAAGTCTAACTTCAGAAATCTTTCATACCTTTGAACAGCTAGAGCTGAAGAGAATACTTTACGATACGATACAATAGAACTTTATTTAGCCCAGGGGGGAAATTGATCTGTCAACAGTCATAGAAACACAAAATACATGAAACATTACATAAAAATGACAAGTGGAACGGATTGGGGACGTGCAAAAATTGGGGAGGGGGAGAGGGAGAGGGAGGGGGGAGTCAGTCTCAGTCATAGTTTACCCCACCCCATGACAGAAGGGGGAGGAGTTTTACGGTTTGATAGCCACAGGGAAAATTATCTCTGTGGTGTTCTGTCCTGCATCTTGGTGGAACCAGTCTGTTGAAGGTACTCCTCAGGTTGACCATTTTGTCATGGAGGGGGTGAGCTGTATTGTCCAGGATGCTCTGCAGTTTGAGGAGCATCCTCCCCTCCAAGACCACCTCCCATGAATCCAACTCCGCCCCCAGGACAAAGCCAGCCTTCCAGATGAGTTTGTTAATTCTATTGCCATCTGTGGCCTTCGTCCTGCTGCCCCAGCACACAGCAGCGAAGACGATGGCACTGCCTACCACCGATTGGTAAAACATCTGCAGCATCTTACTGCAGACGTTGATGGAGCGGTGCCTTCTCAAAATGTACAGCCGGCTCCGTCCCTTCTTGTACAGGACCTCAGTTTTCCTGGACCAGTTTACTGTCCAGGTACACTCCAAGGTATTGTACTTCCTGCTAAACTGCACATCCACATCATTGATGGAGACAGGGGGCAGGGGTGTTCCTCTCCTCCGAAAGTACACAGTTAACTCCTTAGTCTTGTCAGTGTTGAGCTGCAGGTGATTCTGCAGATACAACATACTCACCACTCAACAAAGTCGTTGACTACACCTCTGTATTCAGCTTCCGTCCCCTCACTGATGCAGCCCACAATTGTAGATTCATCTGAAAACGTCTACAGGTGGCAGGAGTCTGAGTTGTATCCGAGAGGTCCGAGATGTAAATGGTGAACAGGAAGTCAAATCTCTGGATTGTCAGTCTAGGTTCCCTGGATTACTACCCCTGTAACGGTAGGTACTCGGGACATCCGGTAAACTCGTGACGTTATTTTTCAACCCTGTAAAAAATGTCCACGAGTAAAAAAATACTCGTGATGAAAAAATTGTTACTTTTTACTCGTAGTTAGACCATTACGAGCCGCTACGAAACATCCACGAACTCCTACGGACCCGCTATGGGCATTCTCCAAGTTCGAATTCGTGGAAAACTCGTGAATTACCTTGTACGGTGGGACAGGGGCTTTAAGCATAACGTCACGAGTTTACCGTGCCACCTGGAAAGTTTCCAGTCCTCCGGGACCTTGTCTGTGGCTGATGAAGATGTAAGGATTTTCATTAAGGCTCCTGAATCTCCTCTCTTGCCTCTCTCAACAACCTGGGATAAATCCCATCAGGCCGTGGGGATTCATCCACTTTAATGTCCTTTAAGAACCCAAACTCTCCAGGCATATCAATATTCTCCAAGCTGATCTCACCATCTTCCATATCCTACTTCTTGTAAAATACAGATGCAAAGTACTCATTTAGGACCTCATCTACAGATGTACTTCAGCACCTTTTAATTAAGGTGAAATATATGTTCAGACCAGGAAAGGAAATTATTGGTGCTGTCCTTCCTGCCATAGCTGTTGCTACAGGTAGGATTATAATTGGCAGTTTTGGTCTCCCATGTTATGATGGCAGTGTAGTTGTTAGGAGAATGTTTGTTTGGTACAAGATTACGCCTGGTATGAAAGTGAAGGTAAGGCAGCTGTTAGAGCTTAAACAGTGTGGGTGTTGTGACCATGTATGGAACAGAAATAGTTTCATAATACTTTCAAACTCATCAAGTGCGCACTGCAATGTTAATGTAATTTAACTATAGTCAGTAATATAAACACAGAACCTTCAAGAAATCTCATGCAACACCAACTTAACCTGGTTTATCATTCATGTGGATTTAATTAAATTAAATATACATCATTTCAAAACATGCACAGTGGTTAATTAGTCTATGAAATTCAATGTGCATAGTTTTAAATAAATATTAGCCATTAGCATTATCCCACAAACATCAGATCTTAGATAGACACAAAATACTGGAGTAACTCAGCAGGGATGCTGTCTGACCCGCTGAGTTACTCCAGCAATTTATGTCTACCTTTGGTAATAAACATCAGCTGCAATTCCTTTTTAATAGTCAATCGGATCTTGCTTGTAGTAGATGAGATACTGATATTAACTCAGACATTTGTCTGAGTCTCCATTTTCGATTCAGAGGTTTACATAACATTTACATTTACATGACAGTTCCATGGGACAGATCTGGCTGACACCTGCAGTGACCTTGTATCTGAATTTAACTGCTCCAGAAGTGGAGCGCCTTTTTGCTGGTTTGATGTGGGAGAAGGCAGGAACGGAGTACTGATTGGGGATGATCAGCCATGATCACATTGAATGGTGGTGCTGGCTCGAAGGGCCAAATGGCCTACTCCTACACCTATTGTCTATTGTCTATTGACTCCAGCAGTACATCCTGAATAAGGGCAAGAATGTACTAAAGAAACCTTTTTACAATTATGAGTTTTCAAACTCTAATAAAATGTGTTAAATTTAAGTAAATATTTTTTGTAAATGATCACTCACTAAATTTGGAATTTCTGCATTTGACTACACTTGTGCAGAAATCCTGGACTGACTTCCATCTCACTAATCAATTGCTCTTGATTAGGAATTGATTGGCTTTTACCAGCAAAACGTAGGCTTTTATCTCATCTTTATGGAATGTACTATAAATATTGTACTACTCTTTTTTAAATCAATGTATTCATAGATGTGAATGCCAACACATACATGCAAGAGTTTTATTTAAGAGATTCTGCTAGAAGACATTGTTAAATTTTCCATTGCTCTGTGTGTAAGTATATTATTTATCATTTTATCCACCTACTTAAGTGTTTTTTTCTGTCACAACCTACAAATATCATTGAATAATCTGATCTGATATTCCAGTAATAGTGTCGGGAGAGTAGTGAACTGTCGGAGATATTGTTTTTTGCTGAGGCATTAAATCAAGTCCTGTTCAGATGAATATATAGAACCAAGAGCACTATAGTGAAGATAAGCAGAGAAAAGATTTTTTTTCTCCAATGTCCTGACCAAATTTTACACTTTAGCCAATGTCATGAAAATTAGACTATTTGACCATGAGCTTTTGGCAGTTCATGGGCCCTGATTATGCACAGATTGACCACATTTCCAAATATTAAAACGTTAATCCTTCTTTAAAAAAATAACCTATTTACTCAGTAGTGGTAAAGCATTAGAGTAGGTTTGGGGTAAAATATTTGGGATACGTTAAGGTCTTGACAGATGTCACATTAAAGTATACCTTTCTGGGAGATTTGGGGAGAATATCACTATTGGTTATCCCCATATGGGTGGATTAGAATTATCTCTGTGTGACAAGAGTTGAGTAGAAGAATAATGTTTATAGTTCTTTTGTGAGGCTGAGTGTTTTGTGTGTAGAATGTTTCAAGAATGGTTGCCCTGCAGCTTAAGAAGAGTTGAGGCACTCAGATGACTGTGACTACTAGACAGTTAAAAAAAGAATTGGAAAATTCTTCAGGTAACTCTGATCTTACTTTGTAACAAATATCCAGTTCTCACAACTGATGGAGGGGTGGGAGGGGCTGGATTTGAGGGGAAGGGGGAGGTATATCCAGAGGACTTGTTTTATACTGGTACGAATGGATAAAAGTGTGAGATCTAGCAGATAGATTTTAAGGAGTGAGGAAAGAGATTAAGGAACAGACCTCAGGATAACTCCCTAGGCATGTACCAGGGACTATAGAAATATGAGAACAGCACAGACAATTTTTTGGCTTGATAACTAGGGCAGAGAGGAGAACTTAAGATTCCTCGGGCATTCGGAATGGTTTGCAAAGAAGTGGGATCATTTGGCCTAAGTTATTTGCACTTCACCAGAGCTGGAAGCAGTATCTCTTGAGGACTTGTCCTTGTACATCAGTCTATGAAAGTAAGCATGCAGGTACAGCAGGCAGTGAAGAAAGCGAATGGCATGTTGGCCTTTATAACAAGAAGAATCGAATACAGGAGCAAAGAGGCCCTTCTGCCGTTGTACAGAGCCCTAGTGAGACCACACCTGTAGTATTGTGTGCAGTTTTGGTCCTCTAATTTGAGGAAGGACATTCTTGCTATTGAGGGAGTGCAGCGTAGTTAATTCCCGGGATGGTGGGTTAATTCCCGGGATGGCAGGACTGTCATATGCTGAGAGAATGGAGCAGCTGGGCTTGTACACTCTGGAGTTTAGGATGAGAGGATATCTCATTGAAACATATAAGATTGTTAAGGGCTTGGACACGCTAGAGGCAGGAAACATGTTCCCGATGTTGGGGGAGTCCAGAACCAGGGGCCACAGTTTAAGAATAAGGAGTAAGCCATTTAGAACGGAGACGAGGAAACACTTTTTCTCACAGAGAGTGGTGAGTCTGTGGAATTCTCTGCCTTAGAGGGCAGTGGAGGCAGGTTCTCTGGATGCTTTCAAGAGAGAGCTAGATAGGGGTTAAAAATAGCGGAGTCAGGGGATATGGGGATATGGGGAGAAGGCAGGAACAGGGTACTGATTGGGGACGATCAGCCATGATCACATTGAATGGCGGTGCTGGCTCGAAGGGCCGAATGGCCTACTCCTGCACCTATTGTCTATTGACTGATTTATTAGAACAATGGGGTAGGGGGTGGTGCAGATGGTTTAAACTCATTTTGCTGGGTTTTCTGAAAGAGTGCGAGGAATAGCAATAGAAAAAAATAATACTACATTTTTAGATAGAACCAACATTAGAGAAAGTCCAAGTAGGTCTAAGATGGGTTTTCAATGCATTTACAGTAAATAAATGTAAGAAATGTATCAAACAAGGCTAGTGAGCTGAGGTTGTAAATAATTATGTGGGATTGCAGGTCAATCATACTGAAAAAGGGCAGGATTGGTTTCTAAACATTTGTGCATATGGTACCTTGACAGAGTAGATGCAAGGATGATGTTTAGAATCAGGGGAAACAGTGTTAGGGCAAAGGTTTTGACATTTAGGACAACGAGAAGTAATTTCATGACCCAAAGTGTGTTGAATCTTTAAAATTCTCTACTTGAGAGAGCTGTTCAGGCATTTTTGTTTGGAGCCATAAATATCTGGATTTATGGATATTAAATGTTCACGTGGTATGGGTTAGTACAAAAAAAGTGGTGCAATGATCAATCATATACTTATTAAATACAGAGCTATCCCCAAAAGGGCGGAATGGCTTACTCCTGCTTCTATGTCTTATGTTCTTTTGATCCCTCCTGCTACATATCCTGACATAGACCTCTTTTCTTCATTCCTCCCCTGCCCTTTTACCACATTCTGAAACATGTTTTATTTATCTTTAACTTTTTGGGTTTTTAACTTGAAAGGTCATTGACTTGAAACCTTTTATTCCTTCGCCGCATCTGCTGCCTAACTCGGTGAGTATTTCAACTTGTCCGGTTTTTCCCTCTGTTATAAAATACCCTGCACTAGTTGGGGTTCCTTGTTCCATTCCTTATACTACATATTAGGCAATGAAGGCTAGGAAATCTCTAAAACTGTAATATACGGACAGCATAAAGGAAAAGAATTTCAATCAATTGAAAGGTCGATAACCAGAGAGCACAAATTTAAAATATTTGCTGAAGGATTCTAAGGTTACATGTTTTAAATGCAATGAGTGGTTAGAAAATGTGATGCTCTGGCTGATGTAAGGAAATTCAATAGTAGCCATCAAAGGGGATCTGAATAAGTAAAAGGAGAAAAATAATCAGAATGTGTGGAAATAGCTAATGAAAAAGATCAACAGGGAATAGAGGGATATAGATTATGGATAGACAGATGAGATCAGTTTAGTTTGGTGTCATGTTCAGCACAAACATTGTGGGTCAAAGAAGTCTGAAGAAGGGACTTGACCCGAAACGTCACGATTCCTTCTCTGAGTTCTCTCCAGAGATATTGCCTGTCCCGCTGAGTTACTCCAGCATTTTTTGTCTATCTTCGATTTAAAACAGCATCTGCCATTCCTTCCTACACATTGTGTGTGTTATATGGTTTTCTGTGCTGTTCTATGTTCGATGTTCTAACAGATCTAAATAGCTGGTACAAACTTGATGGATCAAACATTGTCCCTTGTTCTATACTTTTCTGTGATTTTATAGAGCTCTTTTGTGCTCTATAAAATGTTTTTGTGTTCTAGAAATGTTTTATCTAACTGATTATTTCCCTATGTGGCTTGATAACAAAGTCATAAAACTTCTTTAAGGATTGCTGGAAAGTTTTATCATATTAAAAGAGCATTATAAATGTATGTTAGGTGAGGCAGCATCCATGGAGTGAAGGAATAGGTGATGTTTCAGGTCAAGAGTTCCACTTTCTTGAAAATTGCAGCATCTAAAATATTCCACTTCTAATGAAAAGATGTTTTACTTAAATGTTAATTCTTTCCCTCTTTGCACGACTTTTCTGATCCACTAAGTATTTTCAGCATTGCCTGTTTTCACTTCCATGTTATTGATGTTGGTTGGAGAATCAGAATACCGGCAAGAATGCCCATGTTTACCATCAGAGCAATACCATGAATTATTTTATTTCCATCCAGCAGGGCGGGCTGGGTCAGTTTACATTTTTCACTGACAGAGATACTTCTGTTTGTCCAATATTTTCTTAATGCTTTACTTAAGTGCAAGAATTAATTTGGTTACCAGGAACTTCAGGAAAATAATTAATTTGTTAAAGTAAGAGACTGCTCTAAATTAATTGACCTTTGGTTTCACAGTTTATGATATCACCAAGTTTTTTTATTGTTTACGTTTCACAATGGATTCATAGACTTCCTACATTGAATACAGACACACAAAAACGATGCACAAAGGTTCCCTGTGAAATATAGCTTTACCAAGGTTATTGCTTTTGTACTTATCACCAAAGGTCAATGGTTTATTATTTTCCATATTAGATGTAGAATGCAATATGATTATTTTTTACTCATGCATTTATTTTAATAATGCATTTATAAAGATTATTCAATGACAACACTTACATTTGTAAATTCAACCAGCTCTTTTTGTGCTGAAGTATTCAGTTAGCTGAAATGGTAAAGTATACATGTGCAATGTTCATGTGTTACTGAACCTTCAACAATTCTGAGAAACAACAATGTTTTTAGTATAAACAGTGAAGGGTTCAAAAATAGAACTGTTGAGTACATCATAGCTTTATCAAATATGGTCAATGCTACTGACAAATTCTGTCCCAAATGGGACTTGTGCAGTGAGGAATTGACTTATCCACATCTGCAGAAAATGGGCAGATCAAATGAAAGGCAATGTTAATAGCTCAATAAGGAAGGAAATACTGATGAACACAGTGGGATGAATTTTTGGTATGATTCTAGGATTCTGTTAAAGAATATTCATGGCACAGATGAAGGAGGGTTTGAGAGATTTAACCAACTGCAAAATACCATATCATCAATCTAATCAATATGTATTTTCCCATAGTACATGATCTAATCTACTATCAAATCTTTCAATACATAGATTTACCCAGCTAGCTTGAACTTGCTAAACTTCACTGCCTGACTCACTCTGTTGGTACTACATTCCTTAAATTCACTACCTAATACTGAATATTTAAATCAATACTTCATTTTCAACCCGTTATAATAATTGCTAAACGTTTCTGAAAAATATGAAACTATAATTAACATATTTGTATTGCTACTGTCAGCTGATTTTTGTAAGCTGTGATAGATAGTTTTTGGACCACAAGAATTAAAGGGATCAGGCAGGAGAATGGAAGTAAGATCAGCCTTTATCTTACTGACCGCCACAGCAGACACAAGGCATTGGGTGGCATTTTCATGTTCTTAATTCTACTTTTCTTATAGTCACATTTGCAGCAGCTTCTCTTCCCAACCCTTACATCTGGGTAGGCAATGGTCAGGATAGTGGGATGAACATACATGAAACAGTACATAGGGTTTTATATGTCACTCAGATTCTTATTATACATTAGGCGGAGGAAGGAACTGCAGATGCTGGTTTAAATCGGAGGAAGACACAAAAAGATGGAGTAACTCAGCAGGACAGGCAGCATCTTTGGAGAGAAGGATTTGGGTGACGTTTCGGGTCATGACCCTTCAGACTAGCGTCATTTCACATTTTGTAATTCAATACAAGGAGGACATTTCGTCCAACATGTCAGTGCTAGCCCTGAGAGCACAACTATCATTCCTATTCCTCCATATATCTGCCAACAATCAATTCTCTTCAACATGCCCATCGATTCACACCCATTCTCCTCCAATTCTTCTTCCACCCACTCACACTAAGGGCTATTTACAGCAGCCAATTAACTAACCACGATGGAGGAGGACACCGAAACACCAGGGGGAAACTTACACAGCCAGAGGGAGAAAGTGAATCATCGCACAAACAGCGCCCATGGTCTGGATATAACCTGGGTAGCTTGAAAGATACAGTGCCCTCCATAATATTTGTTACAAAGGCCCATCATTTATTTATTTGCCTCTGCACACAATTTGAGATTTGTAATAGCAAAAAATACATGTGGTTCAAATGCACATTGTCAGATTTTAATAAAGGCTAGTTTTATACATTTTTGGTTTCACCATGTAGAAATTGCAGCAGTGTTTATACATAGTCCCCCCATTTCAGGCCACCATAATGTTTGGGACACTGCAATGTCATGTAAATGAAAGCAGTCATGTTTAGTATTTTGTTGCATATCCTTTGCATGCAATGACGGCTTGAAGTCTGCGATTCATGGACATCACCAGTTGCTGGGTGTTTTGGGGGCTAGTTTCCTTCAGTTTGCTCTTCAGCATATAAAAGGCATGCTCAATTGGGTTCAGATCGGGTGATTGACTTGGCCACTCAAGAATCGACCATTTTGTAGCTTTGAAAAACTCCTTTGTTGCTTCAGCAGTATGCTTGTGATCATTGTCTTGCTGTATAATGAACCGCCGGCCAATGAGTTTTGAGGCATTTGTTTGGACTTGAGCAGATAGGATGTGTCTATACACTTCAGAATTCATTTTGCTACTACCATCAGCAGTTGTATCATCAATTAAGATAAGTGAGCCAGTACCTACAGCAGCCATACATGCCCAGGCCATAACACCACCACCACCACCACCCTATTTCACAGATGAGATGTAATGCTTTGGATCTTGGGCAGTTCCTTCTCTCCTCCTTTGCTCTTGTCACCACTCTGATATGTTAATCTTCGTCTCATCTGTCCACAAGACCTTTTTTCCAGAACTGTGGTTGCCATTTTAAGTACTTCTTGGCAAACTGTAACATGGCCATCCTATTTTTGCAGTTAACCAGTGGTTTGCATCTTGCAGTGTAGTCTCTATATGTATGTTCATGATGTCTTCTGTGGTCATTGACAAATCCACACCTGACTCCTGAAGAGTGTTTCTGATCTGTTGGACTGGTGTTTGGGGATTTTTCTTTATTATAGAGAGAATTCTTCAGTCATCAGCTGTTTCAAGGTCTTCCCTGGCCTTCCAGTCCCTTTGCGATTGGTAAGCTCACCAGTGCTCTTTTTCTTCTTAATGATGTTCCAAACAGTTGATTTTGGTAAGCCTAAAGTTTGGCTGATGTCTCTAACAGTTTTATTCTTGTTTCTCAGTCTCATAATGGCTTCTTTGACTTTCATTGGAACAACTTTGGTCCTCATGTTGATAAGCAGCAGTAAAATCTTCCAAAGGTGATGGAAAGACTGGAGGAAAGACAGGCACGGAAATCGCTATCAAAACATGGGGGGGACCGGGACACACAATTCCTTGGTAGCCTCGCGCACATGCGCACACTCACACACACATACGAGCCTTCGGAGGCTTCAGCCATGGGCCCTGTGGATGGTAATTAGTGACTGGTGCCGGCTGTCGCCGAAAAAATCGCGTAAGTGGGACAGGCCCTTTAATTTCCCATTGAGTCTTCAGCTCCCACTAGTCGAGAAGCAGGTGCTTTGTGATCAAAGCATTGAAGCTTTTTCCTAAGGTGGATTTCCTTCTGAAATGTAGCAAACTGTATTGATCGTGATTGACTCCAGGTGGCTATTTTATTTCAAGAGTTAAAACGTAATAGCAAGTATTATAAATGGCACATATAAAAGAAAGCTAACAAACCAATGGAGAAACCATCATTGTTGGTATAATTTTCAGTAGCATTCATCACCTGTTTGTCTTCTGATTTATGTGTTTAAGAAGGAACTGCAGATGCTGGAAAATCGAAGGTACACAAAAATGCTGGAGAAACTCAGCAGTTGCAGCAGCATCTATGGATCGAAGGAAACAGGCAACGTTTCGGGTTGAAACCCTTCACTTCACCACCAACTTCCACCCGGCACTCAAATACACCTGGACTATTTCCGACACTTCCCTACCATTCCTTGACCTCACTATCTCCATCGTAGGTGATAGACCTCTGACCGACATCCACTATAAACCCACTGACTCCCATGGCTATCTGGACTACACTTCTTCCCACCCTGCTTCCTGTAAGGACTCCATCCCCTACTCCCAATTCCTCCGTCTACGCCGCATCTGCTCCCAGGATGAGGCGTTCCACACCAGGGCATCTGAAATGTCCTTTCTTCAGGGAACGGGGGTTCCCCTCTTCCACCATAGATGAGGCCCGCAACACTGCTCTCTCTCCCCATCCCCGCACTCGCAACAAGGGCAGAGTCCCCCTAGTCCTCACCTTTCACCCCACCAGCCGTCACATACAACAAGTAATCCTCCGTCAGTTTCGCCACCTCCAACTGGATCCCACCACTCGCCACATCTTCCCATCTCCCCCCATGTCTGCCTTCCGCAAAGACCGCTCCCTCCGTGTCAATTCTTCCCTTCCCTCCCGTACCACCCCCTCCCCGGGCACTTTCCATTGCAACCGCAAGAGATGCAACACCTGTCCCTTTACCTCCCCCCTCTACTCCATTCAAGGACCCAAGCAGTCGTTCCAGGTGCGACAGAGGTTCACCTGTATCTCCTCCAACCTCATCTATTGCATCCGCTGCTCTAGATGTGGCTCAGCACTTCAACTCCTCCTCCCATTCCCCGTCCGAAGACTCTCTGTCTCTGTCCTGTGTCTCCTCCATGGCCAGAGTGAGCAACACCGGAAATTGGAGGAACAGCACCTCATATTACGCTTGGGGAGTCTGCATCCTGCGGGCATGAACATTGAATTCTCCCAATTTTGTTAGCCCTTGTTGTCTCCTCCCTTTCCTCAGCCCTCGGGCTGTCTCCTCCCATCCCTCAGCCCTTGGGCTCCTTCCTCCTCCTTCTTTTTCCTTCCTTCTCCCCGCCACCCCCTATCAATCTGAAGAAGGGTTTCGGCCCGAAACGTTGCCTATTTCCTTCGCTCCATACATGCTGCTGCACCCGCTGAGTTTCTCCAGCATTTTTGTGAACCTGTCTTCTGATTTAGTTGTGAACAGGTGTTATGTTGTCTTGTGGATCTCTGAAAGAAATTACCTGTTTGAATGTGATTGCTAACAATCAGGAACAGCTTTTATAAAGCGTGAATTGCTACGTTATTATATGCATACCATTCAGTTTCTGGAAAGTTAGTTTGCCACCAGTGTCGTGGAATCCTACAGAGAAAAATCATTTGTGACGTTTCTGGTCGGGACCCTTCTTCAGACTTCAACCACTAGAGCTGCTGCCTCACAACGCCAGAGACCCGGGTTCAATCCTGACTTTGGGTGCCATCTGTGTGGAGTTTGCCCATTCTCCCTCTGACCATGTAGGTTTTCCCCTGTTCGAACAAGGATCCCGACCCGAAACATCACCCATCCTTTAACTCCAGAGAAGCTGCCTGACCATCTGAGTTACTGCAGCACTTTATGTCTATCTTTGGTATATACCAGCATCTGCAGTTCCTTTCTGCACACTTGTAGAATCATATAATGATTGTACACTGAAGAGGCCATTCAACAAGTGGAGTCTACGAAGATTGTAAGGAAGGCAAATGTAAGTGGGCAGCATTTGGTCTAATTCTTTTCCGAGTCTGAGCTAGCTGACCATGCATGCGGCCGCGACTTTGCAGCGTGCGGTCACATGGGAACTGATTGCAAAATATGTTCCACAAAACATTGGGGGAGGGGGGAATTGTCCCCCACCTCTGAAAACATGGAGGGACCCATCCCCCCCCCCCCCCCCCCCCCCCCGGATTTCCGCCCCTGAGGAAATACTAAGTGCTGAGAGCTCTCTTATACATGCATTAAGGAGGCATTTAAGCACACCTGTGCAATTATAAAGACCTGTGAAGCCATGTGTTCAATACATTATGGTGCCTTGGAATGAGGAGATTATGTATAAACACAGCTGTCATTTCTATCACAAATTTCAAATACAGCGGCAAATAATTAAATGCTGGGTCTTTGTCCCAAACATTATGGAGGGCACTGTATGTGCCAATAGCACTAACACATGTGCTGGAGTTCTGCACCATCTGAAAGACAGCACTTCCAATAGTGCTGTACACGGTATCCTGCAGGAACATCAACCTGGATATTTTTGCAAGGTAAACAACATTTGTAATTCCCCGTCTGCTCCCTGAACATTGTAAAATAAAAATAAACTACAGCACAAGGAATATCAACACATTATTGTTCCATACTGCATTAATCATTAGCCAAATACAGATAATGATATGACAGTTGAAGCGTTATCAAGGCAAAGGCTAGTAAAGATTGAAGTCAGCATATGTATTGCGAGTACCTTTCTTGAGTTACCTGGAGGTATACTTAACCTGTCAAGTATGAAATGGCCAGAGAAACATGTTAGGAGTAGATTGGTTAGATGGTTAATATGATGCTGTCACCTGTAATTCAAGAGAGCCTAAAAACACATGTGGAAATTCTAGGGTAGATCTAAATGAATGAATGAACTCACTGATTTAAAAAAAATCTTTTCTCCGGGTAACATCAATGGCAAATGCCAACTTACCTGATCAACAAAAATTTCATTGCATCCCATATTATCTATCTATTTATATATATTACTAAAAGTCTGTTCTTGACCGGTTTTGCCCATCTGTGCTGCGATTTCCGAGAGAATACCGCCACCTACGGCTGTCATTTTTGGCTGTCAGAGCCCCCCTCCGCCGCATGTGTGCCGAGGATTTTTCCCGTCGATGAAAAATGACAGAGATATTAATGATTTTACAAAATTCCCCATTCTCTCTGCTGCCCCTGCTGGCGGCAGGGGGGAGGGACTATAAAACCAGGAAGTGGTGTGCCTCAATCAGTGTCTGCAAGCTGGAGGAAGGCAGAAGGTCACGTTTCCCTGAGCTGTGAATAACACTGAACACATGTCTACTCAAATGTAAGTGTCCTTAGTGGTTCGAAAACGCTTGCAGAATGTGTCTATTGGTTCTAAAATGTTTGCAAAAAGTGTTTATTGGTTCTAAAATGTTTGCAAAAAGTGTCTCTTTTGGTTCTACAATGCTTGCAGAATTTGTCATTTTTGGTTCTAAAATGCTTTTTTTAGGTTCTCCCCCCCCCCCCCCCCCCCCTCCCCCCCCCCCCCTCTCCACCTCCCTCCCCCCTCTCCTCCTCCCCCTCTCCTCCTCTCCTCCCCCTCCTCTCCCCCTCCTCCTCCTCTCCCCCCCCTCCTCCTCCCCCCCTCCTCCTCTCCCCCCTCCTCCTCTCCCCCTCCTCCTCTCCCCCTCCTCCTCTCCCCCTCCTCCTCTCCCCCTCCTCCTCTCCCCCCCTCCTCCTCCCCCTCTCCTCTCCCCCCTCTCTCTCCTCCCCCCCCTCTCCTCCCTCCCCCCCTCTCCCCTCTCCCCCCTCTCCCTCTCCCCCTCTCCTCTCCCCCCCCCCTCCTCCTCTCCCTCTCCCCCTCTCCTCTCCCTCTCTCCTCCTCCCCCTCTCCTCTTCCCCCCCCTCTCCTCTTCCTCCCCCTCTCCTCTTCCTCCCCCTCTCCTCTTCCTCCCCCTCTCCTCCTCCTCCCCCTCTCCTCTTCCTCCCCCTCTCCTCTTCCTCCCCCTTTCCTCTCCTCTCCCCCTCTCCTTTCCTCTCCTCACCTCTCCACTCCTCTCCTCCCCTCTCCCCCCTCTCCTCCCCCTCTCCTCTCCTCCCCCTTCCTCTCCTCCCCCTTCCTCTCCTCCCCTCTCTTCTCCTCCCCTCTCCTCTCCTCCCCCTCTCCTCTCCCCCCCCCCCCCTCTCCTCTCCCCCCCCCTTTCCTCTCTCCCCCCTTTCCTCTCTCCCCTCCCCCCTCTCCTCTCCCCCCTCCCCCCCTCTCCTCTCCCCCCTTTTTCTCCCCCTCCCCCTCCATCCCCTCCCCCACCATTCCTCCCCTAAACCCCCCTCCTCTCCACACACCCCCTACGCCCTTCCCTCCACCCTGGATCCTCCCCCCCCTCCCTGCTCCCCACCTCTTCCCCCACCCCCCCCTCTTCCCCCCTCTCTCTAGTATTGTCATATAAATCAATTGGCATCTTGGCATTGTGTCACTTGCAAACCACAGGAACAGGTACTTAATACATGCTTTTAGAGGTTATGTGCTAATATATAGCCTTGAAAAGAGTCTAGAGATTGTAGAACAGAAAGAAGGAGAATGAATTGGGCAGAGCAGTGGGAAATGCAGCCATATTGAACAATTACGGCAAGCAGTTTCTATTGTGTTTTTGTAAATTAGTTAAAATAACAGTGTTAGAAATTTAGTGGTCACGTATATGTTGACAAGCATGTTTAAATATAGAAGTTTTATGCTCTTGTACCTGCTTCTGTTTTTGTGAATGCCATAATTATGACTTGTGATTCCTCACTGTGTACATCTGGCAGGCTGGTGCAGTTTTAGCCAACTCAGGGCTAAATGCAGCTACTTGCTGTCTGGTGGGTAATGTTGCTGAATTCTAGAAGACTAAATTCTACAGATGATAAAATATTAAAAACAGAAAATCGTAGAAATAACCAGCAGACTGGGCACCATTAGTGAAGCCAGAAAAAGGCGGTAACCTCGAAGGGCTGAATGGCCTACTCCTGCACCTATTGTCTAAAAATTAATTAACATTTCAGATCTTTCATTGTATTGTATTGTATTGTATATTGTATTGTATATCTTTATTGTCATTTCCTGAGTATTCACATACCCAGAGGAAACAAAAAAACGTTGCTCAACCAGTGTCCATTCAGTGTGCATTAAAAATAAATAGAAATAAAAATACATATATCATGAACAAATTTAACACTCTACTAAACATTCAACAGGCGTTCCGATCGGCAGCGGCACAACAGTGGCTCTGCTGCAGTGTGTCCAGGTTGGTGGTTGGTGCGCGATACTTTGGCAGGGGGCAAAGTCCGTTTAGCAGTCTTATAGCCTGTGGGAAGAAGCTGAGGAGCATCCTGCTGGTTTTGCAGCTAATGCTCCTGTACCTCTTCCCAGATGGCAGGATGGAGAATATGTGATGCGATGGGTGGTAGGGGTCTTTGATGATGGAGATGGCTCTGCTGATACACCTCTTCCTGTATATGTCCAGCAGGAAAGGGAGTGGAGCACCAATAATCCTGCTGGCGGTCTTCACAATCCTGTCTAGTTGGTGCCGTTCGTACGCCTTGCAGCTCCCGAACCAGGAAGTGATGCCGTTGGTCAATGTGCTCTCGATTGTCCCCCTATAAAAAGTCCGTAGGTGTGTAGTGGGGAGACCTGCTTTACGTAGTCTTTGGAGAGGGTGTAGTCGCTGCTGGGCTCTCTTGACCAGTGCTGTGGTGTTGGCCGTGGACGTCAGGTCATCTGACAGGTGTAGTCCTAGGAACTTCACGCTGCTGACCCTTTCCACATCAGCTCCATCGATGTGCAGAGGTGTATGGTGTTGTTTCCCCACCCTCCTGAAGTCAACCACCATCTCCTTAGTTTTTCCCACGTTGAGAATGAGGTTGTGGGATTTGCACCAACCTGTGAGCAGCTCCACCTCCATCCTGTACGCCGATTCATCATTGGTTTATCATCGCTCAGTTTTGACAAATTTAACCTGAAATGCTTTCTCCATAAATGCTGCCTGACCATCTGAGCCTTTCCAGCACTTCCTGCTGTCTGTTGAAGTTGTTTTGGCTCACCGCTGCTGGCCTGTTACTTGGTGATTTTTTTTTTTCACAATTGTTACATTTTTCACAAAATCAAATCCCATACATTGCTGTGGTATCAAAGTGAGAAATGTTGCATGTATTTCAATGTAAGGCAGTCCTTCAGATTGATGAAGGGTTTCGGCCCGAAACATTGCCTATCTCCTTCGCTCCATAGATGCTGCTGCACCCGCTGAGTTTCTCCAGCATTTTTGTGTACCTTCAGATTGCTCTGTTCCACATTCCTATTAAGGGTATTGTTGCCACATTGCCTATTAAGGGTATCGTTTTTGACTCCGCTTATTTTCATCAGGTGCTAACAATTAATTTTATGGTTTATACTTGATTGCATATAAACTGTTCTTTTAAATGTGTATGTATCTTGCAGCTCTTTCCTAAGGTGTTTTATTTTAGCTATCGTCCGAAGCTGGAAGAATCTAGCTTTTACCATGGCATTGACTTGTTTGTCAAATTTCAATGCTGAGTCAAATATCACGCCAAGGTTTTTGAGGGTGCATTTAAGATGGCACCGAGAACCTTGAGTCCATGCATGTGGAGCACAGAGAAGACCAGTGTCAATGGCCGCAGGAGTACAATACCTCACGAGCAACCTACCTGTAGCCCAGTCAAGTCCTCATGAACCATCTGAGCCATATTCTAGGGTCCCTCATTTGCTTCATGCATCACCTCAGAACTGGAATAGAAGTAAGTCATCCTCCATCCAGAAAGACTGCTGAAGAGGAATATCATAAGGTCATAAGTTATAGGAGCAGAATTAGGCCATCCGGCCCCTCAAGTCTACTCTGCCATGCAATCATGGCTGATCTATCTCTCCCTCCTAACCCCATTCTCCTGCCATTTTTCATTTTTCATTTTTCTTTTTTGTATGGCATTGTAAATATTTGATTAGTGTTCAAATGTAAATAATTTGGTGTACATATAGTGGCTGGTGTACATATGGTGTACACATAGCTGCTAAATTTGTATAAGATAATTACAAGCAGTTGAATAATAAGCTTTGGCTTCTTCCTGCTTTTCGGACACATATGGTTTCATTTATTTATAGATATTGTTTATGACACTTTATAAATATTTTTGTTTTGTTTTTTGTATGCTGTTTCACATTTGCTTTTTATTATTTTATTCTGTTCGAAATAAATAATAAAATAAACAAACAAATAAATAAATAAATAGATCTCCCCATGACACCCATACCAATCGAATACATTAAAAATAACTTAACGTACAGGATATATCTTTATGTTTAAATGTGTTTAAGTGAATCATTCATATCCAGGATGGTTGGTTTCCTCCTGGCAGGAGGCGCTGTTATCATTGATCACCCCCAGGCAACTTCAATGCCACCTTCAGACCGCCCCGCCCCTACCGCCACCATTGGCCAGATGATATGAATATTCAAGATAATTATCATATTTTAATCCTATTTACCAAATTCATTGGCTATTCGCACCGTCGGTCATTGCAGCTTTACATTCGGATTGGTTCAGAGGAACGTCAATCGGAGTAAGGGGAGGGGAGATTGGAGTGGGGCGAGTTGATTGGTTGCTAGGGGTGGGTGGGCGGGGACGCGGCGGCGGATCCGGTCCCGCCCCTCGCGCCCGCCTGCTGGCTGGCTCGCGGCGCTGGAGGTTGGAGCGCGAGGCTGCAGCGCTGAGAGTCGTTGAGGTGCTCGGCGCTCTCGTGATTCAATGAAGTGAGGCTCAATATCGGACTGCAAAAGCTGGCAAGAGAGAAAAAAAATAGCAGTACATAATAGCCGTTGTGTTATTGATGATCTTGTTTTTGTCAAAGAGAGAAGGAATTATATATATATATATATACATTTTACACATATAAATATATTTAAAAAGAAAGTCGGCACCGACATCTGAGGCGAGGCTTGGATAGTGCAATCTGCCGGGGATGGCAGGGTCGAGAGCCGGGAATGGCGGCCTGCTCCTCACCCGCTAGTGAACGAGGGTTCCTCCGGCGCCGCCGACACACGGCGAGACCGGCGCAGTCCGCTCGAGGTAAGAGAGAATATAAAGAATGTAACCCACAGCAGCGACTGGGAGCAACAGACGGCAGCAGGTTTCACCCGTGTTTGTAATTCCATTCCTCACTCTCAAGTGTGTTTTGGATATAAACGATGTGTTTGAATGGTGTATAAATAGAACAAAGTCATTGCATTGGGAACGAGAATGCATCATTGGTATTGACATTTGGCCAGCTCTTAATCGTGGCGTTGTGTTTATAGATAGCGCCTCCCATCATATTTTGCAATATTGTGAGCTGAGATACAGGTATTTTATATAATTTGTAGCCTGAGCAAGACCAGAGATGGTAAGCTTTAATTTATGTTTGTGTCCTGTGAAAACAAAAGAAGGATGTACGTGTGTTACTATTATCAGATGAATCATTACTCGGAGATGCTGAAGTCTTTCGGTGTGGAGAAATTGGTACTAGTCTGAAGAAGGATCTCGACCCGTAACGTCACCCATTCCATCTCCCCAGAGATGCTGCCTGTCCCGCTGAGTTACTCCAGCTTTTTGTGTCCATCTTTGGTTTAATCCAGCACCTGCAGTTACTTCTTGCACACTGTACTAGGATTGACGTTTTGGGAAGGGTGTGAGATTGTTCTGTGATCCTCAGGAAAGTAGGTTTTCGTGGGAGAACCATGGTGTTATGTGATATTTATAGACGTAAAATGTGTGCAATCCGTTCCTGTGGTTTCATATTTAAAAACACTTATTGTTTTTATAAGACAGGATCATTTACGTTATACCCTGGATAATGGAAGGGTAAGCTTGGCAAGAAAAATGATTTCTGGTGTGTCTGATGATTGAAGTGATGTCAGTTGACGTGGTTTTCAAACAGTGTTTTGCATCCTGTTCTCATGGAAAATGGCCTGATGAAAATAAGAATGATTCATAAATGTCATTAAACGTTTGAATTCTAAAATGATGTACAAGTTAATTTGTTTACATTTTGCATTACTCTTTAGAAAAACAACAGATACAGTCTTTAACTAAAATACCAAAGCTAATTGTGTGCAGAATGTAATTGTCAACATGAATATTTATAAATATGGAATTAGTTGCTTGGGAAGTGGAAGTGCAAAGGTGCTTAAAAGTAGACAAGAGTGTTTATTTGTCATACACTGGATGAAATGGAACTATTGAAATTCCTGTAGCTTTACAGGCACATTATATTTCATGTTGTTACATCTACAAAACATTATCAATAGAAGTGTAATTATCTGTGATCTATTTGTTTACAATCCTGTTTGAATTGTTTAGTAAATATTAATTAACATGGTAATACTGGTTGACTATAATATTGACAGTACAGGTTGAGTTAAGAATAAAGTAAAAACTAGTATCATGGAAATATTTTCGATTTCTTTCATTCCCAACCCTGCAATCTGTTCATTGCTAGGTACTTGCATCTGATCAAAAATGTGCAATAGCTTAAGGGATAATAATCTTTGTGGACTAATAAAATGATACAAACTTAATCACTGTTTGATTCCATACTAGATAAAAAAGAGGGCAGGAAGGTTACATCAGATGGAAGAGTAGATGGGAAGAATGTTTCTGTGCTCATTATTGTTTTTTGATTACTCATGAAGATTCATGTTTGGTAGCTATTTTTATAGAATACCTACCCCATGTATAGGAAGCCCAAAGCAAGCTTTCAAATAAATAACATGGATGAAAGGGTCATATTTGGGGATTCAGGTGAGTCTTGGTATGATATGTTTTGCACCTAGGGGCTGAGTGATTGGGAAGAGTAAGCCTGTAATATTAAATATAACAATGCAAACATAACCTGGACACAAAGATCAGTCTGAAGAAGGGTCTCGACCGGAAACGTCACTCATTCCTTCTCTCCAGAGTTGTCCCGCTGAGTTACTCAAGCATTTTGTGTCTACACTGGACATAATGTTGCTCTCCCTGCTGAAACTATCAGCCATATTTTTTTTTTCAATAATGATGACAAACTTGCATTATCCAATACTGCAATTACACCTTGTCTACGTTCTGCAATTATATGAGGCGGTTCTGGCTTTGGACAAGCAACTATTAAGTTGCTGCCATAGATCAGGTAGCTGAATTACAGGACCTAATTAAGTGATGAATGTTAGAGTAATTTGAAGAAATCAAGATTTTTTTGGTATTTATGTCTAAAAGAGAAATTGCAATCTCCTTAACCTTTATTTTTAGTCGGGAAAAGCCACAGATTTTAGTGATGTTAATCTTTTTTAAATTTGTTTATGGGTTCTGAACATTATTAGTAAGGTCAGCATTTATTGACTGTTAGCTAGGGGGTTCATAATTTTAAGACCAGTGGGATATGGTCTGAATGGTGTCTCATTTGTAGAGTAAACCTGGAGGTGCTGGTCCTTCCAAGGTCCTAATGACTTTGGGCTTGGTGGTAGAATCATACTGCTTGGGAGGAGCTGTTGGAATAATTTGAATGAGTACTATAGTACATTTTATAGATGGTACACACTGCTGCTGGTTCTTTGGTGGTGGACCAAGGAGTCAAGAAGACTTGGCTACATGGAGGGCAGCAGTGGATGTGGAGGAGAAGATGTGGCTCATGGTGGATTCTCGTTGCAGCTGACAGATATGAGAGAGTCTTATGTGCAGGATGCGGAGGCTAGTGGGGTAGTAGGTGAAGACTGATGGGAGCTTTATCACTTTTCTGTTTGGAGAGAGATGAAGTGAGAGCAGAAATCTGAAAAACAGTTAACACAAGATATACCCGTGCTGGAATCTGATTGGTAAGGAAGGAGGTGTCAGGATTCATCATGGGAGAGATGAATGGCCGGTGAAACTAGAACCAGGTATGGTTCCCCAGGGACCTAGCATAGTTGGAAGGTAGACAAAAATGCTGGAGAAACTCAGCGGGTGAGGCAGCATCTATGGATCGAAGGAATGGGTGATGTTTCGGGTCGAGAAACCTTCTTCAGACAAAGTTGGAAAGTCTGTCTACATTCATAATTGTAGTTACCCTTGTTTTTCTCTGAGCCATTTATAGTTGCAGTAAACATATTCTCAAAAAGGTTTCATTTAGAGAATTGTGCGATAATGGTTCAGAGATTCATTTAGAATCTAGTACACACAAAAAATATGGTGGAGTGTATAGAAGTTTAAGGCAGTGGATTGGCATATCAAACAGTAAACAATAGCAACAGTACACCTTGCTGAGGATGGTGTTGAGCTCCTTAGGTTGGTTGCATCTGCATCTATCTAGGTAAATTTAATTATTCCTCCTTGATTTTGATTTGAACCATGATGCGAGTGGCAGGGTTGCTATGGAAATAGAACCGTGGTCTCAACACTCAGCCACTGACTTAATCTTAAAGTTGCAGTGTTAATATGGCTGCTTTGGTAATGGTTAATGGTAACACTGAAAATATTAATGTTGTATGTTTGTGAATATTTATGGGAGATAGTTAATCCACACATTATTTGGCATGTGGATCAAATATACATCATAGAAACATAGAAAATAGGTGCAGGAGTAGGCCTTTCGGCCCTTCGAGCCTGCACCGCCATTCAATATGATCATGGCTGATTATCCAACTCCGTATCCCATCCCTGCCTTCTCTCCATACCCCCTGATCCCTTTAGCCACAAGGGCCACATCTAACTCCCTCTTAAATATAGCCAATGAACTGGCCTCAACTACCTTCTGTGGCAGAGAATTCCACAGATTCACCACTCTATGTGTAAAAAATGATTTTCTCATCTCGGTCCTAAAAGACTTCCCTCTTATCCTTAAACTGTGACCCCTAGTTCTGGACTTCCCCTAAATCGGGAATAATCTTCCTGCATCTAGCCTGTCCAACCCCTTAAGAATTTTGTAAGTTTCTATAAGATCCCCCTTCAATCTTCTAAATTCTAGTACAAGCCGAGTCTATCCAGTCTTTCTTCATATGAAAGTCCTGCCATCCCAGGAATCAGTCTGGTGAACCTTCTCTGTACTCCCTCTATGGCAAGAATGTCTTTCCTCAGATTAGGAGACCAAAACTGTACGTAATACTCCAGGTGTGGTCTCACCAAGACCCTGTACAACTGCAGTAGAACCTCCCTGCTCTTATACTCAAATCCTTTTGCTATGAATGCTAACATAACATTCGCTTTCTTCACTGCCTGCTGCACCTGCATGCCTACTTTCAATGACTGGTGTACCATGACACCCAGGTCTCGTTGCATCTCCCCTTTTCCTAATCGGCCACCATTCAGATAAAAGTCTACTTTCCTGTTTTTGCCACCAAAGTGGATAACCTCACATTTATCCACATTATACTGCATCTGCCATGCATTTGCCCACCCACCCAACCTATCCAAGTCACCTTGCAGCCTCCTGGTATCCTCCTCACAGCTAACACTGCCCCCCGGCTTCGTGTCATCCGCAAACTTGGAGATGTTGCATTCAATTCCCTCATCCAGATCATTAATATATATTGTAAATAGCTGGGGTCCCAGCACTGAGCCTTGCGGTACCCCACTAGTCACTGCCTGCAATTCTGAAAAGGACCCATTTACTCCTACTCTTTGCTTCCTGTCTGCCAGCCAGTTCTCTATCCACATCAATACTGAACCCCAAATACCGTGTGCTTTAAGTTTGCATACTAATCTCTTATGTGGGACCTTGTCGAAAGCCTTCTGAAAGTCCAGATATAACACATCCACTGGTTCTCCCTTATCCACTCTACTAGTTACATCCTCGAAAAATTCTATAAGATTCGTGAGACACGATTTACCTTTCATAAATCCATGCTGATTTTGTCCAATGAATTCACCACTTTCCAAATGTGCTGCTATCCCATCTTTAATAACTGACTCCAGAATTTTCCCCACCACCGATGTTAGACTAACTGGTCTGTAATTCCCTGTTTTCTCTCTCCCTCCCTTTTTAAAAAGTGGGGTTCCATTAGCTACCCTCCAGTCCTCAGGAACTACTCCAGAATCTAAAGAGTTTTGAAAAATTATCACTAATGCATCCACTATTTTTGCGGCTACTTCCTTAAGTACTCTGGGATGCAATTTATCTGGCCCTGGGGATTTATCGCCCTTTAATCCATTCAATTTACCTAACACCCTGGCTAACCTGGATTTCACTCAGTTCCTCCATCTAATTTAACCCCTAGTCCCTTGCTATTTCCAGCAGATTATTTATGTCTTCCTTAGTTGTAGATGGTTTATGCATGCAGCCTATAATGTAGCTACCTCAAGACCACTAACCACGCCTTAGTCTTCTCAGTATAACTGTGATATCCTCTCTTTGCTCCTCCCTTGGTTCCAGTACGCCTGAAGGTGCAGTCAGTACTGGGACGTGCTTCACATGTGCCTTAATTAAATACTCAGTAAAGTTACAGTGTGTCAGACTTGACTTCTTTACATGGTGTCAGCAAGTGAAACGCGTGCCTCCTGTTTATCGGGTTTTATTTGCCCCTAGTTTTACTAGTATTTAATTCCCTCTTTGCCATGGCATTCTCGTGCCGAAAGCCATCTCCCCTTGTCTTTGACGCTGACATTGCGGAGCGATGGGCTACTTTCGTGATGGACTACAACCACTTCATCAACATTGTGCACCAAAATGACCCTGATGCGGTCAAAGCCTCACTGCTGCTGAACCTTGCCGGTCCCGAGGCCATGAAACGAGCTTGGACTTTCATCTACAATCCAGCGGTCCTGGATGACAACAACCAGGTCGTCGAGCCAGCGGAGTCTGCCAACGACCCAGTATGTCTCTTACGCAAGTTTGCGGAGATTTGTGACTTGCCCTCCAACCGTATATTGGAGCGGGCTAGATTCTTTACAAGGCAACAGCAGCCTGATGAGCCTGTTGAATGTTTTATCGCTGACCTGCGCTACCTTGCTCAGTGGTGCCGTTTCGAGCACATGTGTGATCAGCTCACTAGAGATATTTTAGTCACCGGCATGCTAGATCAGAAGCTACGAGCCGAGCTGCTGTGAAAACCGGATCTCACGCTGACTGAAGCTATGCATGGATGCAGACTAGCTGAGGTGGTTGCCCCGCTACATGGGCAGAGGGGATCTGACAATCGGGCTATCAATCTGACTGGTGTTGCTATGCCCCACCGTTCGCCCTGCACCGCGGCTGACTTATGCCGCTCGGGTCCCGCTTGTTAAGAAGTGCCCCAACTGTAATTATGTCCACTCTATGCAGTCGCAGTGTCCAGCTTTTGGCAAAGCTTATAATTTCTGTAAGAAGATGAACCATTTCTCAGCTGCCTGTTGCTCCCGTGGGAACGTTCCACCAGCTCCCAGACAAGTTTTAAACAACCTGCAACAAGTTGATAACGAATTCGGTTCCCAGTCTTCTGTCGACACTGCCCTCGACTCTGAGCCCAGTACTTCCATGGGAGATGCCAGTGTTTATTCTCTCCTTCATAATCAATCTTGCCTCCCAGATCCTTCTGTACTAGTCACTGTCAACAACAAATCCTTCACTGCTAAGCTAGACACGGGGGTGAAGGTGAATGTTATGTCAACATCCCTGTTCAGGAAGATTAGAAATAATGAGCTGTTAACTGCTGATCGCTCCATATTGCGTGCTTATGGGGGAGAGGAGCTGAAACCTGTGGGGAGGGCCACCTTCCACTGTGTGCTGAAGAAATCTTCGAGAGACCTGTCGTTCTTCATCCTTGACTGTGATTGTGTGACTCTGCTGAGCAATCAGGCATGTCAGGATCTCGGACTGGTGTCCTTTGACCGCTCTGTCCATGAAGTGCGGGTGATGTTGAATCCGCTTTCTGAATACCCAGATCTATTCGATGATAAATTGTGCAAGCTGCCCCTTGTGTACAAGATCGCAACTGACCCGTCGGTTGTGCCAGTGGTCCGTGCTCCGCACAGGGTGTCATTTGCTATGAAGTACAAGGTCGAAGCCATGCTTAAGAACATGGTTGACATAGGAGTACTTGAAGCTGTCTGCGAACCCACTGACTGGGTCTCCACCATCGTCGCCACCATGAAGAAGGGTAAGAACGAGATACGGGTGTGCATCAACCCCAAAGACTTACATCTAGCAATAAGACGTCCTCATTATCCCATGAGGACTGTAGAAGATGTTGCTGCCCAGGTCGGCCAGGCCACGGTGTTCTCTGTCCTTGATGCCAGGAGCTCATTCTGGCAAATACCTCTGGACAAGCACTCCTCGGACTTAACACCTTCGGAAGATTCAAATTTTTGCGGATGCCGTTCGACATCAACTCTGCCAGCGAAGTGTTTCAATGCTCCATGGAGCAGCTGTTTGCTGGCCTGCTGTGTGCCATTATTGTGGATGACATCCTGGTTTACGAGAAAGATGCTGCTGAGCATGACCACAACCTCTGCCGAATTCTCGACCGCGCTCGCCAGATCAACTCAACCTGTCAAAGTGCAAGTTCCGTGTAGCTGAAGTACCCTATGTTGGCCACATCTTCACAGCCCACGGGCTGAAACCTGATCCGCAGAAAACCAACGCTATCTCCGAGCTGCCTGCCCCGCCCGACGTGATCAGCCTGCAGCGATTCCTGGGCATGGTCAACTACTTGGGAAAGTTCATCCCCAACCTCAGCGAGTTGAGCGCACCCCTGAGGCAACTGACAAACAAAAATATTGCCTGGTCTTGGTTTCCCCAACACCAGCAGGCTTTCGACCTTCTCAAAACAAAGCTGATCAGTACACCGACTCTCAAGTTTTTCGATCTGCAACGTCCGATTGTAGTTACGTGCGATGCTTCCCGCTTCGGACTCGGTGCTGCCTGCCTGCAACTCCATGATGACGGCTCGCTACAGCCCATTTCTTATGCCTCGCGTACCATGACAGACACTGAGCAGCGATATGCACAAATTGAGAAGGAGCTTCTTGCGGTTGTATTCGCCTGCGCCAAGATGCTCCAGCGGTTTGACTTTCTAATCGTGTACAAGAAGGGCACCGAGATGCATGTGACCGACGCGCTGTCCCGGGCCCCCCGCTCCTCCTGTGACGGGCACCCCTACGAGCAGGAGGATCTGCAGGTACTTAATGTCAACTTTGTTCCCTCTAAGCAGCTGCAGTGCCTGGTTGAGCACACCGCCAATGACCCCGACCTGCAACAGCTCGCAGCTGTCATCCAACGGGGGTGGCCCAGCAGACGCACCTCACTGCCTGCGGGTGCCCACCCTTTCTTTCTGGTCCGCGACGAACTGGTGCTCCGGGACGGTATCATCATCAAGGGTCACAAGGTGGTCGTCCCTGCCTCCCTATACGACGTGTACTAGAACGCTGCTCACATGGGGCATCCCGGAGCCGATGCCACTGTCTCACATGCCCAAGAATAATACTATTGGCCCGGCATGGCCAAGTAAATTAAAGCCCGAGTAGCCTCCTGTCCTGATTGCAACACCCTGGCCCCACATCAGCAGCGCCAGCCACTTCTGCAGCAGCCTGCACCTGCTATGCCCTGGACCTCGCTGGCTGCTGACATATTCGAATGGCGAGGCAAGCACTACCTGGTGCTGGTTGATTCATACTCCAACTGGTTCGAGGTGGACCTTCTACCTGCCATCACCTCTGAAATGGTTATCAGTAAGCTGCCCAGACACTTTGCTACCTTCGGGTCCCCGGTCCGCTTACAGATCGACAACGGCCGTCAGTTCACCAGCACAGAATTCCAGGCTTTCGCTGCGAAGTGGAACTTCACTCGCTTTACCAGCAGCCCCTAGTACCCGCAGAGCAACGGGCTGGCCGAGCGAGCTGTCCGCAGTGCCAAGAATTTGCTCGAGCAGTCTGGTCTCTCCAATGGTGACTTCTACCTGGGTCTGCTCAACCTTCGCAACATCTCACGGGACCCTACCATGCGATCACCTGCCCAGCGTCTGATGTCCCGCGTGCTTCGGCCACCGATGCCGATCGCCCAACAGTCCCTGGTGCCCAAGGTCCTCCAGCCTGCCGCCGTCCAGCAACGGATTGCCCACAAGCATGAGGTACAGTGCCGCTCTCACGACAAGTCCTGCCGCCCGCTCTCGCCACTACTGCCTGGCCAGGTCGTCCACATGCAGACAGCCACCGGATTCTCCCGACTCGCAACCGTTGTTGCTGTCGACAACTCCCCGAGATCTTACCTGGTGGACTTTGATGGAACTGTATACCGTCGGAGCCGCCAGCACCTGTTGGCCGTTAACGAGCCGCAGCCTCCTCCAGCGGATCCTTACACTCCTCCGTTCCGCTTCAAGCCTGCCATTACTAATTACCCCACTGCTCCCTGCATGCCCTGGTTAGTTCGCTTGCCGCATTCTCCTCCTGTGCTTCCTGGGTTCGGGCAGTTGATTTCCTCCCCTGCTTGTTCTCCTCCTCCTTCTCCTCCGTCTCCTCCTGGATCTCCCGTGCCGGCTGGATCACCTCCCGCATTCCCGGTTGGGTCTCCACCTGCTCTCTCCTTCCCGGCTGCTGCTGCCCCGCCTCCTCTTCTATCTGGTGGGGTGGGTGATGGTGTTATACGCACCCGCTCGGGTCGGGTTGTCAAACCTCCGGTCCGCTACGTTGATTTCGCCTGAATTTGCATGTGTTGTATAA
Organism: Leucoraja erinaceus; assembly: GCF_028641065.1. Classification (NCBI taxonomy): domain Eukaryota; kingdom Metazoa; phylum Chordata; class Chondrichthyes; order Rajiformes; family Rajidae; genus Leucoraja; species Leucoraja erinaceus. The sequence continues at coordinate 12,483,623 of NC_073403.1, forward strand.
TTACACTGCCACCGTTCTAACTTCAATTTTAGATTTCTAAAGGAAAGGATGTAGATGGTTTATGCATGCAACCTATAATGTAGCTACCTCAAAACCACTAACCACGCCGTAGTCTTCTCAGTATAAATGTGATATCCTCCCTTTGCTCCTCCCTTGGTTCCAGTACGCCTGAATACTAGTGCAGTCAGTACTGGGACGTGCTTCACATGTGCCTTAATTAAGTACTCAGTAAAGTTACAGTGTGTCAGACTTGACTTCTTTACATTAGTGAAGACAGAACCAAAGTAGTTATTCAATTGGTCTGCTCGCCTGTTTCTGACTGCAAATCATCAACTTTACTAATAACTTTCACCCTGCCCTCAAATTCACTTGGACTATCTTTGATACATATCTCTCTCTCTCTCTCGCACTCTCGCCTGTTGGATCTCCTGGTTGCTAACCATTTTACCTCGCCTTCTCACTGGTATACCGACCAATCTGTCCTTGGCCTCCTCCATTGGCAGGCTATTTATCTGTGAATTTGACATGTTGGGTCTATTTATCACATATTTGAATCTTAATTTGCGAATTAACAAGGCATGTTCACAATTGGGCGTTGATCTAAATTGTGTAGAGGGTTGTCACAGATTGAGTGATCTAGAATATAAGAATCTAAAATATGTTGTGTGCCAGAAACACCTTTCTATATTGAGCACAAGTCATGGAATGTGGAAGAGGTAAATAGTGGATAGCGATTTGTATTCTTTGCCTCCGGATACAAAGTCAAATGTGGAAATTATGTTGAACTTTATGAAATCCATATCCCACTGGTTAAGATGTTGTATGTAATTTTGATTGTATTAAGAAACGGAAAGATGTGACAAAGCTGAACTGAGAAAGAAAGCTGACACACATTTTCGATGTTAAAAGTTTATGGTGCTCAAAATATTAAAATTACATTAATTGGCTGGTGAGATGGTAGCAAATCTAGGATGAATACAAATCTAAAGATTTGAAATAATTATTTGCCAGAGTGGTTAAAATAGTATGAAATTAAAGGTAGATCATTTAATTCAAAGTAATTAAGTACCAAAATTAATTAGTTGCTGAAAGCAATGCAAAGATAAGAGAACTGAGCAGGAAAGCAGAATTAAGCAAGAATACTTGTAGGAAATGGCCAAGTTGGACTTGGTAACCAGATGGGCTCTTTGTTGCAATATTTGAGATTCTAAAGGATATAAATAAAAAAAAGACACTGTTGTGTTCAATATAATCAGCCCGTAAAACAAATAGATTCCGTTTAAAAGAGAGGTTATGCTCATTGTTCAAGAAGAACATTATGATCCCAGCTACAAAGACAGATGTGTACAGCAATTCGTTCTTCCCCCGCACAATTAAAGCATGGAATAATCTCCACCCTACTATAGTTACCCAACCAGATGCAACTAAATTTAAAGTAGCTATTTCTTCCCAATAACCCTTTCTGGCTTAAGTCCTCCCTCCACCACCTCCAGTTTAAATTCCATTTGGAATATTTTGGAGGACCAAGAAACCAAGGAACTGCAGATGCTGGAAAATTAAAGGTAGACAAAAGTGCTGGAGAAACTCAGTGGGTGCGGCAGCATCTATGGAGCGAAGGAAATAGGCAACGTTTCAGGCCACAACCCTTCTTCATTGTTGAGTTTTAATTATTTATACCATTTGGAGGTATGTATTGGAAAGTGTGGATGGATATTGATGTGCGAGAGACGGGTAAATATCTTCAGTAATAATATTGAAATTTTAAATAGGAAAAAAATCAGTTAGAAATACAGTTTGGGAATTCATTTATAATTGATTGGCTCAAAATTGATACGTTAATGAAGTTATCCACATTCATTAAATAAATGTACCATGTAGGAGAAAGGAAGATGTGAAATCATCTTGCCACTGCTTTTGCTATCTATTTTCAGTGGAGGATTTTTTCCAAATCCTTGTACTCTTCAGTTATGTTTATAGAATAGAAGTAGGTAGGTTGCAAGTGTAGGAACTAGAAGTGAAAGGATAAATAATTGTATGTTGAAGTGAATGTAAAATAATTACAATATACGGTAACCATGGAGATAGCCACAAACTAGATCTTAAGGTGAGAGAATAAATCTTTGCTATTATTTGATCCAAGGAGAAAAACAGCATGGACAAATAAGGAGCTAAATGAAATCTTCCTATCCAAGACTATATAATTGAATAAAATGTACATCTCTGGCAGAGATCTGATTGTTTCCAGAGTGCATAAATGCCCTACAGCTTTTTGGATTTTATCAACACATGAAATAAATCTACAGACTTTACTGGCTTTATCTGAGATGTGAGCTGGCAGTAATGTCTTTTCATTCTCATGCATTTATTATAGATTGAAATTTTTTTATAATTCAAGTCTGTCTATTTTGCTTGATGTGGAAAATATTGGGGCAAAAACTTTCCTAAACGGAAGAATTGGGAACAGCATGATTTTAGCCTTATTTGCACACATTGTAATGGTTCATTATGGTGACATTATGTTTCACTTTGTTTAAATTTTGATTTTGGAATATTATTAAAAATGCATATTTTAAGACTTCAGGGTGATATTTCTCACCTGTATTTCTAAATCTGTAATGTTATTTATTACAATATATATGTTTTGCTGTGTTATGTGAAAACATTCTTAGATTGTACTCTTGTGTAATGTGTGCTGGGGCAATGTATTTATTTAATGTACTTCAAATGGAAAACTAGTGGTGTGAGGAAGGAGCTATAATAGAGACTATAGAAATACCCATGCTAATATTTAAAGCCAAATAAAGAGAAGACCTTTTTTAACTACGCTAAAATTCATGAAGTATGACTATAACATTGCAGTCACTGGGTGTGAATATTCCTCTGAAATATTGTAATGGTGAACATTTTTTTATTTATTCTGCAGATTTGTCTAAAATACTGTGGAGGTTAATTTATTAATTCCACCCCTTCCCCTCAAAGTTATTTGTTCTGCGATATTGAGGGGAGGCGGGTGGTATTATAAATTGCTCAGGGAAGAGAGCTGTGTTTATAAAAAAAATAAAATTAAAAAAAAGTACATAATATTTTTCCAAGTAGAACTTTGGCTTATCGAGTAGTTTTCATGTTCCATCATGTTCTGCAATATGTTTGATTGCTTATTAGTTCATGTCAGGGTTGTCAATACATTGTGTACATTTGGAATGTCTGGGTTTCTAAAATTGGGAATTGTGCACCACTTTGTGATCCTGTTATACTCCTTATGGAATTTAGCAGTCTTTCCCCTTTGCTGATCACCTCCGTTCATGTGGGCCGTGATGTCTGGCCCTCGCGAGTGCTAATGATGGTTTCCACTTCCTCCCTCACTCTGCCTGCCGTCAAAAAGCTTATTTTGCAATTATTCAAAGTGTGTCTGCATTTGCTGCAGCTTGCAATCTGTACAATCACAAGCATTATTTATCACTAATATAGCTAATAGAAATGAGCTTATAACTTGATTTAAGTGCTGGCATTTAATTTCCTCTTATTTTCTGCTTCCCTTGGCATTTACCATTCCCTAATTAAATTAAGATCTTCATTGTTTTTCTTTATCTGATCATTAAAAAAAAAAATGATGAAAATATTGGATTGGGGGTCCATTCATGTTTAATATGGTAAACCAAAATGTTTTAACTTTATAGAATTCTAGTTGTGGTAATTTATTTTCTTGTTTTAAATCAAAAACCAGATTGCCAACAGACAGATATTAGAATACTGCATGGATTGTTTACTGCAGGGCTCTCACTTAACTTTTTTTCCCTGTTGCCAGCCGGGCTACCTCGGCAGGTTTTTTGGTTGCCAAGAGACAGTTTAGCTGGTCATCTAAGATGGCGTGCGATAATGTGCTCGGACGAAGTTACCAGTCGGAATTATGGCAATGAAGCATTCACATATTATTTCTGCTTCAAATAAAGTCACAAACTAAACATTCATCAATCAAGACATGACCTATACCACATACCACAATGACATGCAGCAAAATTACAATACAGTAATCTCATCTCTTTATACATGTTGCAATGAATGCAATTTCTATTATTTCTTTCCACTTCCAAACAAAAATCTGGTTGGATTATTCAGCGTATGATCAACCTCGGTGAGACCAAGTGCAGGCTTGGCGATCGCTTCGCACAACACCTCCACTCAGTTTGCAATAACCAACCTGATCTCCCGGTGGCTCAGCACTTCAACTACCCCCCCCCCCCCCCCCCCCCCCCCCCATCCGAATCCAACCTTGCTGTCCTGGGCCTCCCCCATGGCCAGAGTGAGGCACACCGTAAATTGGGAAAACAACACACCTCATATTTCACTTGGGCAGTTTACACCCCAGCGGTATGAACATTGACCTCCAATTTCAGGTAGACCCTGCTTTCTCCTCCGCTTCCCAGCTCTCCCTCAGCCCACTGTCTTCGGATCTTCCTTTCTTCATCCCGCCGCACCCCCCCACCTCACATCAGTCTGAAGAAGGGTCTTGACCCGAAACGTCGCCTATTTCCTTCGCTCCATAGATGATGCCTCACCTGCTGAGTTTCTCCAGCATTTTTGTCAACCCATTCACACAAGTTCTGTTATCCCACTTTCCTCACCCACTCCCTGCACTTTAGGGGCAATTTTAAAGAGACCAGTTAACTTACAAAGTCAATGCGTGTTTGGGATGTGGGAGGAAACCCACATGCTTGCAGGGAGAATGTGCAAATTCACCACACAGTGCCCGAGAACAGGATCAAATATAGATCTCTGGCGTGTGAAGCAGCAAGTCCACTAGCTGTGCCACTATTTTATTTTTCAACACACAAAAAATTATACGTTGTTAACTTTGGTTACTAAAAAAAAAAGAAACTATCCATTTTCAGTCTTAAATCTCTGTGACGCTATGTCTTCCTTTACAGCTGCTGTATGTTTTAATTCAATTCAAGACTATGCGGCAGTTCACATTGGCCATAAAGTTGCTGCCTAAAATTGCCAGAGTCCCGGAATTGATCCTGAATATGGGTGCTGTCCGTATGAAGTTTGCTCCTTTTCCCTTTGATCACATGGGTTATCTCGGTTGCTCGTGTTTCCTTCCACATTCCAAAGGTGTGCAGGAACCTTTGTCCGACACAACCCAGAACGTTGTCCTTTTGTCCAGAGATTCTGTCTGACCTGTTGAGTTACTCCAGCTTTTTGTGTCCATCTTCAGTTTAAACCAGCATCTGCAGTTCCTTCCTACACACACGATGCTATACTATATATTATACACACACATACACACATGTGCAAGTAAGGATTTCATTGTACTAACTGGGACGTGAGAGAATAAAACACTCGACTCTTGACTTACGTCGATAATGTGTGGGATAGAACTAGTGTAAGCGTGATCGGTGGTTGGCATGGACTCGATGGGCTGAAGGGCCTGTTTCCACGCTGTATCTTTAAATTAAGCTAAATCCAATTATATCCTTTAATTTCAGGTCATCCAAGTAAGATGTTTTATATTTGTTTCAGAATGCTTCAATCTATAATAACTGAAAAGTTCATTCAGTTCTCTTAATTTTTAATAAAGTTATGGGCTTTTGACTGTCCTCGATCACAACTTTTGTGTTAAGTCAATGGAAAATCAATATGGACAAGATTCTAATTTCCGAGTATGAAAATGGCCATAACTTTTTTTTTTAGTACTGAAGATATGAAAGTGAATTAGGTGTCAAATTAAACTTCTTGTTATGCTTTATCTGATGGGATAAATTGCAGACTTTATTTTTTAAATCTCAACATTTTGTAACATTGCTAAGATGAGTTTGGAGAAGATGCATGGGAATATCTGTCACATCTGGAAGGGTTGTTTAATTCCTGGGTGGAGGTGAGGTAGGAGGTTGCAGGAGAGTTGTTGCACCTATGATTGCAGGGGAGAGTTCTTGTGGAGTGATGAGCGAACCTGGGAGTCGTGGTAAGAGTGATTCTTGCAGAAAGCATACAGTGGTAGGGAGGGGAAGATGTGCCTGGTGGGATCCTGTTGCAGCTGGAGGAAATGGCATGATGTGCTGGTTACGGAGGCTGGTGGAATGAAAGGTAAGGGCCAGGTAGCTATAGCCCTGTTCTGTACAGTAAGAGGTGGACTGAGAGCAGAAGTGCAGGAAATGGAGGAGATGTGGGTGAAGGCACTATCGAACACAGTGGTAGTGAGGCTGGGGGTTGAGAGCCATGTATCTTGAAGAAGGAGGATGTTTCAGATGTCCAGTAGCGGAAAGTCTCATCTTGAACGGATCAAAGTTTGTTTTGCTGTTTGGGGGAAAAATACACTTCTTTTTTAATCAACTTTTTTTTTTCTGGTCGGGATAAGATGAATGTCTGTAGTCACTGTGTTTGAAAATCGTGAAGATTTGAAAATTACCGTCCGTTGTTATCTGTTGCTCCGTTTACTGGACTAAATTGTTTTTTCAATGTCTCACTCAGCAGGTCTGCTTTGCTGAAACATCTCCATTGCAGCCTCTCAACTGTTGATATAAAAGCTAGGAGAAGCATGGTGGGGGACTGGCTTCATTGACAATGTGAATTGTTAGGTTATTAATTCTGCATAAGGCAAGCAGCTCTGCCAATCTGGCTTTCTTATCATCATCCAGTCAGTAGTTAGATGTTCTAGCCCAACCTAATGGGATGGAAGTTTGGTAAATAAATTGTCTATATATCCTGAAATTGATTGTCAATTGTTTGCTTTATGCAGAGATGAAAAGTGTCATTTGGTATTTGATCAGGATTTAATGTAGAATTGTGAGTACAGGTGCACAACCTTTTATCCGAAGATCCAAATAACGAAAACCTCCGAATAGCGACATTTTTTCAGTCCTTGAAGAAAGGTCCTTGAAAACATTCACCGAGGGCGGCCCGCAGAGGTGACAGCGGAACCTCCGGTCGGTCCTCGAAGAAAGGGGAACTAAAGCCCCATTCATAAAAGAGAAGGTGAGGGTATATTGCGCGGGAGGGTTAATAATTGACAATCTGCTGCTGCCTGCCCGCTGAGGTTAAAAAGTTCCCACGGTAGACTCACGATACACAGTGTATCGTGAGCCTTGCGTGGGAACTTTTTTAACTCAGCGGGCAGCAGCAAATTGTCGCTCCCTTCAGTTTCACCCCACCTACACCCCTCTGCTTCCCGGCCATGTGTGTGACCCCTTCCCTCCCCTCTCCAGCTCCCCGCTCATTGCACCGGCGCGGGGGCTTTGCACTGTCTTCACGTCGGAGCTAGTGCCAGTCACCGGAGACGTCAGGACCAACGGGACACCGACCCCCAGGCCCACTGCAAGCACGGAGATCCCAGAGACCCACAGTCAGCAGCAGCCCAGCCCAGCCCCGTTCCAATTCCAGAGGAACACGCTCTCCGCTGTCCCCGTAGGGACAGAAGCCGATGGCTCGGGCTGTGACGTCTCCGGCCACCCCCTGTACAGGAGCTGAGACTGGGAACTGTGGAGTTGTTTGCAGTTGCAGAGGGAGGGGGCAAGGGCGGTACAGTTCCCAGTCTCAGCTCCAGTCCAGGGGGGGTGACCGGAGACGTCAGGACCAACGGGACACCGACTGCAAGCACGGAGATCCCATAGACTCACAGCCAGCAGCAACTCTAGCCCAGCCCCGCTCCAACTCCAGAGGAACCCGGGTTGCGGATGAGGGGCCGCAGCTCGAGTTGTGGGCGAACTGCCACTTGTCGCTGTAGCGGCGCATCGGGGAGCGGGTTCTTGTTGGTCCTGACGTCTCCGGCCATCCCCCTGGACAGGAGCTGAGAGACGTCAGGACCACCAGAAGCCGCTCCCCGATGGGCCGCTACGGCGACAAGTGGCAGTTCGTCCACAGCCTGAGCTGCGCCCCCTCATCGGGACACCGACCCCCAGGCCCACTGCAAGCACGGAGATCCCAGAGACTCACAACCAGCAACAACTCCAGCCCAGCCCCGCTCCAACTCCAGAGGAACCCGGGTTGCGGATGAGGGGGCGCAGCTCGGACTGTGGGCGAACTGCCACTTGTCGCCGTAGCGGCCCATCGGGGAGCGGATTCCTCTGGAGTTGGAGGGACAGGGAGACACAGCGGCTTTTGAGAATGATGGGCAATCACTTCCAAAGTTCTGCCCACACAGTCAGTACACCTCTCCTACACTTGTCTCCCGCACTAAGATCATCTCGCAGAGAAGGATCCCAGCCTAACCCTCCCTATTCTCTCCTATTCTGCAAGAAAAACCTACATTGAAGACTCAAACTCGCGATCGAGTAACTGCCGGGATCGAGGCGCAAACTTGCGACCTTACGGATACGAGCCGAGCACTCTACCACTGAGCCAGCCGTTAAAATCTACGCTAAAAATCTTCCATTCCGAAAACCGAAAAATTCTGAATTACGAAAAGTGTCTGGTCCCAAGGCTTTCGGATGAAAGGTTGTGCACCTGTATTAATAATTTGGTTTGTATATCTGCATGTTGTATATTCGACATGGAAGTTAATTATTCTTTGCACATCATCTCAGATCAGAAACATGCCTGTGCCTGGCTTATCAGTAGAGCCAGGATTTTGCCATAAATGCCACGTGCCTTTTCATGCCTTTTTTTTGGATGATTTCAGGAAGATAATGCCTTTTTCCCAATTGAGCGCCTAAATCATCCTTTTTTGCTATTTTAACATAATTTACGAGAAAATTTACACCACCGGGGTGAAACCCGGCTGTAAGTGGGTGTTAAGTGGTGATTGGAGAGGGGTGCGTGGGAAAGGGTCCAGTCTTTGCAAACTGGAGTCATGCTTTAAGTAGGTATGAAATGGTGATTGGAGAGGAGTAGGTGGGGAAGGGTCCATTCTTGTCAAACTGAGTAGGTGTGAAATGTTGGTTGGGGTTACCAGGGTTAAGTTACTGTTTATCAAAACTGCTAGAGAACTTGTTCAGGTCATTGGTCAGCTGACAATTGTCCAAGGAGCGGGGAGTTTTCCTCTTGTAGCTTGTGATTTCTTGCATGCCCTTCTACACTGAAGAAGAGTCATTTGCTGAGAACTTGCTCCTCTACTTCTCAGAGTACCTTTCCTTGGCAGCTCTGATTCCTCTTCTTAGCTTGTACTTGGCTTGCCTGTAGAGGTCTGCATTCCCGCTCCTGTATGATTTACCCCTGTGAGCGTCAAAATGCCTTAAGTCAGTCAACGCCTTGTAAAAAACTGAACGATTTGGTGAGAGTGTACAGAGTGATATATTCTCTACAGACAACTGTGCGCTGCTTTGCAATACATGTGAGAAAGCAGTGAATCATGAGAAAAAATATTTAATCTCCATGCATGTACAGACAGCTAAACACAACTTGGCGGCAGAGAAACAGAAGGTAGGAAATACGCAAGCTTGTCTCCTCACAACATTTACTGCTGGCTTCAATCGCAAATCTGAGTTTTCGAGTGATCTGTGCAACGCATTCATTGATGCTGGAATTCCACTGTGGAAATTGGAAAACAAATCTCTCAGAGGTTTTTTAGGGAAATACACAGAGGAACTTATACCAAGCGAGTCATCATTACGGAAAAATTATGTTGACAGCAACTTCAACATTGTTGTGCATTAAATTAGAGATGAAGTTGCATGCAACAAAATATGGATCTCAATAGACGAGATAACTGATGCTGTGGGGAGATTTGCCAATGTGGTCACTAGTACACTGGAGGTAGGTCAACCATCAAAGACGTATTTCTTGACATCGGAAGTATTGGAGAAGTTAAGGAGCTGAACTATTGCTCAGTTGTTTACATCTTCACTTGCTGTACTTTGTACTTAAAATTCCTGGCGATGTAGGTGAAGACGTACAAGGAAAATGTGAGAGGGTGATTTTAGCTAACAAAGATTTTGAAGAAATACAAAACATAGGTTTCTTGCGGTGCTGGCTCGAAGGGCCGAATGGCCTCCTCCTGCACCTATTTTCTATAGCTAAAGTTCTCAAAGATAGTTGTAATGCACAAGATATTGACATGGATGTAGAGTTTGTAGCTTGTTTCAGGTATGCACCAGTGACCTCAGCTGGGGCAGAAATAAGTTTTTCACAACTGTAGCATATTCTGTTTGACAGACGGCATAGTTTAACACCAGATCATTTGAAAAAATGCTGGTAGTTATGTGCAACCAGGCAACTTTGGTCATTTAATGTAGTATACCTTTATAATTATAATTTTTAAACACATTTTGGTGGTGGAAATAAATGCCTTTTTATGCCTTGTTTGTCAATAAATACCTTTTTCGTGCCTTTTTTGTAATTTTATTATGTCTTTTTACTTGCCTATTTCAGAGATTTTTAGCACCTAAACATCCTGGCTCTAATCAGCATTGTGTGGAAGATACTGCTGTAGATATTACTTGTGCAGTGGGAGCAGACAAAGCTCAGAGAATGGAATTATTAGTGTTAATAATTTTGTATAGAGTCATAGTCATAGAGTGATACAGTGTGGGAACAGGTCCTTCGGCCCAACTTGCCCAAACCGACCAACATGTACCAGCTACACTAATCCCACCTGCCCGCGTTTGGTCCATATCTCACCAAACCTATCCATGTACCTGTCTTAACGGTTTCGTAAATGTTGGGATTGTCTGTTCCTCAACTACCTCCTCTGGCATCATGTTCCACACACCCACCATCCTTTGTGTGAAAAGGTTACCCCACAGATTCCTATTGAATCTTGGGGGAAATCAAAAGGAGAAGCCGGCGTGCTTTGTAACTTTGTCAGCGCTGTAGGTGGCTGCGATTTGTATACATTGGGTATGCAAGCAAAGAATTTCACTGTGCCTAGTCACATGTGACAATAAAGTTTTCCAATCCATTCCACTCCTAGATCCCACTGCTCTGCAACACATCCCAGAGCCCTATCATTCACTGTGTAGGTTCTGCCTATGTTAGTCTTCCCAAAATGCAACGCCTCACATTTCTCTGTATTAAATTCTATCAACTATTCCTCAGCCCACCTGGCCAATCGATCAAGATCCTGCTGCAATTTTTCACAAGCATCGTCACTATCTGCAAAACCACCCACTTTTGTATCATCTGCAAACCTGCTAATCTTCATCCAAATCATTGCTATAGATGACAAACAGTAACTGGCCCAGCACCAAATCCTGAGGCACAGAAGTAAACTCCTCCAGTCCGAGAAGTAAACTTCCACCATCACCACTTCCACTGCTTCCTTCCATGAAGCCAATTTTCCATCCATTCAGCTATCTCTCCTTGGATCCCATGCAATTTAACATTCCAGAGCAGCCTACCATGCGGAACCTTGTTGAATGCCTTGCTGACGTTTTTGTGTTTATTGCATTTTTTTTTTTTTAATAGTTCTTACAAAAACTGAAATAATTTTATAACTTAGCACAGGCAAAAGCCACCCTTACTTTATTGAGAATTAATGCTTTGTTTCTATTAAAATCCTGTTTACCAACTTTTGTAAATTAAAATAAGTCTCTCATTAAGCTGTGTGCAGTGAATTTGAATATCCTAGTTTCTAAATACTAGAACAAGTGATCTGGATAAATGTATGTATCTTTGCAATGTAATGCAATATTTTTTTAAAGCAAAGGACAAACTGCATACTGTATGCTGAATATTTTATGTGTTTACATATATTATTGATGTACACTGTTTTGTTCTGTGGATAAGAATATTGTTTCCAATACTTTGGCTTAAGCATGCTGTCAGTGAAACTCATTAACTCTTGCACCTTAATCTATACATTTGTGGCTATGCACTATATTTGTAAACTTTGCGTTTTAATGAGCTATCAATAGATAAATTGGAATGAAGCAGTTGACACTTATGCTTAGTTTTCATCACTTAACTCAATGTCATTGTAAGACTGAGTCTGAGAAGATTTAAGATGAACAGCTGTAACTGTTATAATACTCAATGTGATAGTAACAGTGCATTAATGTTGAAAAGAGAGGGTTATCGTAATTTAAATGCATAATGGAATGTGAAATGAAGATATTTTACTTCGCATCATGAAAATATGCAGTTCACAACTATAATTTGCGTACAATTTTGGATACTTGTGGAACACTAAATATTACAGTTTCTCAACAGTGAGAGTAACATTTGATTGTCTATTGTGTATATATAACATTGAATACATCAGTGATTTAGATGAAGGGATTCAAAGTAACATTAGCAAATTTGCAGATGACAAAGCTGGGTGGCAGTGTGAACTGTGAGGAGGATGCTATGAGAATGCAGGGTGACTTGGACAGGTTGGGTGAGTGGGCAGATGCAGTTTAATGTGGATAAATGTGAGGTTATCCACTTTGGTAGCAAAAACAAGAAGGCCGATTACTATCTAAATGGTGTCAAGTTGGGAAAAGGGTAAGTACAACAGGATCTGGGGGTCCTTGTTCATCAGTCAATGAAAGTAAGCACAGCAGGCAATGAAGAAAGCAAATGGCATGTTGGCCTTTATAACAAGAGGCGTTGAGTATTGGAGCAAAGAGGACCTTCTGCACTTGTATAGGGCCCTAGTGAGACCACACCTGGAGTATTGTGTGCAGTTTTGGTCCCCTAATTTGAGGAAGGACATTCTTGCTATTGAGGGAGTACAGTGTTGGTTTACAAGGTTAATTCCCGGGATGGCAAGACTGTCATATGCTGAGAGAATGGAGCGGCTGGGCTTGTATACTGTGCAGTTTAGAAGGATGAGAGCGAATCTTATTGAAACATATAAGATTATTAAGGGATTGGACCCGCTAGGGGCAGGAAACATGTTCCCGATGTTGGGGGAGACCAGAACTAGGGGCCGCAGTTTAAGAATAGGGGGTAAGCCATGTAGAACGGAGACGAGGAAACACTTTTTCTCATAGAGAGTTACGAGTCAGTGGAATTCTCTGCCTCAGACGATGGTGGAGTCCGGTTCTCTGGATACTTTCAAGGGAGAGCTAGATAGGGCTCTTAAAGATAATGGAGTCGGGGGATATGGGGAGAAGGCAGGAACGGGGTACTGATTGTGGATGATCAGCCATGATCACATTGAATGGCAGTGTACTGAAATTAATTAGAGTAGCACTGGGGTTGGAGTGAGACTGCTTTGAGAGCTGATATAGACTCCTATGATGTAAGAAAATTTGGGGTAAAAAAAAATAAGGGGCCTGGTGAGACTGCTTTGGAAATATTGATTACAGGCCTGGCCTCTTACCTACGTCAGGATTTCAGTGCAATAGAGGAGGAAGTGGTTAGTCCTATGAGGAGATGTTGATCGGACACTGCCTATACCTGAGTTTAATGAAAAGTGATCATATTGAAACACACACAATTTTCTTGTTGCTTTGTGGGATAAATGTGGGGATATTGATTCCCTTGAATGAGATCAAGGGACTTGGTCTCAAAATAAAGGTCCAGCCAGTCAGGGTAGCCATTCGTCAAGACAGCCATGATTTTTTTTTCAAATTCTCCGGCAGAGGATCTTGTTGAGTCATGAGTCTGACGGAGCTTAGTTGCTAAATATGTTTCAAGACTAAGGTTTATGTAATTTTGCATAACAATGGACCTAGATTGACGGGATTTGTGCGGGAAAGTCTAGTGGAGGTAATAGATCAGTTATGATCTTATTGAATGACAGAGCAAACGAAAAAGGGTTGAATGGCATGTCTTGTCTTCTATTTCATATGTTCGAGTGTCCATAACACTTAGTGAGAGAGGATGCATACCTGGTGAGTGGTGCTTACACGGGTTCCTCCCAGGTTACGCGTTGCTGACCTATGGGAACCCTGTATGTATGAATGAACATTTGGAACACCAGTGGGATGGATGGGGGTGGATTTGCTGACTGCTGCAGGAGTGCTGACATTTGCGTGGCTTCCTTCCCCACATCTCCTAGCCACAACTTTCAGGGGCTGAGCAGAGCTGTGAGCTCTGAGCAGACTTATTCGTTCACTCACCGACACTGGCAGGCAGCTACTCTTCATGCTCCAGCTCACTCTTCTGACTCAGCGATTTCTGTGATCTTCTCCCACGAACAGTTGTTCATTTCTGACTTGCGAACAGTTTTTAGGAACAGAACGCTGTCATAACCTGGGAACTTTCTGTTTAATTGTTGCAAAATTATAGACTAAGAAAATATTAATGTATAGGAAGTTTTCCTGAGACTTAACCGTCGCTACGTAAAATAGTCAGATATGCTCCTAGTAGGTGAATGAATTATGGAGGGAAAGAGAATTCTTGCGTTGCACCATGAGGACAGCCATGTAATGTGAGTGCCTAATGGCCTGAATCATTTTATTACTGAGTTAGCAGCTTGTGTTACTATGGCAGTGATTAATTCAGTGTTCTCTAAATTATTGAACAAAGTTAACGTTGTGCAGTACAGTTCCTGTAAATTAATAGGACATTAGAAGATATTTTGCTCAAAACAATTGTTGGGAAAATAACAAAAGGGTTAATTCAGCAGACATATAGATTTTTCTATTTTGGGGTTGAAGCATATATTTATTTTGAAATGGCATTGTATAAATCACCTGGATGACGTCTTCTGTTGAAGGCTCAGTACCTCTAGCAACTCCATTAGAAATACAATCGCCAAAGTTTTAGGTGTTTAAATGTTCGAAGGTTAATTGAAGAATGTAAACTTGATGGCCTTGATTGGTAATGTAGATACAATTATTCCAATTATCATAAATCATTTATTTCTTATGTTAGACTTGGCAGCACTGAGTAGTTTAACCCTCTGTGGCATCAATTTCAATTTGAAATTACTGATATTTAGAAACAATTAGCGCCGATGTTCACAAATATTCTAATTTGAATTTACTGTTTCACAGGAAGCTTGGATTATTTTAGATAGATCCAACATTTAATTTTTGATAAATTACAGTGTTATTTCATAAAAATGAACAGCACTTAGATTAACATTAGTAGCAGTATCATGGTCATTTCCCAAATGTGGGAAACGGGAAAAATAATAGCATTGAAAATGTCAACTAAATAAACTGGATAGATTGTTTTGCCGATGCAATATTTGTGGAGTACTTGGATAATTTCATCTTCCATCTGCATTTTAATTAGGGGTCTGCTTTTTCCCATTTTGTCCTAGAATATTATAAATAAAGCAGCTCTGTTTGTATTCTCCCGTGCCCTTACTTAATATATAGCCAATCACAATGAATTAGAGTATATTGCCTCTAAGAATCCTTTTCTTTTTTTATATACGGCATTAAACAGCAGCGGTCATTTTGTTGATTCCAGTTTTACAAGAAATTAATGTATGATTATTCACAATGTAGTTGCATTTAATTTATGAGATATGTAGAATTCTTATGCATAAAGCAGTATATATTTTACAAATGTCAAACTTTTGTTTTGGGATTAATATTTTAAATTGGATGACTTTTGCAATCATTTTCAGGACCACCAATCAATATATTAGATCACAGGACAGTAGATCATGCTGCTTCAATTACACAATTTGAAAGTATAATGTTAAAAAGGTCATTATTGTAGTCTTCTGACATTTGGGAACTATAAGTATAAGTTCTGGAGAGATGGTATATAAACTATTTACTTCAAATCTTTGCTACAAAATAATTATGATTTTTAAAATTATATATCCAGTGTAAGCTAGAATATCACACATTTGAGAACCTTTGGTGTATTAAGTGAAAGTATGTCATGCAACTTTTATGGATGTAATTGACTTTTTATGTGCTGGTCTCAAAGAATTATAGTTGCATAACATGTTTTTATTTATTATTATAACCCACCAGTTGGCAACAGTCGTGAGTTATCCTAGCATAGCAATGGCATACTTGCGTTAGCTGATGCACATGTATGAGGACCCAGTTCATCTGAGATCTTTCTGTAGTTAATTATCTGATAATACGTCACATAAATAATACCTAAATGGATGAAATGCTACAGGAAGTCAGGTGAATAAGGAAGAGAACATTTTTGATACATGCGTTCATAAGTTATAGGACCATGATTAGGCCATTCAGTCCATCATGTCGACTCCGCCATTCAATCATGGCTGATCTATCTTTCCCTCTCAGCCCCATTCTCCTGCCTTTTCCCCATAAGAATCTATCAATCCCGGCCTTTAAAAATATCTATTGTCTTGGCCTCTGTGGAGGTGAATTCCACTGATTCACCACCCTTTGACTAAATAAATTCCTCCTCGTCCTCTTTCTAAAGGTATGTCCTTATATTCTGCAGCTGTGGCCTCTGGTCCAAAACTCTCGCACTAGTGGAAACACCCTCTCCCTATCCACTCTATCCAGGCCTTTCACTATTAACTAGTAAGTTTCAATGAGGTCCCCCATTGTAACACTATAATACTTCTTATTTACATTTAAAGAGGCTAAAAGAAGAATGAATGCATGCTTGAGTCAATTAAATTGTTGTCAAGCTAGAAGCTGAATGCAGTTATCAAGGTATGGCCATTCTCCATGATGTTTCTATTCTAGCCATGTGCTGAGTAATTTCTCAGTGGTATTTTACTTTGTATTATTCCTTGCAGATGATGTGAGCTTTCTTTTGCTCTGCAGTTTCTCTGTAAATTTCTAAATTTTGTTACGCAAAGACAGGTCGGGCTGAAGGGCCTGTTTCATGCTGTATAATTCTGACTAAAAGATTGCAAATATAAAATTGCAATCACAAGTCCAAGAGTTTCAAATATATAATACACATGGTTGGAAATGCCTAGCAGGTCAACTGTTTGAAATAGTCAGCTATTTGGTGTGTCTGAAATCTACCTGATCTGAAATTTTGCAGAATGTGTTTATTTTTGAGTTCAAGCATTGACAAAAGTTTTTTTTTGTTATTTTGTAAATCTGCAATTCTGTTGGGTGGATACACCAAGATCTCTTGAGGTCTAGATTTCACATTTTTTATTGTTCATGTTTCATGCCTAATTAAGCTGAAAGCCCAAAATAGTCATATGAAAGTGTGAAATCATCTGGATCTTCTGGTTCTTCTGAAGATTCAATATGCTGTAATAAATTAGTGCACAATTAGATATTTATTGCAGTTTTCTTAGGCCTATTACTGAAAACTCTTCTTTTAAAAGAAAATCCATTCTAGTCGTTATATATTTTAGCAACCCAATCATCCAGGTACATGTGAAATTGAGTTATTGAGATTAAAACATATCGTAATATATTAGTCAGTTTTCGGTTAATCGTCCTTCTCTCTTCTGAGATTAACCCTGATAATCTAGAATACAGGTGCACAACCTTTTATCCGAAATTCTGGAAACCGAAAAGCTCCGAAAACCGAACATTTTTTCCAGGATGTCGTCTGCACACCAAAGCTCGCGTTTGGCGCCATACTTGACCCAAAACGACCCACGGTCAACCCAGGTCTGTACTACTGTAGCTACTTAAACATCTGTAAATCATTGCTTAAATGTTGTTCAGTTAGTTTGGAGGTCTTTTATGTGCTGGCTGGGTGGGGGTGGGGGTGGGGGTGGGGGGGGGAAGGGGGGGGAAGGGGGAAACTTTATTACTTAGTCCCCTACCTGGTCGGAGAGGCAGCATCCCTCCAAGCTGCTTCTTCGCCCCGTCCTCGCGGCCTACCATCGAAAATGGAGCGGCGTTTCCTGCAGAAAATCCTGCACCCACTCAAGCCATCCTCCTGCCCCCCCCCCTCGGACACGGAGACGGAGCGACGTCGGCCCCATTTTTTGTGTTAACATCTATTTCCTTCGGGTGTTTTAAAAAAATATCCCCCATTACGATCTCGGCACTTTTTCGATAGCTGCCATGGCCTGTTTGATGTCATCCTGTGCCCTGTTCCTGGTCTCGGCCCGCACCGATCTGCTGGACAGTGTGTGTGTGTGTGTGTCGTGTGACCAACAATCATACAGCGCAATAGGTGCCATGTCGGCGCCTTTCCCGTGACTGTCAGTCTGAAGAAGGGGCTCAATAGACAATAGGTGCGGGACTAGGCCATTCGGCCCTTCGAGCCGGCACCGCCATTCAATGTGATCATGGCTGATCATCCCCAATCAGTACCTCTTTCCTGCCTTTACCCCATATCCCCTGACTCCGCTATCTTTAAGAGCCCTATCCAGCTATCTTGAAAGCATCCAGAGAACCTACCTCCACTGGCGGCAGAGAATTCCATACACTCACAACTCTCTGTGAGAAAAAGTGTTTCCTCGTCTCCGTTCTTAATGGCTTACCTCTTATTCTTAAACTGTGGCCCCTGGTTCTGGACTCCCCAAACATCGGGAACATGTTGCCTGCCTCTAGCGTGTCCAAGCCCTTAACAATCTTATATGTTGCAATGAGATACCCTCTCATCCTTCTAAACTCCATAGTGTACAAGCCCAGCTGCTTCATTCTCTCAGCATATGACAGTCCCGCCATCCCGGCAATGAACCTTGTAAACCTACGCTGTACTCCCTCAATAGCAAGAATGTCCTTCCTCAAATTAGAGGACCAAAACTGCACACAATACTCCAGGTGTGGTCTCACTAGGTCTCTGTACGAAAGAAGGATCTCTTTGCTCCTATATTCGATTCCTCTTGTTATAAAGGCCAACATGCCATTTGCTTTCTTCACTGCCTGCTGTACCTGCATGCTTACTGTCATAGACTGATGTACAAGGACCCCCAGGTCCCGTTGTACTTCCTCTTTTCCCAACTGGACACCATTTCGATAGTAATCTGCCTTCCTGTTTTTGCTACCGAAGTGGATAACCTCACATGTATCAGCATTAAACTTCATCTGCCATGCTTCTGCCCACTCCCCAAACCTGTCCAAGTCACCCTGCATTCTCATAGCATCCTCCTCACAGTTCATGCTGCCACCCAGCTTTGTGTCATCTGCAATTTTGCTAATGTTACTTTGAATCCCTTCATCCAAATCATTGATGTATATTGTAAATAGCTGCGGTCCCAGCACCGAGCCTTGCCGTACCCCACTGGTCACTGCCTGCCATTCTGAAAGGGACCCGTTAATCCCTACTCTTTGTTCCTGTCTGCCAACCACTTCTCTATCCATGTCAGCACTCTACCCCCAATACCATGTGCCCTGATTTTGCCCACTAATCTCCTATGTGGGACCTTATCAAATGCTTTCTGAAAGCCCAGGTACACTACATCCACCTCTCCCTTGTCCATTTTCCTAGTTACATCTTCAAAAAATTCCAGAAGATTTGTCAAGCATGATTTCCCCTTCGTAAATCTATGCTGACTCGGACAGATCCTGTTACTTCTATCCGAATGTGCGGCTATCTCATCTTTTATAATTGACTTCAGCATCTTCCCCACCAACGATGTCAGGCTAACTGGTCTATAATTTCCCGTTTTCTCTCTCCCGCCTTTCTTAAAAAGTGGGATAACATTAACTACCTTCCAATCCACAGGAACTGATCTTGAGTCTATAGAACGTTGGAAAATTATCACCAATGCATCCACGATTTCTAGAGCCACTTCCTTAAGTACCCTGGGATGCAGACCATCAGGCCCTGGGGATTTATTAGCCTTCAGTCCCATCAGTCTATCCAACACTATTTCCTGCCTAATGTGGATTTCCTTCAGTTCCTCTGTCACCCCAGATCTTCTGGCCACTACTATATCAGGAAGATTGTTTATGTCCTCCTTAGTGTAGACAGATCCAAAGTACCTGTTCAACTCATCTACCATTTCCTTGTTCCCCATAATAAATTCACCTTTTTCAGTCTTCAAGGGTCCAACTTTGGTCTTAACTAATTTTTTTCTCTTCACATACCAAAAGAAGCTTTTACTATCCTGCTTTATATTCTTGGCTAGCTTACCTTAGTACCTCATCTTTTCTCCCCGTATTGTCTTTTTGGTTATCTTCTGTTGCATTGTAAGGAATGATGATAAAGCACACAAACCAAAATCCTATACTTCCAGCGGCGGAAGTCCGCAGGAACTGGAGGACAGAGATGTGTGGTGCATCCGTCATCGTTCCCGTTGGAAACCAGCACCATTGCATCGCTAATGTTTTCAACGATGATGATGAATCTAGATGGGAAGGAGAAGTGGACTTTTTTAAATCTCAATTTTCTGTAAAGCTATACCATTGAAACACTTTAATACTGTATTTTGCACACTGGTTATTTCGCTGTTTGTTCTACTTGTTAATGGCTTGATTGTATTTGAGTAAGGTACGATTTGACTGGATAACATGCAAGTAGGTTTTCACTATTTCGGTGATCGTTACAATAAAGTACCAATACCATCCTGTGGTTTGTGATGCAGCAAATGTTGGGTTTGAAAGGCTGAGTCATGTCTGATCAAATTTCTTCTGATGACTGCATCATTCAAATGAGTTTCTGTGTAATTCTTTTGTGTACATATTTTTTGTTATGAAATACTTCCAAATCCTGTCCACATGTAAATGTTAATCAATGTTGTTTATTAGTGTCCTTACAAGATAAGTTTTAATAGTAGCGATTGCCAGACGTTGGATATTTTGTCCTACATTGACATTGACTGTAGTGAGTCTCTGTATCTCGATGACTCTCTTGAAGGTAGTGGAACCCAGATCATTGGATAAATTTAAGATGGAGATAGATAAATATCTGTATAATCAAGGATTTAGGACTATAGAGAACAGGCACAGTAAAGAAATTGAGGCGAGCATAAATCACCTATAATCACATTGAATAGCAGGGCATGCTTGAAGGTCTGTGGTCAAATCATGCTCCTATTTTCTTGTTCTTCCAATGTAATATTATACTTCACAATACAAGTTCACAGGTGGTGATCAGGGAAGTTTCCAAAATCATCTTTGAATTCTGATTTTTGAAATGTTCTACATTTGGAAATTGAAACAAAGCTCTGATCATTTTGCATTCACTTATATATTCAAGACATAGACATGTACATTGTATGCTAATAGAAGAAGGCAAGGCCTATTTAGGAGGATCTGTGATTGACAGAAGCTGCTACCTTGAGGAAGTGCCTCAATGGTGAAGAGGGCTTTGCCTGTGATTTGCCTTGGATGGACCATCTGCGATGTTAAAGCCCATGAATTTGGAGATGCTAACTCACTTCACCGACAACACAATGTAAATTGGCACATTGTCTTCCAAGTTCCTTTTTCTGAAGTCGACTATCGTTTTTTTTGGTGTTGAGCAAGAGGTCGCTAGCACTCAAACAGGTATTCTATCTCAGTATACCTGTACACTGACTCATCACCACTGAATATATTCACTACTGAATATATTCAATTTTAGTGTAAAACGAGACTGTGCAGACCCATTGGGTCTGCTCCCCCAACGCAATATTCCACCACTCACCCGTTTCCCCAATGCAACCCGTTCCCCAATGCAATATTCCACCACTCATGCATAGCCCCCAACTGCGCAGGCGCGGCTCATTTCCCCTGATCCCCCAGCACTCCCTCCCTCTTCTCTTCACCCTCCCTCTTCTTTCCCCTCTCCTCCTCCCCAATCCCTCCCTAACCTCTCCCTCCCTATCCTTTCCCCTACCCCCAGTCACTCCCTCCTTTCCTCCATAACTCCTCTCCCCTCCCTACCACCCTCCTATCCTTCTATCCCCCACTCCTCGCCTCCCCTATCCCCACTACTATCCCTCCTAACCTCCCCCACTGCCCTCCTCTCCCTCTATTCCCCACTCCCTACCTCACCACTCCCCCCTCCTTCTATTCCCCACTCTCCCTCCTCACGCCCCCAGGATCTTTCCCCTCTCCTCCTCCCCTCCCCAATCCCTCCCTCACCTCTTCCTCCCTCTCCTTCCCCCTACCCTCAGTCACTCCCTCCCTCCATAAAAAGCCGCATCTGCAGTTCCTTCCTCCACAGGTCATTCATTGTTAACTGTGGTTTAGATCCCGTTGACTAGACGATTGGACCAGTTTGCATCGTGTGTGTGTGACTTACTCAAACTCCGTGCAAACTTCTTGGCCACCCTGCAACCTGACTTTCCCTCCCTCCTTCTCCCTCCCTCCCTCACTGCTTACTCCGGCTCAGCTGCCGCTCGGCCCGTGCCCGACTGCTCGCTGCTGCTGCTCGGCCCATCCCCGCCCGCCTGCTCGCTGCCGTGGCCGGGCCGCGGAGAGGGATGGAGTTGGTGGGCACCACGGGTTTCGATGAGCTGGTGGAGAAGATCTCCGAGAGGGCCGTGAGGATGAGTTACCGCGGCGGCGGAGGAAACAGATGGTAGCAGCTATTTACCCGAGAGGACTGGTATACAGGACCGCCATTGCCGCAGAGGGTGGGCGGGAGAGAGGGGAGAGATTATGGGAGAGAGACGGGACCAGGGCCTCCACTGAACCCCCCTCTGCGGCCGCTGCCTGTGGTGGGGGAGATGGTAGACAAGTTACTGTGAGGATGGTAGAGAGGAGTTTGTGAGTGAGGCGGGAGAGGTCACGGTGCAGGAAGGGGCATTGCCATGGCGTTGACTGACAGGAGAGGAGACCAATCTGCGTGGCGCTGATCGATAGGAGAGAAGACCAATCTACGCATATGCGGTTTATAAGATTTTTAAACCTTAATAACTTTGAAAATATACCATCGATCGGAACAAAACTTGTTACACTTGCAGCACAGGAGAATGGTGAGTAAGGTGATGAAAAATCGTAGCGCTATCGTGTACCGTTTTGTGCAGAGAAACCACGCAAACCAGAAGAGCACAAGATCAAGAGTTTTAGTGATGGATTAGATAGATAGATAGATAGACAGACAGACAGATATTCAACCTGCTACAAAAAACTTCTGTTTTACATTGCTTCTAATATCTTGCCTTCATTCTGACTTTTTTCTTAACCCTACTATCTAAATGTTTTAAAAACTTTAAAAAAAAACTTTAGGAAATGTTCTATGTTTTTAACCAATCTTTTTGGGCACCACACACTTTCTAATAAATTTGCCATTGGTTGCTTCCAGGAAGTGCTTTTGTTTAAGCCTTATGGACCCTTGCAGCTTTTTGTGTGCACCCCAAGATGGGAACTATTAGTGTATATCACACTGATAATGTTCATACTCGTATAGATCAAGATTTGGGGGTAAGGATGGTGTTGGAAAATTGTCATTTGGCGTGAGTCCTACTGAACTACAATGGAAGATGGCTGTTGGAGGCCAGTCTTCTGCATCAAAGTCCTGTGGCTGAGGTGTTCTTTCAGACAGCTTCATCTTCAGTTGCTTTAGAAGCAGGAGTATTCATTGATTTTGTGATGTTCAACTCAATTAGCAATTCACCACATGAAATAGTCTGCACCCTTGGGCAACAAGACCAGAACATCAATCATGGATGGGTAGACAAGCAGCAAATAACATGTGTATAGCACAAGTGCCAGGCAATGATCACCTCCAAGAGGGAGTTAAACCCTGTTGTTGTTTGATATTGCCATCAATGAATCTCCGACTGTCCATCCTGGTGATTGTTATTTTACTCTGATGGGATGAGAACTCTTGACACTGAGTTGCACTAGCCATGAAAATGTTGACCTCGAACCATAAAGTAATAGCCACAAGCCAGGAGAAAGAAGTAGTATTTGTCACTGGCCAGGATAGGTGCCTCTACATTAGTGCTTAGTTCAACACAAGCCATGGTAAAATATTTGACTTGTATGGTATTTCCCTTCACCTGATATATAAAAGAAACTTCCTCCATGACATGATATTCACAATATGTTTAAGATTAATTTTGTCAAGATTATTTTGGCAGCAAAAACGTATACCATTCTAATATCTATAAAAAACAGGGGCTCTTGGTTCATTATAACATCATCTTCAAGTTCATCTTCAACTCATTCTCAATTCTGATTTGGAATCACCTTTGTCTTGTAGCCCAGAACTCCCTGCTTGTCTATACTACAAGATTCCCAGCTTGTGCAATAATAATTCTGAAAAATGGATTACAGCTTCACTCATTAGAACATCTTGGAATGTCTTTGCTAACTTTGCGCATATATTTGTGCTTTGTTCTCTCAATGCTTCTGTTCATCCAGGCAACCTATTGTGAACAAACCATGGGATATCTTGCTTGTGAATTGTTACGGTATATGGTTTTATTTTTCCATTGGAGAACTTGTGCACAGCTATTTAGGTCAAAAAGACAGCCCAGAGGTATTTGTGGAAGTTAATTTATTAATGTTAACTTAAGCTTTCAACGCAGTTAAGGTACAAACATTCAACAACTGTATAACAACATAATAGGTTATAATTACATTGTTCAGAGTTCTTATCCCGTCGGAGTAAATGTCACTACATCTATAAATGTAGGTGAAACAATTAAGTTTAAATTATAGTGTTTACTGAAACAGAGCTTTACTTAAGTAAGTTGAGGTTATATATTTGCATTGTGTGAGATACTTTGCGCCCATCAAAAGAAAATGAATGACTTTGGAGCAATCAGCTGTAAATTAGTTTGCTAAGCCCTTTAAGCAAGAGTTTACAATATTGTATTGCATGATCATGGTTTTAGCATATAGCTTTCATATTGTTACCTTGATAGAAGAGATCAATATAGCTAAAATGTCTGAGCTGAATATATATTATCTGAACATAACTAAGCTATTTCATTTGCACATTTGCTAAAATCACAGTGTCAATTTCTACACGGTGGTGCAATTTTTTAATTCATGTGAAGGACTCATAAAAATGACTGGTTATATGGAATTTACAACATCGAGTCAGATTGTTAGACTGGACCAGTCTGAGTCAATGCTCATGGTCCTCGTGAACTACGTCTTTATCTAATCAACTGACACGGCTCCTCAGTTCCTGCTTCTGCTTCTGCTTCTCAACACAATGTTTTGTTCTTCATCCCACAATCTTATAATTCTGATACAGAGTAAAAACATAATTAGATCCATTACAAAGGGAAAGCTCTATCCAAGGCATAGTGGTCTAGAATTTCAAGCACATGTATCGACTGGTTCTGGTTCTACTGGATCTGGTTTTGGATTCTACTAAATATGATGGAACCATGCTGCTGATAATGCAGCTCGGGTTAGTGGGTGAAACTGGCCTGCAAGCAAGGTCAAGTCATTGAGCGGTGTTTTGTGAGTAAGATCAGGGCTATAGACCAGGTTGGTGTCTAAGTTAGGTTGTGGAGAGGATAGTGGGGCAGTTGCTGAGGAGGGGTGGTATGGGAATGGGGATCAGGACCTCCATCCTGTTCTCGACTCTGGAGTTGCAGAAGCTATATTGGGGGGTACTTACAGAAAGAAAGACAAATAAGATTACTTTATTGATCTTCAGACACAAAACCCTCAGATTATCCATAAAACACTTTGTGTAATTTCCCCCAAGATGCGGCAAGTGAAATGTTAGGTGGGAAATGGATTTTCGGGAGTATCACAAATGGCTGTTCCTGTAACTCCATGAAAAACAGCTGCTGAATTGCATCCCACTGATGTAAAAATTCCTTTGCATGATTGAATTCACAGGCAGGCAGTAGCATGATGTTAGTGGTCAAACATATTCTGTGTGAGATGGGAGAGTGGGGGGCCATGTACAATACACTCACACTTTTCTCAATATCAGTGAATATTAAATAACTTGTCTAAATGACAAAAGAAAATTCCTTTGGGCTATAGCGGAAGACAAAGCTCTGCCCACCTATCTTAAGTGTTTCAGACGTGGGGCCTTGGCACTCTGCCACGAGGTCCATTTGCTTCACAGGGTTTGCTGTCTAATCCCTGGGTGTGTTTGGTCGGAGAGAAAATTCTTCCATCAAGAGCAAACATGAACTGGTGGGTCGTTGGGTGGTCTGATTCAATCTTTTTTATCTATTCTAGAGATAGTTCCGAAGAAAGACTTGGTGATCTTGAACACCTCTAATTATACTGCATCCAGATTAAATTTGCAGCTAGATGCATCTTATTTACGGATGTTCAGCAATATTAATTATGATTTTTCTGAATGATAAATAGGATTTAACAATGTACAGGTAGTTCTGTTCTAACCGTATCACACTTCCAGTAATAAAGTTAGTCTTTCTGCAAGATTTTCAAAAATAAAGGTCTCTTTAACGTAATGTTTATTTTTAATATGCAAGCTAAAAATATTAATGACATGTTGCATGGTTTAACAGAGTAATATTGCAAAAATCAATGGAAGTGATTGTCAATTTCTATGGCTACCTGTGGTTTAAGTAGTAGCTGTGTTCTGAAGAGACAATGATGTCTTATTGTGGGGAGGTTTCATGGAAACAGTTTTTATTTCCTAAGACATTTTTCTCCCTGAAAGCTTCTATTCTGCTTGTCAATTTTTAAAGTAACTTTGAAGTGGTTTGAAAGTGCCCAATTGAAATAGCATTATAACCAATTCGGCCCACATAATGCAAAGTGTTCCCTGATTTGTCTCGCACATTATGTGTAATTTGTTCTATGGAAACGTGTTATAGCAGAACTCTGTATTCTGATATTTTATTTAGTAAAAAACAATAAGCCAGAAAGTTCCAAAACTGTGGTATTTAGTTAGTATTTCATAGGCCATGGTGTATTTGGTTAATGAAGCCAAAACAATAATTTTTAAGGGTAAAGAATTGTTTAATTGTGCAGCTGTGTCAATAGCACACTGTTTATTATGATACTGTTTATTATGATCAAGGAGTTTATTCAGGTTACAAGAGTGTAAAAAGTTGCATTTTGCCTTTAAAGAAATAGGATGAAAGGGTTTGGGGGAAAAAAAGACAGTTTAATGCATTTATTTTGTAGTTGTAATGCATGTGTTTTGTGAGTGATTGGAACACAAATGAAAACACACAGCACAAATATGCTTTGTAAAAATTTAATTGGAAAGTATATTAGAAAGACCACATATTAATTTAAAGTTTAATTCTGGCAAAGGAGGGATGTCATGACGATGAGTCATGATAATGACATGCAAATATCTTGACCTTTGTATCAGCTGACTTGGAGGTCAGATCGCCTGTCCACTGTGCAGAAACATAGAACTTAGGTGCAGCAGTAGGCCATTCGGCCCTTCGAGCCTGCACCGCCATTCAATATGATCATGGCTGATCATCCAACTCAGTATCCCGTACCTGCCCTCTCCATACCCTCTGATCCCCTTAGCCACAAGGGCCACATCTAACTCCCTCTTAAATATAGCCAATGAACTGGCCTCGACTACCCTCTGCGGCAGAGAGTTCCAGAGATTCATCACTCTCTGTGTGAAAAAAGTTCTTCTCATCTCGGTTTTAAAGGATTTCCCCCTTATCCTTCAGCTGTGACCCCTTGTCCTGGACTTCCCGAACATCGGGAGCAATCTTCCTGCATCTAGCCTGTCCAACCCCTTAAGAATTTTGTAAGTTTCTATAAGATCCCCTCTCAATCTCCTAAATTCTAGAGAGTATAAACCAAGTCTATCCAGTCTTTCTTCATAAGACAGTCCTGACATCCCAGGAATCAGTCTGGTGAACCTTCTCTGCACTCCCTCTATGGCAATAATGTCCTTCCTCAGATATGGAGACCAAAACTGTACGCAATACTCCAGGTGTGGTCTCACCAAGACCCTGTACAACTGCAGTAGAACCTCCCTGCTCCTATACTCAAATCCTTTTGCTATGAAAGCTAACATACCATTCGCTTTCTTCACTGCCTGCTGCACCTGCATGCCTACTTTCAATGACTGGTGTACCATGACACCCAGGTCTCGCTGCATCTCCCCTTTTCCTAGGCGGCCACCATTTAGATAATAGTCTGCTTTCCTGTTTTTGCCACCAAAATGGATAACCTCACATTTATCCACATTATACTGCATCTGCCAAACATTTGCCCACTCACCCAGCCTATCCAAGTCACCTTGCAGTCTCCTAGCATCCTCCTCACAGCTAACACTGCCCCCCAGCTTAGTGTCATCCGCAAACTTGGAGATATGGCCTTCAATTCCCTCATCTAGATCATTAATATATATTGTAAATAGCTGGGGTCCCAGCACTGAGCCTTGCGGTACCCCACTGGTCACTGCCTGCCATTGTGAAAAGGACCCGTTTACTCCTACTCTTTGCTTCCTGTTTGCCAGCCAGTTCTCTATCCACATCAATACTGAACCCCCAATGCCGTGTACTTTAAGTTTGTATACTAATCTCTTATGTGGGACCTTGTCGAAAGCCTTCTGGAAGTCCAGATACACCACATCCACTGGTTCTCCCCTATCCACGCTACTAGTTACATCCTCGAAAGCCAAGGCAGAAGGCCATGGTCGGCGGAGATAATAAACATAGAGACAAAAGAATGTAACCTGTAAAAATCTCCACATCTTGGGCAAAGGTGTGACAAATACCTGCTGATTATTATTTATTTTATTATTAAGTTAGTTCCTGCTACGTATGAAAACACTCTTGATCTCAACATTCTGCTCCTGCAACTCTGGTATTTGTGCACCACAATTTCCTTTGCTTCTCTAGTGACAGCAGCACCTTCATTCGTATCGGTAAAAAGGCCAATAGTGCACGTATGTCCTTCAATATGTGTGGGTGTCTTTATAGCTTTTGTTCCATTTTTAGTTAATGTTTGTTTATTATTGCAAACTAAATAAATTCTTGTTGCAGGTTTAGTCACAACTATGATTTGGTTGATTGCCTATGCATCCCAGGAAAGTGTATAAACAACATAGGACATTGGCCAGGTGATTAGAAGAAAGAGTTTAAACAGCATTGAGGGAACGGAGTTAACGGTGGCACTGAATATGCATTTTTACAATCTATAATCAGAGTTTTCTAGTCTAACAAGGCAAATTTGAGTAATCAATCAGACAAAATGGAGGGGTTGCAAGTTACGATAAATAGCTAACATGAGCAACCTAATGTGTTTTTGAATTTTGTCATTAAAGGGCATTAAGTAGATGAGAAAATGGATGGACAAGGATACATCTTTAGGGATTTTAGTCGTAAATCATCAGCAAAGGAAGTGAAACTGTCATGATATTCTGTAGTTATGACTGAATTAGCAGTAATGGAACAAAGCATTGATTTTACAGCTCGTAGTTAATGGAGAGCCTATTCTTTGCTCTGCTAGTTAGGTAGTCATCATCTGTTAAGGTTGCTGATATCCTATTCATGTTCTTTCCTTCCTTGGGCTTTTCCTCACAACTTCCTATGATATAAAGCCTTTCCATATATCACGTAAGCATCTGGATGCTGTTTTGGCAAAATAAGCGAGAAGGCCCTCGGGTGAAATTCTGAAACAAAACAGATTACCTTGACATCTGCCATGATTTCCCTTCAGCAGTCCAACATGGTGCTAGTATTTCATGTATTGGAATCAAATCGCCAACTTACTTTCTCTTGATCAAAGGCATGGCTCTGGGAACTCTCTTGGGCCCAGGCTTCACATGCTTCTTTGTAGGATATGTAGAAAAATCCTTCAATCCATCTTGGTGTCCACTCACTTAATATTTTAACATTGATAGTATAGGTGCTGCTTTGTGCATTAATACAAAATTTAAAAATATTTTTACTTTTGCTCCCTATTTCACTGCATTCTCACTTTGAAGTGACCAATCATTGTACCATTACTGGATTTCTATCTCCATCTCATCAATAATCATTTGAAGCCCACGAACTCCCACACGTGCCTTAAATATACTTTCTTTTGTTTCCTGTTAGGATTCCATTCCATTGTCTTCACCTTTTTTAAATCTCCATGGTATCAGATTTGAGGAAATTACTTTTCATGGAAATACCTCTTATGTTTTCCTTTTATCTTCATCATGACTCCTCCCACCATAATTGTTAACTCTGTTTCTCTTTTGACAGATGCTCCCTGATAATTATTTCTTGCATTTTATGTTTTATGCTGGAATCAAATTGATTGGGGACTGGATAAAACATTGGTGTACTATATGTGTACCTGGGATAAATTGGTCTGGACTGCCTCCGAGTGGTGAGCAGGATGCTGTTGTCACTCATTTATCTGTACTTGGATCCACTGGTGACTTAGTTTCTGAAACCTGTTTCAGATTGGCATGACCTAGTGGAGCACGTAACCCTGCCATCAAAATGCAAGAGATGTGTCCACAATTGCTTCGACAGCTGGTTAAATCTTCCCACAGGTTTACCATCTGTCAAAAATGTCAAAATAAATTGTCTTTGACATTTTCAAAGATTGAACATTGTTCAAACTATTAGAAAATAATACTTTTTAAAATAATTAATGTTTAAACTTGATTTTTAAATATTTAATTTGAATGCTCGATTTAAGTTAAATACAATTACTCCATACATTCAACTTAGCTTATGAATTGAAACAAATATGTTTCCTGTATCCATTCTCCTATGAACCATTACATCCCATTGAAGTAGATGGAGTTGGTGGGCATGTGCCAGTTTTAGTACCAGGGTTGCAAACAGTTGCACATTGTAAGGGATTTATTGTATTTTAAAAAAACATATGATTTTGCTATAGGGCTCCAGTTTTGCTGTTTAGTCAACAGTTAAGCTGGTTCCTTAGGAAGGAACTGCTGATGCTGGTTTAAACCAAAGATAGACACAAAAAACTGGAGTAACTGAGCAGGACAGGCAGCATCTCTGGAGAGAAGGAATGGTTGACATTTCGGGTCGAGACCGTTGTCTGAAGAAGACATATCTTCACTCCAGAGATGCTGCTTGTCCTGCTGAGTTACTCCAGCTAGTTAAGAAGCAGGGTTGGAAATCTCCAAGCCAGTCAAAAGCACATAAACGGATGATGTGACTATAGAATTCACAGCAAATTTAAAGCCCTAAATGTCCTACTTTGTCCAGGAGTACGTACTTCTGCTTATGTTGCCAATTCGGTTTGCATCGGAAGACATAGCAGCAGGGGTAGGCCATAAGACCCTTTGAGCGTGCTCTGCCACTTGTCAAGATCATTGGTGATGTTTTAACTCAACACTCTTTTCCTGCACTACCCCATATCCCTAATACCCAGAAATTGTTCATTTTCTGTTTTTAATTAATTTGATGGCCAAGTTCCAGAGTAAGATATTCTAAAGATTCGCCTCCCTGTGCATGACGTAATGTCAGATTTGTTTATTGTCATGTACCCAAGGTTCAGTGAAATTCTTTGTCACATGAAGCTCACAAATTAAACAATAGACATAGTCATGGTAAATTTAATGGGAAACAGCAGAACGACGCAAGATTGTAGTATAATCTGAATCGCTGCTGAATAAAATGGAATAACTGAATAAGGTTAAGAGTAAGGAGGGGTGAAAGAGTGATTGGTTCAGGAGTGTTTTAGCAGTTAGTAGAAGCTGTCAAGTGTGGATGTCTGGGCTATCAAGCTCCTGTGTCTTCTCCCAGATGGAGACGAGACAAAAAGGAGCACCAGGGTAGCAGGTATCCATGGCAACGCTTCCAGTCTTCCTGATGCAGTGCTCTGTGAAGATGGACCTATGATGGACTGGGTTGTGATCGCTACACACTGCAGTTTCAACTGGTCAAGAGCAGAGCAGTTGCCATTCCAAGCTGAATATTTTGCAACATGCTTCTCTAGAGGTTGAAGAGAATCCTTGTGGGTATGCAGAAGTTTCTCAGACATCAGATTAAGTAAAAACATGAATGCACTTTAATGACCACAGGATCAGTCTGAAATAACCAGATTATTTATTGGTAATGTGGATGCCTGGATGCTATTGATCATCACTGTAGCTGCGTATTTGATGAAGTCAGGGTTGCGTTCATCCTTCTGCATTCTTGCGACAAATTCTTTCAACTAGCTTGGTTGTGCTGATTTTTTTTCAAATCTTAGTTCCAAATAACTTATCTTTTATTCTGTGACTCTGTAACCCACACTCTTCAACCATATACACTATGGAAATATCCTATCCCTATCTAGCTTGTAGATGCATTTAAGCATTTTATTTAAATGAGATTTCCTGCGTTCTTCCAAACATACAGGCATAGTCTGTTCAGTCTACCCTTGTACAACAAACCTGCCATCCTTAGAACCAATCTAATATATTTTTGATGACCCAGAAGATTAATGAAATACTTGACGATGGTATTGTGGGTAAATGTCAAAGAAAGGCAGTTTGAGGTTCTGTTATTGGAGCTGATCATGATCTGGCACCTGCCTGGTTCATTTGAGTTTATCACAAATCTCAAGCCTGAATGTTATGAAAATTGTCCTACGTTTGTAAATGGGTTGCTTCTCTTGGACTTCCCAGAATGGCCTTCTACCCTCTCTAGACCTCTTTATTTCTAACTGCTGGCTTGACATCAACCATCTCAAATTTTCCACTCCTCCCACTTACTCCAACGTCATCCCCTCTGACGGTACAGCCCTCCGCTGACTCTGCAGCAACCCTGACATAATCAAACCTGCCGACAAGGGAGTTGCAATGGTAGTCTAGCGTGTTGACCTCCACCGGGCTGAGGCCAGGCAACAACTCTCAGACACCTCCTCCTATTTATCCTTGGACCATGATCCCACAGATGAGCACCAGGCTTTAATCTCAAACACCATTACTGATTTAAGGTAGACACATGATGCTGGTGTAACTCAGCGGGCGAGGCAGCATCTCTGGAGTTTCGTGTCGAGACCCTTCAGACTGATGTCAGGGGAGGGGGTGGGACAAAGATAGAATGTAGGTGGAGACAGTAAGACTAGTGGGAGAACTGGGAAGGGGATGGAGAGTGAAAGCAAGGGCTATCACTTCTGGTTGTCTGCCTTCCACAGCCTCCAACCTTATTGTTTCCCAGCCCAGCACAATACGCTTTTACCTTCTCCCCAAAATCCACACATACAACTGCCCTGGTAGACCCATTGTTTCTGTCCCACGGAAATTATTTCCACGTACCTCAACTCCATCCTGTTCCCCCCCCCCTGGTCCAATCCCTCCTGACCCATGTCCAAGATACCTCACATGCCCTTTGTCTCTTTAATGACACGCTTTCCGAGCCCTCACTGCCTCATCTTTACTATGGACGTTCAGTCACTCTACACCTCCATCCCCCACCAGGAAGGCCTTAAAGGCCTCAGTTTCTTCCTCAACTGAAGAACCATCCAATTTTCCTCTCCAAATACTCGACTCCGCCTAGCGGAGCTGGTTCTCTCCCTCAACAATTCCTTTGTCTCCTCACACTTCCTCCGTCTAAGACCTAGCTATGGGCACCCGCATGGGCCCCAGCTATGCCTGCCTCTTTGTGGGGTACGTTGAACAATCCCTGTTCCAGGCATACACTGGCCCCATCACCCAAATTCTATGTGCATTACATTGATGACTTACATCAGTGCTACCTCCTGCACCCGTGCAGAACTCATGGACTTCATCAACTCCACCACCAGTTTTCATCCTGCACTCAAATTTACTCCGACACCTCCCTCCCCTATCTTGATCTCAGTCTCCATCACAAGAAATAGACTAGTGACTGACATCTATTACAAACCCACTGACTCCTACAACTATCTCGACTACACTTCTTCCCACCCTGCTTCCTGCAAAGACTCTATCCAAGGGGCCTGGAACCTACGGCCTGTGGGCCGAATGCGACCCATTACCCGAAATCATCTGGCCTGCAGGCGGATTTTTTCCAGTAATCATCCAGCTCGTCATACGTGGCCAAGCGCCGAGCTCTGGCTGTACCGCATCCTGCGCAAAGCCGCCAGCACGGCCGCGCACCTTCTGTGAACATGTTTAAGAAAGAACTGCATATGCTGGAAAAATCGATGGTAGATAATGCTGGGGAAACTCAGCGGGTGAGTTTCCCCAGCATTCGCAGACAACACATAATCCTCTGAAATTTCTGACAGCTCCAATGGGATCCCACCACTAGTCACATTTTCTCATCTCCAACTGTTTTCACCTTCCGCAGAGACCGTTCCCTCCGCAACTCCCTGGTTAACTCATCCCTTTCCACCCAAATCACCCCCTCCCCGGTACTTCCCCCGCAACCACAGAAGATGCAAGACCTGTTGCTATACCTCCTCCCTCGACTCCGTCCAGGAACTCCGACAGTCCTTTCAGGATAGGCAGGGGTTCACTTGCATCTCCTCCAACCACATCTACTATATCCGTTGTTCAAGATGTGGAGTCGTATACATCGGCGAGACCAAATGCAGACTGGGCGGAACACCTTCGCTCAGCCCGCGTGAACCAACCTGATCTTCCGGTTGCTGGACATTTTAATTCTCCTTGCCATTCATACAACAGACCTTACTGTCCTCGGTCTCCTCCATTATCAAAGTGAGACTAAATGTAAACTGGAGGAACAACATCTCATATTTTGCTTTGGCAGATTACAGCGCTGTGGTGCGAATATTGATTTCTCTCACTTCAGGTAGCCCCGGCATTCCCTCTCCCTCTATCCTTCCTCCACCCAAGTCACACTCGCTTCTCATTTTCACCCTGGGCGGTCACGGTGGTGCAGCGGTAGAGTTGCTGCCTTACAGCGAATGCAACACCAGATTCAGATTCAGATTCAGATTCAGATTCAATTTAATTGTCATTGTCAGTGTACAGTACAGAGACAACGAGACCCGACTATGGGTGCTGTCTGTACGGACTTTGTACGTTCTACCCGTGACCTGCGTGGGTTTTCTCTGAGGTCTTCGGTATCCTCCCACTCTCCAAACATGTAAAGGTTTGTACGTTAATTGGCTTGGTAAATGTAAAAAATGTCCCTAGTGTGTGTAGGGCAGTGTTAATGTGTGGGGATTGCTGGTCGGTGTGGTCCCGGTGGGCCGAAGGGCCTGTTTCTGCGCTGTATCTCTAAATTAAAACAGCTAATAATGGCCTGTTTCCTTTATCGTTACGTTTTTGCATATCTTTCATTCATTGTTCTTTATCTCTCCACATCACCGTCTATATCTCTCGTTTCCCTTGCCCTTAACTAGTCTGAAGAAGGGTCTCGAACCAAAATGTCACCCATTTCTTCTCTCCAGTGATGCTGCCTGTCCCGCTGAGCTACTCCAGATTTTTGTGCCTATCTTGCTTCATTATTAAGTTGTGAATGGATTAGAATGATGTGCATTCAATAGCAAACATCCTCAATTCTGACTACAACAGAAAGAATGTAGTACAGGTGCACAACCTTTTATCCGAAGATCCAAATAACGAAAACCTCCGAATAGCGGACATTTTTTCGGTCCTTGAAGAAAGGTCCTTGAAAATGTTCACCGAGGGCGGCCCGCAGAGGTGACAGCGGAACCTCCGGTCGGTCCTCGAAGAAAGGGGAACTAAATCCCCATTCATAAAAGAGAAGGTGAGGGTATATTGCGCGGGAGGGTTAATAATTGACAATATGCTGCTACCTGCCCGCTGAGTTAAAAAGTTCCCACGGTAGACTCACGATACACAGTGTATCGTGAGTCTTGCGTGGGAACTTTTTAACCCAGCGTGCAGGCAGCAGCAGATTGTCGCTCCCATCAGTTTCACCCCACCTACACTCATCTGCTTCCCGGCTCATTGCACCGGCGCGGGGGCTTTGTACTGTTTTCACATCGGCGATGGCAGCAGGGCAGTGCAGTCACCGGAGACGTCAGGACCAATTGGACGTCGACCACCAGGCCCACGGAGAACCCAGAGACCCACAGCCTGCAGCAGCCCAGCCCCGCTCCAACTACAGAGGAACCTGGATTGTGGATGACGGGGCGCAGCTCGGGACATCGTAGGGGCCCATCGGGGAGTGGGTTCCTGTTGGTCCTGACGTCTCCGGCCACCTGCTATCCTCCGGGAACTGTACCGCCCTTGCAGGAGAGTGGGGTTGTTTGCAGTTGCAGAGGGAGGGGGCAAGGGAGGTACAGTTCCCAGTCTCAGCTCCAGTCCAGGGGGGTGGCCGGAGATGTCAGGACCAATGGGACAGCGACCCCCAGGCCCACTGCAAGCACGGAGATCCCAGAGACCCACAGCCAGCAGCAGCCCAGCCCCGTTCCAACTCCAGAGAAACACTGCAAACTGCCCGGAGACGTCAAGACCACTAGAAGCCGTTCACCGAGCTGCGCCCCCTCATCGGGACACCGACCCCCAGGCCCACTGCAAGCACGGAGATCCCAGATACCCACAGCCAGCAGCAACTCCAGCCCAGCCCCGCTCCAACTCCAGAGGAACACGTAGGGGCAGAAGTTGATGGTGTGCAAGTTACGTCTTATTCTTGGGGTGGCGCAGCTGGGGCTGTGGGCGAACTGCCACTTGTCGCCGTAGCGGCCCATCGGGGAGCGGATTCCTCTGGAGTTGGAGGGTGAGGGGGGTATTGTGCTGTTTGATCGCCCCCTGCTATCCCAGGGACAGGGAGACACAGCGGCTTTTTAGACTGGTGGGCAATCACATCCAAAGTTCTGCCCACACAGTCAGTACACCTCTCCTACACTGCATTTCATACAAACATTTATTCTGCAAGAAAAAACTACATTGAAGACTCAAACTCGCGACCGAGTAACTGCCAGGATCGAGGCGCAAACTCGCGACCTAGCTCGGGGATTCAAGAATCCCCGAGCTAGGCCGCCTAAGGGCATGTAGCCCCGCTAGGGTGACATGAGTGCGAGAGGTGATTCAATGCTGCGGGCACATTTACAAATTCAGGAATTCATTCAACACACTGCATTTCATACAGACCTTTATTCTGCAAGAAAAAACGACATTGAAGACTCAAACTCGCGACCGAGTAACTGCCGGGATCAAGGCGCAAACTCGCGACCTTGCGGATATGAGCCGAGCACTCTACCACTGAGCCAGCCGTTAAAATCTACGCTAAAAAATTTCCATTCCGAAGACCGACAAATTCTGAATTACGAAAAGTGTCTGGTCCCAAGGCTGTCGGATAAAAGGTTGTGCACCTGTAAATGAAGCTGTTGAAAATACTGGACAGTGGTCGTCAATGAACATTGCCCACCTGGACCTCTACATTTTGCATTTAAAATGCTTTGCTGAGTGCTCCTGAATGTATCATCTCTAAGGGGAGGGATTGAGAGGATGAGGGGAAAAAAAACTCAATTTCCCACCTGCTCCCTCTGTTTTCTTCTTCTGTGGGGTGAACCCAATAATAACTGCTCTGTTGGTAATAGTTTATTTGAATGAATATGTCTAAACTGTTGCACCAGAAACAACATTGCATGGCAGAATTGGCCCTTCTGGAGTTGCCGAATTGCTCCTTCCTTTAATGGTGGCCTTTTTGAGGGATGGAGAAGACAAACATCTGCTTTTGCCTCGAGGTTATGATGCTTTTGTGTGGAAGTGTTTCCTGGTACAGGCAGTTCCTGTGTCATGTGAAGGCTTTGTTCTTGCAAACTCTCATTAAGCTGATTTCTCTCCAAGTCAGAAACATAAACTTTCTACAGTAATCCATGTTGCATTGTCTACATATACTTGCTATAATTTCATTTTATTCAATAATTGCTAATACTAATATTTAAACAAACAGAATGTATACCGTATCCAATTGTTAATGGTTACCATGAAACATTTTGTTATTAGTAGCTTGGAAAATGTTTTTTTTAAATGTAGTTGTTGGAATCTGATAGAAAAGGATGGCGAAGCATGGAGCTGAAGAAGAGTTGGGGAGGTGGGAACAGTTGGGCGTAGAACTGGTGGGAGGAGTGTGCGGTTGATGGATTGATGGAGTGGATGGGGAAGAGCAACAAAACTGTGTGATGTGGGCTGGAATAGTGTATCTGTGAGAGAACTGGAGTAGATCTGGGAGAGCTTGGGACTGTTTTGTATCTCTAGAATATTGTTTATAGAAACATAGAAAATAGGTGCAGGAGTAGGCCTTTCGGCCCTTAGAGCCTGCTCCGCCATTCAATCTGATCATGGCTGATCATCCAACTCGGTATCCTGTACCTGCCTTCTCTCCATACCCCCTGATACCTTTAGCCACAAGAGCCACATCTAACTCCCTCTTAAATATAGCCATGAAATGGCCTCAACTACCTTCTGTGGCAGAGAATTCCAGTATGTACTTTAGTTTATTTGATGCTCGCAAATTAACTGTGACATTGTTCCATGTTATCAGGTCTGACAGATGTTTGGCATCAATGGGTAACCTAGAGGATGCATGGCATTGTATGGCCTAATAAAGTGCTACAACTGCATTACTTGAATCTGTTCTTTCTCCATCCCATCATGGGACACCAGATTTATTTTTCTTTGAACTCTCCTAATATCTTGCCATCATGTTGCCTATTTTTTTCCAGAATACCACAGTTTCTAGCTTCATTGTTCTCCTTTGCTCTCGTCACTTTGTGTTCTTATTTGATTCTCCTTTCTCCTGGTTTGTCCAAGCTCTCTTTTGATCTCCCACATCATCATCCTCCTATTTTTTCTCCCTCACCAAACAGGTTCCTTGTTATAACTGTATTTCTAGCTTGATTCACGTACAATGCTTCCCGTAGAGGGTGACGGAAGCTGCATGCTGTGTGTACGCTTGGAAAGATGGTTTGTTGGGAATCCTTTCAAATAAGAGGTACATGATCTGTAGCAAGTTTTATTTCTAAATTTTCTATTCTCTCACAGTGCTAAGGGTGGCCGTCATGACAGCAAACGTTTGCTTGCTGCTTGAGCGACAAACTATCCTGATTTATTCGGTTGTACAATCTGTGTACTTCAGGCTTCTGTAAGTGAATCCTCATAAAACAATTACTAGTTAGTCACCGTCAGTATACTTGGCTTATGAGGAATTTAATGTGGAAGTATGTTAGAATAAACTAAAAGAATAATGTAACACCTGTAGAATAAATTGTAGCGATGGAAACTTAATTGACACTTAATTCCTTGTCTTTTTCTCTGCAGGGTAAAACAAATGACAGAGACGTGGATTAATCCTTTGGGACTAAACTAATTTGATTGAAGACGGCATTGGAGGCTTTCTTAACCGTAGCAGACGCCACCTGCTGATCATTTGCAAAGATTGATGGCGTATTTGTGCTTAGTTTTGATTCCTGATACACTTATCACAGTAAGAATATTTTTCAGTAACATTTGTTATGTCTGTCTAAAGTTAGTATAATTCGTTTTGATAATTGTCCAACTGTGTAAATAGCATTCTGTTTCCATTTTTAATTTTCATATTTTGAGTATTTCCCATTTTGAAATTATAGTGATATTTTTGTATTTATAAGAATAGCGTATTTATATATTATGTAACTTGTATAGCTCACAATTTTAAAAGAAATATACTTGGTGCAATGTGCATGTGTTGAGTCTCTCTTCAGCCTTTGAATGTTCCTTCTGGTAGTTTTCATGTAAAGGGTTGGAGTACTTGTTGCTCTGTGCTGAAGCCCTGCTTCAAGACGGTGTTTCACTTCCAAGCCTTCCACGTGCTTGGCATTGTGCGTTTTAGTGCACTGCCTACTCCCTTTTGGGACATGTCTGCTGTTGATCTGAATTTATTAAAATTCTTATTTTTTTAATTAGATGCTCAAATTTACCAAGTTTAAATTGAGTGTAAATGAGTTTAAAAATGCATTAATTAAAATAAACCATGTATTTGTTTAGTCAAATACTTGAAGAACTGAGTAGAAGATATGAGAAAAAATAAAATATGCAAGTTGTAAATGAAGCATTTTCTAAATGGAGAATTCAAATAAATGCAGATGTTGAAGCTAGAAATATTTATCAGGTCTTTGGAGAGAAATATGATTGAATATTTCAAGTTGATGCCCCATAAGGACTGAGAAAATTTAGAAAGCAGAGGGAGCAAAGAGATGTCTGTGAAAGGGTGGACGTCAGGAGAAATGGATGACAGAAATCAGTGTTATAGAATCATAGTCATACAGCACATACAGGCCACTTGGTTATCATGTCTGTGCCAAACATCAAGTACCCATCTATACTAATCCCATTTACTAGGTTTGTGGCTTGAGGATTCAAGCGCTCATTCACACATTTATTAAATGTCGCGAGAGTACCCGTTGATACCACCCCTCTGGTAGTGTATTCAACATTCTGGGTACCTACCAGGGCTCTCGCTTAACTTTTTTTCCCTGTTGCCAGCCGGGCAACCTTGGCAGCTTTTTAGGTTGCCAAATGACAGTTTAGGTGGTCATTTAAGATGGCTTGCATGACTCGTGCGATAATGGGCTCGGACGAAGCGCGTAGTTACCAGTCGGCATTATACTCAATAAAGGAGAGCACGGGGGATGTCAGTGGTGTTGAATGGGGGGGGTTCAGTACGGGATGGATGGGGTAGACAAAAGTGCTGGAGAAACTCAGCGGGTGAGGCAGCATTTATGGAACGAAGGAAATAGGCAACGTTTCGGGTCGAGACCCTGCTTCAGACTGTTCCCCCCATTTTTCTTGAATGGGAGGATCAGTACAGGATGGATGGGGGGGGGGGGGGGGGGTCAGTACAGTGTGGATCGGAGGGTCTGTGCAGGATGAAGGGGTAATCACTACAGGATGAATGGGGGAAGGTGCGTGGATTGGTACAGGATGGATGGGGGAATCAGTACAGGATGGATGGAGGAGGTGCAGGACGGATGGGAAAGGGGTAAGTACAGGGTGAATTGGGGAACCCAGTGTAGGATAGATAGATGGGGGGGGGGGGGGGGCGGGTATGGCGGCAGGAGAATTAATGCGAGGTGGATAGGGTGATCAGCGCAGGATGAATAGATTGGAGGGGGGAGATGGGGAGGGGGGCACAGGGGATGTCAGAGGACTGAATGGAAGCGGGAATGTGGATCAGTGCGGGATGTAGAGGAGGGGTCCCATGATAACGGGAGGGGTGGTGGAGGGGGCATACAAGAGAGAGTGAGTGAGAAGGGGGGGGGCGAGGTGGGGAGGAAGGAAGGTCAACGCTCCTCGGACAACAGCGCCTGCTGCCTTGACCATTGGGAATTCCTCCCCACCGCCTCCCTCCTCCGCCAGCCAACGGTGCCGAGCGGTGCACCTCAAAGATCCTATAGCTATAGTATCTTTGGTGCAGCTGCTTCAGAAGTGTCGGGGCGAATGACGGGTCCCGCACAGCAGCAGCAGCAGCCGCAGTAGCGGCTCCATCACCAACTCCTCCCTGATAGCGGCCGCTGCTTGCAAACCGCTAGCGGCAAACCCGCTAGCCCCCTCCATCTCCTCCTCCCCCCCCCCCCCCCCCACCCCCCCCCCCGCCCCTGATAGCGCGGCCGCTGCTTGCAAATCCACTACCCGGCGCTTTCAAAACAAACCCTCCCGTACGCTGAGGCCGGGAGGAGGGAGGGAGGGGGTGGCCTCGGCGTACGGGAGGGTTTGTTTTGAAAGCGCCGGGTAGTGGATTTGCAAGCAGCGGCCGCTATCAGGGCGGGCGGGGTGCGGGAGGAGGAGGAGATGAAGCCGCTGTAGTGGCCGCTGCTGCCGCTGTTCAGGGCCCGTCATTCACTGCGACCCTTTGTCACCACGCACCTAGTATCTTTATCACGCAATACAGTCGTCACTGCCGACACAAAACGTCGCGTTCCTTGTCTCCATAGATGCTGCCTGACCCGCGGAGTTACTACAGTTTTTTGCGTCTATCTTTGGTACAAACCAGTATCTGGTTGCCAAGCCGGGCAAAATGACTCGGCGTTTAGTTGCCCGGCGCCGCTTTGAGTGGTCAATGGCACCCGGGCAACCGTTAATTTCGAGCCCTGCCTACCCTCAGTGAAGAAAACTTCTCAAGTGTCTACAGATTCTTCTCCTACCACCTTATTCTTCACCATAAACCTATGGTTTTTGATGTCTCATGGGGAAGTTTCTCACCATCTATCCCATTTGTGCCAATTAAACATTAGTATGCTTCAGCCAGGTCCTCCTCAGGCACCTCTGCTCCAAAGGACAGTTGGCCACACCCAGCCTTTCCAGTCTCTCATAACAGAAACATTCCATCTCTGGCAACATCCTGTCAAATATGCTCTGCACTCTTTCCAGTGGAAGCACATCTATCCTATAGTGTGCTGGCCAGAACTTCACACAATTGTCCAGTTGTGGCCAAACCTAAGTTTTTTTGCGGGTGTTCCATGATTTCTTGGTCAAATTATTATGCTAGGGAACTTATCCGATTGTTCCTAAATATTCCCCAGAGGTTATGGTGTATGTCTTGCACTTATTAGACCTCCCAAAATGCACCATCTCGCACTTAACAGGATTAATTCCAACTCCTAGAAACTTGTCCAATTTACCAGATGACCCATAGGAAAGTAAGTTTAAGGCGTGTTAATGGTAGCAAATGGTGGCAGTGAGCTGTTAACATTTTTGGGATCTTATCTGGCAGATTGTTTTATTGCGACCGGATGGGAC
Organism: Leucoraja erinaceus; assembly: GCF_028641065.1. Classification (NCBI taxonomy): domain Eukaryota; kingdom Metazoa; phylum Chordata; class Chondrichthyes; order Rajiformes; family Rajidae; genus Leucoraja; species Leucoraja erinaceus. The sequence continues at coordinate 12,525,707 of NC_073403.1, forward strand.
AGCATACATTTCCTAGCACTGACATTGAAAGTGACCTCTCAGACATTTTTTTTTTCCTGCGAGTTCAAGAAAGAATTAAGTACAATAGTTGTGAAACCCTATAACAAAGAGATGTATTTGGAGAGAAATATCATTGCAGGTAACCTCTCATAATTGAAGGTTGACAAGTACAAATTATACTCCTATTTGGCAGTGTTTTAGAATGTATGTTGCTTTACAGAAATGGGTGAATGATTTAGGTGGATGTAGAAAATATATAATTGCCAACAGTAGGAACTGATGATAACATTGTGCTGCATTGGTAGAATTACACTTCCTTATTATATTAAGCTTCAACTTTTATTTATGCCATTTTCTTGGATAACAAGGATATTGAATACTCTGCCTGTGTTTTAATTTGGAACCCTTGTTCATCTTTTTTTCCTTTATTGGTTTGATTCAATTTTATAATGCTGATTTACATAATCTTGACCTTATTTCTATAAACTTCTCATGTTCCTTTTTGATCTGTCATTCTCACCCTAGAGTGCATGATCACCTTGGAGTGAGCACCGAAAATTACAGTGTGTCTGTTAGGTTTTACTAAAGTCATTAGCCAACAAGAGGAGGTTATTCAGCCCATTGGGTCCATAGCTGCTCTTAGCATAAATCCCATCAGTTGCAGTCACCTTCCCTTTTCCATGTAACCCTGCAAATCATTCTCTTTTAGGCACCCATTAATTTCTCTTTAGTTTTTTGTTTACTTGCATGTCGGGGTAATTTACAGCAGCCAATTAACCAACTAGGCCATCTTTAAGATGTGGGAGGAAAGGAGGACCCAGTGGAAAACTCCATGTGCACAGGAAGAAGTGCAAACTCTGCATTCAAGATTGAACATGGTCCCTAAAGCTGTAAGGTAATTTTGTTACAACATTTTCAAGAAAGGCCTGGCCTGCTTGTTGCCCTGGCCTTGTGGCTACTGTCTGACTCCTTAAAATGTCCAGCCCATCATATCGTTAGAAGTATATGGTGTTGAATGAGTTGGGTTTTCATACAGAAAGCAAAAAAATGGTGTTGGAGCATGTGTGTTCCTCTATTTGCCACTAGATAGGAAGGGCCAGCTTCTGTGAAGATGGTGAACTGTCCAGATAAAATGAAGGGCCATCAATCATTAAAGTCGACTGTTTTTATCTCTGCAGATGCTTGTCCAACTTGCTAAATATTTCTACTATTCTGTTTTTGATTTATTATTGTTAGGTGAACTGAGTTTTAGTGAAAACCTTTGTTTTACATGTTCTGCAGACAAATTGTACCATACATGGGAACAACCAAATCATACATCGGTACAACAGATAGTGCAAAGAGAAAATAAACAGACTGCAGAATACAGTATTAAAGCTGCAGAGAAAGTTTGCATTAAAAAATGTACAATTAGATAAATTGAGTAGTTGAGTAGTTCACAGATCTTCACACTTATCAATAATCTGATAACAGTGAGGAAGAAGCTGTTCCTGATTAAGATTTTCAGCAACTGCGGTGCTTTGTATTTCAAAGTCTTTTTTTCCTCCACGTGCTTTCATTCATCTCCTTATGTTTGTATCTCCTGCAGAGATACTGAGTGAGATTGACAAGCCTTCTCTCTGAGTGAATTCCCACTGTTTGTTCATTAAATCTCTCTTGTCTCAACCCTATTACAAATATTCCCTTTGATCTCTACGATTCATCACCCTACCCTTAAAATGTATATGATTTATAAGGTCACAATATTTTTAGTTATATTTTCATTCATAAGCTGCTATATTAGATGCCTCTATTTCAATTGTAATCTTTTGATCATCCATTAAATGTAATCACATACCACTTCAACTCCACGAACCACGACTGGAATTAGTCATAGTCATAAAGAATGGTAACAGACCGTTCAGCCCATCTTCTTCATGCCAACCAAGATACCCCATCTATGCCAGTCCCAGCTGGCCATATTTATCCCATAATTCAACAAACCTTTCTTATTCATGTATCTGTCCAAATGTCTTTTAAATGTTGTTTATAATACCTGCATCAACTACCTGGCAGCTCATTCCATATACCCACTGACCTTTGTGTGGAAAAGGTTGCCCTTCAGGTTCCTCTCACCTTAAATCCAGGTAAAGGTAAATTTAGTGTGTGATAATGTGTTGGATTTACATTCTGGTGTACTGACAAAAAAAACTTGGGATGTTGTACTTGATTGAAATCTACACCGAAATTGGAAATGTTGCTGCTAAGTGGATGCTTAATCCATTGGATTTACATTCTAGGTAAAAGATTCTGTGCATTCACCCTATCAATCCCGTTCATGATCTTATACACCTCTATAAAAATCACTCTTCGACCTCCTGCTCTCCAAGGAATAAAGTCCTAGTTTGTCCAACCTCTCCCTATAGCTCAGGCTTTTAACTCCTGGCAACATCCTCGTAAATTTACTTTGCACTCTTTCCAGTTTAACAACATCCTGTAGCAGGGTGACCAAAATGGAATACAATACTCCAAATGCCGCCTCATCAACATGTTAGACAACTGTAACATCCCAACTTCCATATTCAATACCCTGAATGATGAAGAATGATGAAGGCCAAAAGCCTTCTTGACCATCCTATCTACCTATGACAGTGGTTCTCAACCTTTTTTCAGTGATGTACCCCCTGTGAAATATTTTTTCAGCCAAGTACCCTCTAACCAGCGCAAAGCATTTTTGGTTGGGAAAAAAAAGACTTAAAACAGAGCGCTGTGCCATCAGTGTCTGATTTATTAAACTTTGGAACTGATAAACACATACAAAATTCAAACATTTGAAAAAAAACTATTTCGAACATTTTAAATGTTAATAATCCATGACTAAATTTATTGCAAATATTTCTCATCACATAGTGATTCAAACTACTGTAGTGAAAACAGTGACCATATAACCATTTAAAACTATAAAATGAACCATTTAAAACTCCATAAATGTGCAAAACACTGCTCATTTGTAGTGGTCTCTCTTGAACTATTTGGAAATAAAAAGATATAACTAAAAAAAAGAAAGAAATAATTAACTTAATTATAAATAAAGATTTGTGCACATAAAAATAATTATCAACATAAAGTGTCCTCTTTTGGGATAGTAAAGATCTGTGCTCAAAAATAAATCATTAACTTAATTTTAAATAAAAGCAGAAATTGCTAAAAATAAAAAATAAAAATATTTATCATCTTAAAATATCTTTTTAAGAATCAAAAAGAAGACTGACATCTTAACATTACAAACTGTCAACACTTAATATTGCATTGTTGCACTGAACTGAGTGTTTTTGCACTTAGTGAGACATTTTAGTGAGACACTTGGGCTTGTGCTTCACTGAGGATCTTTTTCATTCTTGGTGGCAGGGAGGCAACTGCTGTGATCAAGCTCTTCTCCGGGCACAGTCTGTTTCTCTGCTTTGTTTTGATCACAGTCATTGCAGAGAAGGAGGCCTCACATAAATATGTGGAGGCAAAGGGTAGTAGCTGCTCTAAAGCTTTCTGTCCCAGGTCAGGGTGCTCCTGCTTCACACACACCCAAAACTGTTTAAGTGTGAACATGGCAAACTTCATCTGGAGGCTACGATCAGATGACACTTCCAAGAGTTTTTCCTGATAGGTGACAGGGAGCTTGCTTCGGTTTGCTTTGGACAAGAGAAATGGGTTTCTCACCCAATCCAGCTGTGCAGATTTCTCTTCCATGTCAGGAAAGTAGGAATGAAAATCCTGTATCAACTTGGTCAAATGTCCCACTATGACCAAGTTGACTGGAGCTCTGTCCACATCCTCACTAGAGAGAAAATCATCCAGCTGAGGAAAGCAGGTGAAATCCTCCTGTGCACAGGCCCTTCTCCACAGCACTGCTTTCTTCAGGAAGCCACCCACCTTGTCATACAGGTTTAAAATGCTGGTGTCCTTGCCCTGCAGAGACATATTCAGTTCGTTCAGTTTGCTGAATATATCTGCCAGATAGCACAGCTTTGCAAGCCAGTCTGTGTCCTGGAACAAGGTGGCATGGGAAGATCTGTGCTCAATCAGAAAGGCGTGTACTTCGGATCTTAATTCCAACAGCCGGTTGAGTATTCTCCCTCGAGAGAGCCAGCACACTTCTGTGTGCAGCAGCAGTTGTGTGTGTTCAACTCCCATATTTTCGCAGAGGCAGCGAAACAGGCGTGCATTAAGTGGCCTTGACTTAATGAAGTTGATCACTTTGATGTTGCTGTTCAAAACGTCATGTAACACAGGGCTCATTTTCTTGGACGCCAATGCCTCCCTGTGTATGACACAGTGAGTCCACATCACGTCGGGGTTTTCTTTTTTAATGCGCGCTATTAGTCCTTTCGCGCTGCCCGTCATTGATGCTGCTGCGTCTGTACAGATGCTGCTGCAGGATTTCCAGCGCAAACCGTTTTCACGGAAAGCGGCATTGACAACATCAAATATGTCCTCTCCTGTTGTTTTCCCCTTTAAACTTTTGCAGAATAGTATGTGCTCATAAATGTCGTCAGTATCAACGTACCTCACAAAAGCAACAAGTTGTGCATTTCCACTGACATCTGTGGATTCATCCAGCCGGAGTGAAAAGGAGGCGCTAAGTTTTCTCACAACTTGCTCGACAATGTCTGTTCCCATTGTATCTACTCTGCGGCAAACAGAGTCATTTGACAACGGTACAGTCTTTAATTTCTCCGCTGCGTTTTTGTCCAGCATAGTCTCAGCCAGCACTACAGCCACTGGAAGGAGAAGGCCTTCAGCGATAGTGAATGGCTTCTTGGCTTTAGCTACGAGCAAAGATACTGCATAAGAGGCCTCCAGGGCTTTGGCTGATGCTGTGGAGGCCTTCCGCATCGTGTCTTGAGATGATCTGAATTCAGACAGTTTCCTCTTAAAAACGTCAGGTGGATTACCAACGTGACATCCATGTTTTGTCTTAAGATGACGCTGCAGATGTGCTGGCTTCATGCTACTGTTAGCTAATTTCTCCCCACAGAAAAAACACAGTGCCTTGGGTGGGTTGCAACTTGTGGACGTAAATCCAATTAAAACATAATCTTCAAGATACAGCCGGAATTTTTCCGGCTCTGGTTTGGCCTTCTTTGCCACTTGTCCCTCCGTGTTTTCAAAAGAATTGCTGCTACGCTTCAACCACAACTCCATCGTTTGAGTTGTGATTGACAGGTGATGCCGGGTGGCATATGACAGGTTGGGTCGAACCATCCTGGAATGGGGGAGACTCTGGGTTTTTAGGATAATGAAATTGAATAGCCTACTGAATATAAAATTCATTTTATGAACTTATACTTATATTTTCCTGAAATATTTATTAAATAATTATTTTTAAAGGATTTTTGCATGGATGCTACTTTTTAAATATATGTAGGCCTATATTTTAAAATCTCACGTAACCCCTGGAGTGCCTTCACGTACCCCCATTTGAGAACCACTGACCTATGACACCACTTTCAGTGAACTGTGTACCTGCACTTTCAGTTCCCTCTGCTCCACAACACTCCCCACGGTCCTGCCATTCACAGTGTAGGTTCTACCCTAGTTTGTCTTCCCAAAATGCAATGCCTTAGTTACCACCATTGAAGTTCATTAACCATTCCTCAGCCCACTTGCCCGCTGATCACAAACCTCCTGTGATTTTTGATAACCAGGTTCACTCTCAACAATACCACCTTCTTCCTAAGTCACTGCCTCTTTCCTGTGCTGCATTGTTTTTTATAACCAATCTTTTGAGTTTTCTTGATCTATTTTTGTCTCCATGTCTACTCGTTGTCAAATATAGTGTGTGATAATGTGTTGGATTTACATTCTGGTGTACTGACAAAAAACACTTGGGATGTACTTGATTGAAATCTACAGAAATGGAAGTTTTGCTGCTAAATGGATGCTTAATCCATTGGATTTACTTTCTGGTATGTTGGCATAATCTTTGAAATGCTTGTTAGGCATCATGTCAAAGAGAAATACTGAATATTCATGAAGTGGATGTCTTGTAGCGGAATTGGGAAGTGCTGATTGAAACAGAAAAAGTGAGTTTTCTGAAATTGTTGCTTTCTGGAGCTGACACCAAATTCAAGAATATGCTGAGACAGAAGATGAGTTTCTGTTTCTTGGTTGTTATGCGCCTCATTACAAAACAGTCAGAGTTGTAAGAGTGGACATGGGATAGCAAATTAAAATAGGTGCTTGAGATATCAGGGTTGCCCCTGAGGACTGATTACAGGTGAGATGCAAAGAAATAACCCAATTTGCATTGGTTTTCTCCAAAACAGAGGAGACCATTGAGTGGAAGATGTTTAATTGAGTCGCTGTTTCACCTGAAAGGATTGATTGAGGCCATGAAGGGAGGAAGGGGATAAGTAATTGGGCAAGTGTTGGCTCTCTGGGGAAGTACTGTAAGAATGGGAGTGATGGGTAAAGATAGAGCAGCTGACCAGGGAATTGTGAAGAGAAGTGACCATTTAGACAATAAACAATAGGTGCAGGAGTAGGCCATTCGGCCCTTCGAGCCAGCACTGCCATTCAATGCGATCATGGCTGATCATCCCCAATCAGTACCCCGTTCCTGCCTTTTCCCCCATAACCCCTGACTCCGCTATCTTTAAGAACCCTATCCAGCTCTCTCTTGAAAGCATCCAGAGAACCTGCCTCCTCTGCCCTCTGCGGACATTTAAAATGTTGAAAGGAAAAAGGTGCTGATCTGTTGAATGGGTCAATCTCATTGAATGTGGCAGAAATTGCAAACAATTATTTATAAATGTGGAGGCTGGTCGTGTGAAAAGAGAAGACATAGGGAACATGTACACCCACAAAAAGTATGTGGAATCTCTGGAGATGTTACATCAATGTTTTTTTTTGTGCATGTTCTTCCAAATGCATTGACTGCAAACCAGACTATGATGGAGATGATGAGGACAGACTCTATGATATAGAATTGGACCATCATTGCCTGTGGCAGATTATGCTTCCTCAGCTGCAGCAGGAAGTACACCAGGACGCCAGCTGTGACACTTCCTGTCTGTAGGCAGATTCCTCCCCATCTTGGATCAGTCCAATCAGGGTTTTGTCATCCGCAAACTTGAGAAGCTTGACAGAGGAGACAGTGGAGGTGCAGTCATTAGTGTAGAGGAGAGGGGAGAGTACGCAGCCTTGCGGTGCTCCTATACTGAGGGTTTGCGGGTCCGAGATGTGCTTTCCCAGCCTCACATGCTGCTTCCTGTCTGTCAGGAAGCTGGTGATCCACTGACAGAGGGGTTCAGGCACAGTCAACTCGGAAAGTTTGGAGTGTAGTAGCTCTGGCACAATGGTGTTGAATGCAGAGCTAAAATCAACAAACAAAATTGTCGCATAGGTCCCCTGGCGGTCTAGGTGCTGGAGGAAGAAGTGCAGGCCCAGGTTGACTGCGTAATCCACAGATCTCTTGGCCCGATATGCAAACTGCAAAGGGTCCAGTGGGGGGGTTGTGATATTTTTCAGCTTGGCCAGCATGTCTTTCAAGGGTCTTCATGACTCCAGAGGTCAATGTGACAGGCCTGTGGTCATTAAGACCAGTAATCCTTGCCTTTTGGGTACAGGGACAATAGTGGAGACTTTGAAGCAGGCAGAGACAGTACAGGTTTGTAGGGACTGGTTGAAAATGTCTGTGTAGATATTTGTTCGGCATAGAGCTTGAGAGTAGAGTGGGAAACATTGTCCGGTCTTGGAGATTTCCAGCTTTGCTGTCTTCTGACAGGCCTCTCCAACTCCTCTATTTGTATTGTTGATGATGGAGAAGTGATGTTGTGCAGCACGGAGGGTGTGGGTAATTGGGTGTGAAATGGTGAATGTAGAGGGGTGTGTGGGAAAGGGTCCAGTCTCTTCACACTGGAGTCTTGCTTTAAGTAGGTGTGAAGTGGTGAATGGGGAGGAGTGGGTGCAGAAGGGTCCATTCTTTGCAAACTTGGGTCTGGCTGTGTTTGTTGGGGAGGGGGTACCAGGGTTATGTTTCTGCTTGTCAAACCTGCAGTAGAACACATTCAGGTTGTTGGTCAGCTGACGATTGTCCAAAGAGCAGGGGGCTTTCCTCTTGTAGCTGGTGATTTCTTGCAAGCCCTTCCGAACTGAAGAAGTGTCACGAGCTGTGAACTTGCTCCTCAACTTCTCAGAGTACCTTTCCTTGGCAGCTCTGATTCCTCTTCTCAGCTTGTACTTGGCCTGTCTGTAGAGGTCTGCATCCCCGCTCCTGTAGACCTCCCCTTTAGTTTGTCGGAGCTGTCTGAGTTCTGCAGTAAACCAGGGCTTGCTGTTGTTGTTGAGCCAGGTCCGGGTCCTAGTTGGAATGCAACTGTCCTCACAAAAGCTAACATATGATGATACATTGTCTGTATACTCATCGAGGCCTGTGGTTGCTTCCCTGAACACATTCCAATCCGTGCAGTCAAAGCAGGATTGCCGGTTCTCAATGCCCTCGCTTGTCCACCTTTTCGTTGTTCTGACCACAGGCTTTGCAGATTTTAGTTTCAGCCTGTAGGTTGGAATAAACTGAACTAGACAATGATCAGAGAGACCCAGACCCGCCCGGGGAACAGAGCGATATGCGTTCTTGATTTACGTGTAACAGTGTTCAAGTGTGCTCTCCCACCACCACCCTGTGTGTGTAAAAAAAAATTACCCTTCAGGTTCCTATTAAATCTTTCCCCTCTCACCTTAAACCTATGTCTTCTGGTTCTTGATTCCCCGACTCTGGGTAAAAGACTGTGCATTCACTCTATCATAATCTTATATACCTCTGTACGATCATTCCTCTGCCTTCTGCGCTGCAAGTAGTTAAGTTCTAGCCCGTCAATTCTCTCCCTATAGCTCAGGCCCTCAAGTCCTTAGTAAATCCTTGTAAATCTTTTCTGCCCTGTTGCAAGCTTATCAACATCCTTCTTCTATGGCAGGGTGACCAAAACGGAGCATAACACTTCAAACCTGACCTCACCAATGTGTTGTACAATTGTAACATGACATCTCAATTTTTATACTACATATTGACACAAAAGGCTGGAGTAACTGAGTTATCTCTGGAGGTCACTTAACCTTTCTCTCCAGAGATGTTGCCTGACCTGCTCAGTTACTCTAGTATTTTGTGTCTATTCTTGGTATAAGCAAGCATCTGTAGTACAGGTGCACAACCTTTTATCCGGTGTTCCAGAAACCGAAAAGCTCCGAAAACCGGCCATTTTTTCCAGATGTCGTCTGCGCACCAAAGCTCGCGTTTGGCGCCAAACTTGACCCAAAACGACCCACGGTCAACCCAGGTCTGTACTACTGTAGCGGCTGCCTCCTCCCTGGAGACCGGGAGACGCTTAAACATCTGTAAATCATTGCTTAAATGTTAGTCAGTTAGTTTGGAGGGCTTTTACGTGAAGGGGGGTGAAGGGGTAAACTTTAATTCTTAGTCCCCTACCTGGTCGGAGAGGCGGGGAGCGGTCAATGCCTTACCGGGTCGCTGTGCAGTAAGCTCCGCAGCGCTGTGGCCGGTGGGGCCGCGGGCGGCCGGCCGGTTGTAGCTCCGACCCCGGCAACTCTACCCCTGGCTGCGAGGCGCTCCAAATCCAGCGCGGCCCGCGGCCGGACGCCCCAGCTCCGCGAATGTCGGGAGTCGGCGGCGTCGCAGCGCTGGGATACCAGCGGGGTGCGGGCAATGCCTTACCGGGTCGCCGTGCGGCAAGCTCCGGAGCGCTGTGGCCGCCGACACACAACATCGCGGAGCGTCGCTGGATTTGGAGCCGCGCAGCCAGGGGTAGAGTTGCCGGGGTCGGAGCTCCAACCGGCGCCGCCCGCGGCCGGACGGAGCCCCCAGCTCCGCGGCTCCAAATCCAGCGACGCTCCGCGAATGTTGGAAGAAGGCGGCCACAGCGCTCCGGAGCTTGCCGCACGGCGACCCGGTAAGGCATTGCTCGCTCCCCGCTGGTATCCCAGCGCTGCGACGCCGCCGACTGCCGACATTCTCGGAGCTGGGACGTCCGGCCGCGGGCCGCGCTGGATTTGGAGCGCCTCGCAGCCAGGGGTAGAGTTGCCGGGGTCGGAGCTACAATCGGCGCCGCCCGCGGCCGGACGGAGCCCCCAGCTCCGCGAGGTTGGGAGTCGCCGACCAGGTAGGTAGGGGACTAAGAATTAAAGTTTCCCCCTTCACCCCTACACCACCACCACCACATAAAATCCCTCCAAACTAACTGACTAACATTTATGCAATGATTCTCCCGGTCTCCGGGGAGGAGGCAGCTGCTCCAGACTTTTCAAGCCGCCCGCGCTACATACCTAATCTACGCTAAAAATCTTCCATTCTGAAATCCGAAAATGTCCGAAATCCGACAAGTGTCTGGTCCCAAGGCTTTCGGATAAAAGGTTGTGCACCTGTATAGAATTTGGGAGGTCATGTTACAGTTATATAAGATGTTGGTGAGGCCGCATTTAGAGAATTGTGTTCAGTTTTGGGCACCATGTTATTGGAATGTTGTCAAGATGGAAAGGGTGCAGAGAAGATTTACGAGGATGTTGCTAGGACTCGAGGGCCCTAGCTTTTGAGAGAGGTTGGGCAGGAACTATTGAGCTTCTATTCCTTGAAGCGCAGGAGGATGAGGGGTGATTTTATCGAGGGGTACAAAATCACGAGAGGAATAGATCGGGTAGATGCACAGTTTCTTGCTGAGTAGGGGAATCGAGAAACAGTGGACATGACTTTAAGGTGAGTGAGGGAAAGATTTAATAGGAACTGAAGGAGTAACTTTTTTTTACACAAAGGGAATGAGCTGCCGGAGGAAGTAGTTGAGCCAAATATTATCACAACTTTTAAGAAACATTTAGCGAGGTACATGGTTAGGATAGGTTTGGATATGGGCCAGGTGCAAGCAGGTGAGACTAGTATTGATGGGATATGTTACTACGGCGTGAGTAGGTTTGGCCAAAGGGCCTGTTTCTATGCTGTATGATTCTATGCAGTTCCCTTTTATTTAATTCTATACTCAATACCCTGACTATTGAAGGCCACTATACTAAAACCTCGATCATTCTACCTATCCATGATGACACTTTCATGGAACTATGTACCTGCACTCCTAGATCCGTCTCCCCAGGGCCTTGCCTTCCACTCTGAATGTCTTGCCCTGGTTTGACTTTCCAAAATGCAACACTTAGCATTTTGGTGCATTAAGCTCCATTAACCATGCCTCAAGTCTTTTGCCCAGCCGATCAAGTTCTATTTTCTTGTAGATACCCTCACATCTATGTGTTAAGTATATCTGAAGCTTAAAACAGAGCTTAGAATATAGAACAGTACTGCACAGGAATGGGCCCTTTGGCCCACAGAGCCTGTGATGCCAAGTTAAATTAATCTCCTCTGCCTTCATGTGATCCAGACTGTCAACTGCCACTTCTGTTCTAATTTGAGTTTTCTTGATAAAGCACTCAAGACCACATGCAGAGAATTCCAAAAATGCTCATCCCTCCCCAAATGTCCAGCACCATAATTTAGGAGTGTGACCCCAGTTCTCGTATATAGGGTAAAGATAATTTCTTCATCTCTCCTGTTGATTAAGTTATGAACCTTGTTGAACCTACTTGAGGTTCAGTCTGCTTTATCTCTCTTATGACAACACTGCAATTCCTAGAATGAATCAATCAATCTTGTAAAACATCCCTGTACTCCCTCTATTCAAAGTATATACTTCCTTGGACAGGGAGACCAAACCAATACACATAACTCCATATAATTGGAGTGGGTTATCTTTTCTTATACTAAAATCCTCATGCATTAAGGGCAATATAATGGGTAGACGCAAACATTATATTGCCGTTGTGTAAGAAAGAACTGCAGATGCTGGTAAAATCGAAGGTAGACACAAAATACTGGAGTAACTGAAGAAATGCCTCGACCCAGAAACGTCACCCATTCCTTCTCTCCATAGATGCTGCCTTACCCGCTGAGGTACTCCAGCATTTTGTGTCTACCTTCGATTTTACCAGCATCTGCAGTTCGTTCTTACACAAAGGCAATATAATGTTTGCCTTCTTAATTGCTGGCTATACCTACATATCAATATACAATCATCAAAGTCCAATTGAACCATTGAAGTATATTACCCTCAACCTCGTTGTTGGGATCTTGGTCAAAGTGGAAATTATAGAAGCTTTTTTCCTTTGCTGGTTGAATGAAAATTGAATCAGTAAAATGAAATTGACTTCCCAGGCTTCTGAATCTAACATAATTGCTAGCTCTCTGGACTATCAGTTTTATAGGCATTATTTATTGTAAATTTCTGATGGCCCTTTTGCAGTTTGTAGAAGATGAGAATTGAGAAGTGGGTTGATAACTTGCTCATTGGTTTTTAATACCATTTTGTTTACTTTGACAATGCTTTCACTTTAAGTGGTGCCTGCTTTTTCTCAAATTGTTTTGTGGCTGAATTTCTACACATGAGATTGATCTGGCCAATTGCTGATTTATAAAAAATCATTTTTAATAGATGGCACTGAAATCAAAGGATTAGAATTAATAACGTTGCACTGATAGGAAAAAGAACTCGCCATATGACGGTGGAAGCAGAAGCAAGAAGATGTGGCTGAAGAAAGCAAGTGTTTGACATTGAATTAACACAGCTATAGATACTGCGTGGTCGGGAAAGAACAAACTGAAGGAAATATATTATCAAATAGAATGCATTGTATGTAAAAACAGAAGTTGGTAACCAAGTGAAGATATTACAAGTGCACAACCACATTCTCTCCACCGTGTGGCACTAAGTATTGTCAGATTTAATTATATTTAGCTTTGACTCCTTATTAATAGCTTTAATAGTTAGTGATAATCTTAAACCCAGCATTTGCAGTACATACAATCTACACACAATATCCCAGAACGAAGAAGTGAAAATAGGTGGTTGGAAATTTTTGCAAAGTAATTAAAAAGAAATAACTGAAATATCACATTTACATAAGTATTCAGACCCTTTGTTATGACACTCAAAATTGAGCTTAGGTTCATCCTGTTTCCATTGATTATACTTGAGATGTTTCTACAACTTGATTAGAATCTACCAATGGTAAATTAAATTGATTGTACATGATATGGAAAGGCACATCTGTCTACATAAGGTCCCATAGTTGACAGTGCATGTCAGAGCAAAAACCAAGCCATGAAGACGAAGGAAGACGAAGATCTGGGGAAGGGTATAAAACAATTTCTGTAGCATTTCAGGTCCTGAAGAGCACAGTGGCCTCCCTCAATCTTAAATGGGAAGAACTTTGGACCCACCAGGACTTTTTATAGAGCTGGCCGCCCGGCCAAACTGAGCAATTCGGGGAGAAGGGCCTTGGTCGAAGAGGTAACGAAGAACCCGATGGTCACTCTGACAGAGTTCCAGAGTTCCTCTGTGGAGATTAGAGAAACTTCCAGAAGGACAACTATATCTGCAGCTCTCCACCAATTAGGCCTTTATGATAGATTGGCCAGACGGAATCCACTCCTCAGTAAAAGGCACATGACAGCCTGTTTGGAGTTTGCCAAAAGGCATACAAAACAGAATTCTCTGGTCTAATGAAACCAAGATTGAACTCTTGGGCCTGAATGCTAAGCATCACGTCTGGTGGAAACCGCTCATCACCTGGCCAATCCTTAACCTACGGTGAAGGCATGGTGGTGGCAGCATCATGCTGTGGGGATGTTTTTCGGCGGCAGGTATTGGGAGACTACACAGGATCGAGCGAAGTATGAACGGAGCAAAGTAGAAAGAGATCGTTGATGAAAACCTGCTCTAGAGCGTTCTGGACCTCACACTTGGGTGGAGGTTCACCTTCCAACAGGTCAATGACCCTAAGCACACAGCCAAGACAACGCAGGAGTGGCTCCGTGACAAGCCTGTGAATGTCCTTGATTCAGATTCAGATTCAATTTTAATTGTCATTGTCAGTGTGCAGTACAGAGACAACGAAATGCATTTAGCAATTTAGCATCTCCCTTGAAGAGCGACATAGCAAACGATTTGAGTGTCCGGGGGGGGGGGGGGGGGGGGTGGTGATTGGCAGTCCCGAGATTGAAGTAGAGTGACAGCCGCCGGAAAGAAGCTCCTCGACCTGGTGGTTCGGCACCTGAAGAATAGCGCCTCCATGGTTGGAAAACGCTGGTTGGGGTGAGAGCAGTCCTTGGCGATGCTGAGCGCCCTCCGCAGACAGCGCTTGCTTTGGACAGACTCAATGGAGGGGAGCGTGGAACCGGTGATGCGTTGGGCAATTTTCACCACCCTCTGCAATGCCTTCCGGTCGGAGTCAAGCAGTTCCCATCCAACTGTGATGCAGTTGGTAAGGAGTGAGTGCCAGTTTGAACCCGCTTGAACATCTCTGGAGGGACCTGAAAATAGCTGTGCATCAACACTCCCCATCCAACCTGACAGAGAGTGAGAGGATCTGCAGAGAAGCATAGGATAAATTATCCAAATATAGGTGTGCCAAGTGTCATACCCAAGAAGACTTGAGGCTGTAATCGCTGCCAAAGGTGCCTCAACAAAGTGCCTCAACAAAGTGCTAAGATAAGGGTCTGAATACTTATGTAACTGTGATATTTCAGTTATTTATTTTCAATTTTTTTGCAAACATTTCTAAACACCTGTTTTCTCTTTTTTTATTATGTGGTATTGTGTGTAGATTGATGTTAAAATAAATCATTGGGTCCATTTTAGAATAAGGCTGTAACGTAACAAAATGTAGAAAAAATGAAGTGGTTTGAATACTTTTTGAATGCACTGTAAATGTTTACAGTTAATTGAATTTTTGTTTTAAAAAGTATTTAATCCTTATTTGTAATTTTATTGGAAACGTAGTGATTTCATAAAGTGCATTGATAGAATTGGAACTTCCACTGCATATAGCTCCAGCAAAATCAGATCTATATAACACTCACCTTATTGGAATGCTTTTGGAATAAATTTCTTTAAAGTGTTGATTCCACACAATCTCTCATTCCTCAGTAGGCATCATGTGCATTAAGCATGGTAAGGTGTAGATTTACAGTTAACTCCATGTAATACATAGCAGAATTTTTCAGATTTATCAGTTTGAAGATGAGCATATGGTTTTGGCTCCAGTTGTTTTTCAAAAATCAGCACAATTTTCTGGCTATGTCCTTATTTATAATTTTGAAATTAAAAGTAAGCTGACCAATTTAATTGGTAAAATTGTATTTAATAACTGGCACTCTTATTGTCCACTATTTCCTTTCATCCAAAGCTGTTGAGTTTTGTTTTGGGAACGTTGCGATTTTTCACAGTGATAATCTTTGTGAAAAACATCTAAGGTTCCCTTTTAGTCATTGATATTTTTAACATGCAAGTGTAAATCTGCAAAACAAAATGTTTTAAAATTGATCTTTGGCTTTGATAATCTTTGAATTTTATGAAATTGAAAAGGATTTATCCAGACCGATGATAAGCTGCTTGATGTTTTCTTCACTAGCTGTGGAATAAGATCTGCCATATTTATCAATAATACATCCATTACATTCGCACACTTTATGAAACCAGTTTATCTACATGTGTATCATATTTTGATTTACCTTTTCGTTCAATTTTATGTTAGGAATATGGAGAGAGATTTTCGCTCACATCCAGCTTAGTTTAAGTAAATGCATCTTCTCATAATTCTTATGCAAAAGATAAGAAATCCTGAAATGTGCTTTAAGTTGCCAGCAGAATAACCTTTACACTCAAATAGTGATGCCTATAATTATGACATGAGGTGCAAGCAAAGAAGGTTGTCCATCGTCTAATAGGCTGACATTGAGTCATACGCCTCCACCGGTGTTGAGATAGAGAGAGTGCAGTTGGTCATCATGGTCTGGCTCTAAGATAGTCATATTTATTTATTTAAAAAGAAAATTACTGTATGGAGCATTTTCCCCCTATTCTTAAATTGAAAATATGAAAAAAAAAATGTTATGATTTTCAGAGAGTAAAGTTTTAAATGTTTCAACCTTGGATAAAAGCAATGCTGAACTGACATATTTCAGGTTTGTTTTTTTATGGAAAGAGGCCATTTGCAGAATGAAGCCGATATTTCCAGGAAAAGGTAAACCAAATCTCACTTTGGGTCAGGGAATAAAATAAAAGCAGAAGTTGCTAGCAAGTTGTACAAGTAGCCAGATGATAGGAAATTGGAAATAGGAATAGGAAATTGGTAATAGAAATAGGAAATTCACTGCCTGCAAGTACAGCAGGCAGTGAAGAAAGCAAAAGGCATGTTGGCGTTTATAACAAGAGGAATCGAATATACAGCTGCACAACCTTTTATCCGGAGTTCCGGAAACCGAAAAGCTCCGAAAACCGGACATTTTTTCCAGGATGTCGTCTGCACACCAAAGCTCGCGTTTGGCGCCAAACTTGACCCGAAACAACCCACGGTCAACCCAGGTCTGTACTACTGTAGCGGCAGCCTCCTCCCCGGAGACCGGGGAGACACTTAAACATCTGTAAATCATTGCTTAAATGTTAGTCAGTTAGTTTGGAGGGCTTTTATGTGAGGGGGGGGGGGGGGGGGGGGGGGTGAAGGGGGAAACTTTAATTCTTAGTCCCCTACCTGGTTGGAGAGGCGGGGAGCGGGCAATGCCTTACCGGGTCGCCGTGCAGTAAGCTCCAGAGCGCTGTGGCTGCCGACTCCCAACATCGCAGAGCTGGGGGCTTCGGGCGTCCGGCCGCGGGCATCGCCGGTTGGAGCTCCGACCCCGATAACTCTACCCCTGGCTGGGCGGCGCTCCAAATCCAGCGCCGCCCGCGGGCGTCGCCGGTTGGAGCACCGACCCCGACAACTATACCCTGGCTGCGCGGTGCTCCAAATCCAGCGCCGCCCGCGGCCGGACGCCTGCAGCCCCAGCTCCGTGATGTTCAATGTGATCTAACGTTAAATTATAGAAATGGTTGTGTTTAATCTTTGCCACAATCTTTTCTCTTAACATCAAATCTCGGGTTTGAAAAGTAAACCACATAATTTTCCTCCTTGGTTATACATTTAACCTAGAGATGAGGTTGGGGCTTATAACCACTCCATCAACTAGTGTATCAACTACCATTTTTAATATGACCTAACTTCCATTGTTACAGCTTAACAGGTACTGAAATACCCGTTTTTATCATCTCTAGGTTTGATTTTTCTGATGTTTTGCAACCCTGATCACAATCAGAGATTTCTTCATCCTAAACCATTCCTTGCCCATTATCGCTGCAATTTAAAACTAGTTTTCTCACTTTCCTGATTCTGGGCATCAGTCTTGAATCTGAAATATGAATTCTGTTTCTCTCTCTATAGATACTGCCAGAGTTGCAATGGAGTTTCCAGTGTTTAGTGGTTTTATTTTATAACTTGTCTATAACTTGTCTTTTTTGATTCCGAATGCACACATGACTACAATCATTGTAGAAGATGTGTACAATGAAACTCCATTCATCTGGCATAGTGTGAACATTGGTGCAGATTTTCTGGATTATTGGAAGCATTCTTATAAAATCCCAACACATTTTAATTAATTTTGTTTTGGATGTTGCAGAGTAGAATGATGTTTTTTCCAGTGAACCTGTGCTGGAGTAACTCAGCAGGTTAGGCAGCACCCCTAGAGAACATAGATAGGTCTCGCTTTGGCTAAAGGAACTGTGGGAAATTGGACCCCAATAAGTTTAAAGTGTAAAAGATCCAGGTGAGTTTAAAAGGGAGCATGTTTAGTTTATTATTGTCCTGTGTACCATAGGTACAGTGAAAAGCTTTTTTGTCGCATGCTATCCAGACAGTGAAAAGACTATACATGAATTAAATGTGGAGAAAGTACCCAATGCATAGAAACATAGAAATTAGGTGCAGGAGTAGGCCATTCGGCCCTTCGAGCCTACACCACCATTCAATATGATCATGGCTGATCATCCAACTCGGTATCCTGTACCTGCCTTCTCTCCATACTCCCTGATCCCTTTAGCCGCAAGGGCCACATCTACCTCCCTCTTAAATAAAAGGGAGGACAGAAAGCAGCACGGGGTGAACTTCAAATATGTGCAGATACTGAGGTACTGGTGAGCCAGCTGCCAAACCATTGGGATTTTATGACTAATTGATGGATTTTACTGTTATAACAGTTTGTCTGCAAGAGCTAAACATCTTTCAAGAACAGTACAGCACATCTTCGCACATGTCTTTTTACAATACTGGAGAGATTTTGAGGAACGAGATTATTATTCAGGTTTTAACACCATTACACTGTTCATAACAAAAATCTAACCATCATGTGAAACCTTATTAATAACAGATAGAAATTAGATAACTTCAAGACTGAAAGTCAAAAACTTTTACTATAACAGATACATTTTCATCGGTTTACCACCATTTTGGACATGTTTAGTCATGTCACATTTAGTCATGAATATTTAATTCATAAATAAACTTTATATGGTCCCTCATACATATATGTTTTGATAATGATCTAGGGAAATATCTTCATCAATACCAGGAGGAAAATACAGTAACATGTCTGGTATTTTGCCGAGCAAAAATCCCATAACGGTTGTTGTGTTTGGTGTCCATTGTCACAACGACTGTTATCGGGGTCGGTATCTCCATAAGTTAAACCACGGAGGCTCCAAACCTTTAATGCCTTTCAAAAACCCAACGAGGTATCCTAGGATAGTAGCGATTTTTGGGCGAGTTAATTATTTTTTCTTATTTTCCAATTTAATATATAACTGTTTACGATATATTTTCCCACTTTTTAAACTCTATTAAAGATTTCTTTGGGCGTAAATTGGTCATCAAAACTAAGAAACCGAGCCAATCTTCAATTTGGCAACACACTGTCTCTTGTTCACCTTTCATACGGACCAAGTCGCTAACTTCATTCCTTCGTGTTAACTTCCGGAAGCTCCACAACGACTGTTATGGAGACATTTTACTTACTAAAAAATCATCCCAAATCAAACCTTCTGACGAATCATCAGCCATCGATATAGCTCAAATCCATAAGGTAATGTACCGTTTAGATCACATTGGTGAAAATGTTTGGTTTTCGCTAATAATGTAACGTTCGTTTTCTGGGATACTACCATTTAGTGTCCACCGCAATGTACGTTTGTGTGTATGTCGTGTCCACTCAGATGGATGCAGTATTCTACTACATGATCAAGTGAATGAAGTGGAAGCGGTGTTTGCAATTTTATTGTTCCATGTGGTATTCATAAACATAGAAAGGAATAAGAAATACGTGCACTTACTATGCCAACCAGGTCACTGGTGGACACCACACGATAACCGTTACACAAAATGTATTTGTGTATTCTGAAGCCATTTTCGGAAACTTACCATCAATATGCTATCTTTTCTTATTTTTTGTTGATACTATGTTAGTCATGATCCCAATAAAGTGCTTGTCAACTTTTTTGAAGGAATTTGAAATTTGACTCTATTTGTCACATTATTGTATGCAGTATTGTTAAAAAGACACATATTTAATAATCAAGTTGGGTGCAAGTAAAGGAAATGGTTGCGCTGGAGTTGAAATTAGTTAACTAAAAGCTATTTTAGAAATGGTAATCATTCTCTTGAAGTATAATAATGTCACGTATGAATCCCACATACCAATATACAACCTCATACCAATCCCACATAAAAAGTGGGCATAGGAATTTTAATTCCATAGTTACCCAAGGCTTTGACACCTGCTAAAGTACAATATCTAAATTTCTCTTCCCTGTTAACTATCGTGTATCATTATGAATCATTAGCTTTCCAAGTGGAGGCAATGATGTCAGTGTGGTTCAGTATTCGAAAGTTCCTTTATGGAAAAGGCATAATGTCTCATGCATTTTTCCGGTGCTTATATCAATACTGTAGAGATATGGGGGATAATTTGTGACAGACAATTTTGACATGCAGTCACTTACATGTTCATAAAAGCATTTGAAACCCATATGTTCATCAGTATTGCATTAAAAAAAAAAAATATTGGTATATTTGTTTGCATGCTAGCCATTTGAACTCCATTTCCATACCTATCTTTCTGTCGCAAAATAGTGCTAAAGTAATTCAGCGGATCAGGCAGCATCTGTGTAGGACATTGACAGGTCACAATCTGAAATGTTGCCTATCTTCAGACACCGCCCGAAACTGCCTCCACAGTTGCTGTCTGACCCGCTCAGTTAATCCAGCGCTGTGTTTTGCTCAAGTGTGAGTCTAGGATAATTTGAAGAGTCTCGACACGAAACATCATCTATCCATGTTTTCCATGGATGCTGCCTGACCAGCTGAGTTATTCCAGCACTTTGTATCTTTTAGTGCCAATGTAGGGGATTGACCCTCATTCTCTCTCCCACATGCCATTTAAAATAGCCATTCCTTTCCCACACCAAGAGTTGCCCAGCTTCTGATCCAAGTTGAGCTTTTCTAACCTATCGCTGGATGTTGGCTAGAAGTTTCATGAGGCCTAAAGTTTGGAATGAGCGTTGGGTTGAATGCCTTGCTTTTAAATTTATGTAGTGCTGTGTGAAGATGTTCAGCGTTATTGAACAGATAAATTGTTAGAACTGGAAGCAGTAACATAGGGCTATTAATGTATTGCATTGCATTGGTTGAGTCATTTCTTTTGCAGCTGCTTTTTGATACCTGCTTTTTAATTTACTTGTCACAAACCTGGTTTATGTTTGTATTATGTCCTAATTTTTTGTGTTGTGTTGGTTTTGATAGATATTTTAACACATTATTTGTGTGAGACCTAGTTTTCAGAATGTGGGTGTTTAATAGGGCAGATGATATTTAATTATCTGCAGTCATGTCAGACCTGCTCCATATACGGTAAGAATGAACATGAAGATGAGAATATTATTTCAGGGAGTGTGAGAAATATGGCTGTATGTGTTAGCATTATATGGACCATTTTGTAACACGACCTACGATGAACAGGGATCAAACGGCATTAGACTTAACACAAAGATAGACACAAAAATCTGGAGTAACTCAGCAGGACAGGAAGCATCTCTGGAGAGGAAGTATAGGTGATGTTTCAGGTCGAGACTTTTCTTCAGAATTAACATATGTGATCTGCGATTAGCTCCATCTGCGTCTTGGTTCTTTGTTTATGGTATTTTTGAACGGGATGAGCAAATTACCGAAAATGAGACAACATTATTTTGCAAGTTACCATCATCCTTGAATTGAGAGACCATTCAAAGGCAGTTCTGATGTTTTTTTCAAAGCTGACATGATTAAAATGAAAAATATGTCATGATCTAAATTGCTGTTTAGATTGCTGTAATGCGACTTCCGGTGGCGCCATGCTGGACTAGCAGTCGCAACTTTTAGCTCCGCTGCTGTAAAATCGCGATTTACCGCGTTAAAATCGGGTCTGGAGGTCGGGACCAATTAAAAAACTCACCGGAGCCCCGGGACGTCGCGTTGATGACGTCATCAGTAAGCGCTGTGATTTAAAACGGAGGATAAAGGATTTTAAATTAAAAAACCGTCTTCAGCTCAGAGCCCTCAGAGAACAATCTCATATGAAAACACAGAAAATGAAGAACAGACCTCTTGGATTCTGGAATGGCTACAAGAAGACTGAGATGGCTGCAAGAAGAAAAATGAAACAGGAGATCAAGAACTCGGTAGATGAGATTGAGGGAAACTCAAAAATGATGGAAAATATTAATGGCCAAACATTTCAAACTCCTCAAAAAGTATACTTCAAAATCCAGAGGCACTGGGGAATTATTGTTCGCAAAGGAATTCCATTCAAATCAAAGACATGGAAATGAACATTATATCAGATAAGGAAGGGAATAAAAGACATGGAAACTATCTTATAGTTAAACTAGACAGCCTCAGGCGAAAGAGATCCTCGAAGCTCGCTCACGACGCCAAAATTTACTTTGGGAAAACATAGGGGCGCCCCATGATTTTGCCATAATCAAATATGTACTCAATTTTTGGAACCGGAAATAAAAATACCTAGATTTATAAGATCACAAGCAGATCCAGCCCACCCACGACAGATCATAAACTACCAAAAGATGTTATATGGATTGGAGGAAATGACACTATCAAACTTATCCTATGAGATTGTTTTGCACAGACAAGACAGATACTTAGATTAAAGATGTCAGATGCAAGGAAACATTAAAAGGGAAAAGAGAAAACTTTCACTAGGTCGGACAGCCTTTTATCCGAATATGCCAAAGATAGAAACGAAAATTAATCAAGGCAGCGGGCGGATGGACATTTCTTTCAGTCCTTGAAGATAAGGGAAGAAACACCATTCTCTAAAAGTTTAAAATGGAAAGAATTTTCACGTGCGAGGGCTAGACCGCAGAGGTTTGACGCTTTGGAATCCCCATTCATAAAAGAGAAGGTGAGGGTATATTGCTCGGGACGGTTAATAATTGACAATATGCTGCTGTCTGCCCGCTGAGTTAAAAAGTTCCCACGGTAGACTCACGATACACAGTCTTGCGAGGGAACTTTTTAACTCAGAACAGAATATAACATGGATACTAACCGGAATTACTATACTATAATAGAATATAAATGGGCAGGGAGCAGCAGAGGAGACTTGTTCCAGGAGCCTGTTTCTGGTTAACTCTTACCTTCATAACTTAAATAATTAGTAGATGAAAGTGTTAGATTCACAGTAGCCCAGATCTGATACACCCCTCTATATATATATGATATATATATGTGTGTACCCCTGTCCAACATCAACTCGGAAGTCGAATAGATGTTGAATCCCCCCGTGGGACATGCACCACATTGCAATACTTCAGACGTGTAATTTTACTTGTTCAATTTGCAAAATCTGTCTTCAAGTTTTTTTCAAGGCGATGCAAAAGGATACAAGGAAGTACCATATAAACGCCCCCCCCCACGTCAGAGACCTGAGGTATGGATGCACCGTACCCCCAGGGTATTAAAATCAGCAAAATGCACGGAGATCCCAGAAAATGGACCCACATTGTGTAGCAGCAATATAAGGGGTATTAATGAACCAATTAAAGGGGGAAAACTGCTCAAAATCATAGCGGGACATGACTTTTCAGGACCACCAAACATCAAGATCCCCGAGATTGGGGTGAATTGGATAGGCCAAACATTTCACTCCTCATATACTTCGAATCAAGTGGCAGTTATTCGCCCATTCAATCCCAGATAAGGAAGAGATCTTATAGTGCCCCCCTCATTTGGACAAACCGACGCGCCCATCATCCCACTGCAAGCATGGAGATCCCAGATCAGCAACTCCAGCCCAGCCCCGCTCCAACTCCAGAGGAACACGCTCCCCGGGGGCAAAAGCTGATGGTGTGCAAGGTAAGGTACGTCTTGGTCTTGGGGTCGCGCAGCTCGGATCTGTGGGCGAAAACTGCCGGACATTTTTTCGTCCGTAGAAAGGTCCAAAAAGTCGGGCAGAGCGCGATTCCCCTGGATAAAAGAGAGGGGAGGGTATATTGCGCGGGACGGTTATAATGACAATATGCTGCTGTTGCCCACTGAGTTAAAAAAGTTCCCACGGTAGACTCACGATACCAGTCTTGCGAGGGACAGGGGCAGGGACAGGAGATTCTCCCTTCAGACCCACCTACACCCCTCTGCCCGCTAGTGTGTGACCCCTTCGGAACCTCTCTAGCTCCCCGCCCATTGCAAGGCGTGGGGAACACTGTCTTCAATCGGCGATGCCAGCATACAATACCAGACTGGAAGTCAGGACCAATGGGATATTGACCCCCAGGCCCACTGCAAGCACGGAGATCCTACCTGCCAGCAGCAGCCCAGCCCGTTTTTCCAGAGGAAAACTGCAAACTAGTCGGGAGACATCAGGACCACCCGAAAGCTCCCCGATGGGCCGTTACGGCGACAAGTGGCAGTTCGCCCACAGGGCCCGGGCTGTGCCCCCCTCATCGGGACACCGACCCCCAGGCCCACTGCAAGCATGGAGATCCCAGATCAGCAACTCCAGCCCAGCCCCGCTCCAACTCCGGAGGAACACGCTCCCCGTAGGGGCAGAAGCTGATGGTGTGCAAGGTAAGACGTCTTGGTCGAGAGGTGATTCAATGCTGCGGTCACATTTACAAATTCAGGAATTTATTCAACACACTGCATTTCATACAAACATTTATTCTGCAAGAAAAAACTACATCCCCTTCATAAAAGAGAAGTGGAGGGTATATTGCCCGGGAGGGTATATCGCTTACCTGGAAGAAACCGGACATTTTTTACGACCGAGGAACTGCCGGGATCAAGGCACAAACTCGCGACCTTGCGGACATGAGCCGAGCACTCTACCACTGAGCCAGCCATTAAAATCTAGGCAAAAAAAATTTCCATCCCGAAGACCGACAAATTCCGAATTACGAAAAGTGTCTGGCCCAAAGGCTGTCGGATAAAAGGTTGTGCACCTGTAATATGAAATCTAAAACTAGTGAACTCTTAAATACATATATAAAAAATACAAATATAGCAGACGTCTGGAGGATCGTGAATCCGACTGGAAGGGAATACTCGTTTTATTCAATGGTACATAAAACATACTCACGTATAGACTACTTCCTAGTGGATACAAAACTAATCCCTTATACTATGAACCCTAAATATCACACCAATACGATTTCAGATCACTCTCCGCTAACATTCGTTTTAAAATTAGAAGGAATGTCTACGAACAAATCGTTCTGGAGGTTTAACTCGCAAATTCTGAAAGACCCACAGGGGAGTATATATCTAAAAAAATAGATGGACCTATTTTTTGAGACAAACGATACACCAGATATATCGCCCACTTTATTATGGGAATCCTTCAAAGCATTTATTAGAGGAGTCATTATCTCGTATCAAGCTTTTCAAAACAAAACAAATAAGAATGAACAAAGACAATTAGAAGAACAAATCAGACAACTAGATATAGATAATGCTAAAGACCCAACTATGGATAAACATAATAAAATTTTAATACTGAAATTTAAGCTAAATAAATTATTATCAGAGAAGATTATAAGATTATTCCAAATTACAAAACAAGAACATTTCGAATTTGGGGATAAACCCCATAAACGTTTGGCACGCCAACTGAAAAAACGGGAAAAAGATCATGCAATTTTAAAGATTAAATCAGATAGAGGGGAATTATTAACACTACCTAATGATATCAATAAAAGATTTGCTCAATTTTACAAGAATTTATACACATCGAAAACGCTAATAGACAATAATAAAGTTTCAGAATTTTTGGACAATTGTAACCTTCCAAAACTAGAATTGAAGGAACAAGAGGAACTGGGAGCACAAATTACATCTAAGGAAATAGAAGACACAATAAACACACTTAAGAATGGAAAAACACCAGGACCAGACGGATTCAGTAATGAATTTTATAAATGTTTTTACGACATAGTTACACCACGTCTACAGAAAATGTATACATACGCTTTTAAAGAACAAATCTTACCTGAAACACTAGCAGAATCAACGATCACATTAATACTTAAAAAATATAAAGATATAGAAGAATCAGGCTCATATAGAGCTATTGCTTTGTTAAATACGGATCAAAAAATATTAGCGAAAACACTGGCTAGAAGACTCAGTAAATATGTTCGTAAATTAATAAATGATGATCAAACGGGATTTATACCTAAGAGACATTCATTTAATAACCTGAGATGTCTAACATAATGCACTCTCACAAACCTCAAGAACAAGAGTAATCTCTCATTTCATTGGATGCAGAAAAAGTGTTTGATCAAGTAGAATGGGATTATATGATTAAAGTATTGCAAAAATTTCAATTGGGAGAGAACT
Source organism: Leucoraja erinaceus (assembly GCF_028641065.1). Classification (NCBI taxonomy): domain Eukaryota; kingdom Metazoa; phylum Chordata; class Chondrichthyes; order Rajiformes; family Rajidae; genus Leucoraja; species Leucoraja erinaceus. Next base: position 12,551,555 of record NC_073403.1, read on the forward strand.
TAATTGCATGGATAAAATTATTATATAACAAACCCACGGCTAGAATATTAACTAATAATATACTATCTATGAAATTCCAATTAATAGGGGCCAATAGACAAGGATGTTCATTATCACCGCTGTTATTCGCTCTGGTAATTGAACCTTTAGCTGAAAATATTAGAACACACCCGGATATTTATGGTTATAATACAAAATATTCAAATCGAAATATATGTTCGAAACACTACACTTGGAAGAAATGAGACTCCTCCTAGCAGGCAAACCAAACATATTAAATCTAATTGAGGACTTTGGATCTTTCTCAGGATACAGAATAAACTGGAACAAAAGGTGAAATTATGTCGATTAAACCAAAAAAATCATCACATCTCTGGAAACGGGGGGTATAAAATAACAGAAAAAAAACATTTAGGTTGAAATCACTCCTTTTTATCGGAATGTTGTGTTACAATAGAGCGATTTACTTTTCCCTTTTTTTTCCTTTTCTTTCTGGGTCTTATTTCCGATGTCTTTACTTCCTTGCTCTAAAAATTCTTTTTACCCCAAGGGCCTATATTTATTTCTCAATTCCAATATATCTTCCAAAAAAGTTTTTCAAAAAACTTGACTCACTTTACAAACTTTTTATGGGATTACAAATCCCACAGAATACAAAGAGCACACCTTAGTAAACCAAAAGAATGGGTGGTACAACAAAACTGTATAACTATAATTGGGCAGTAAATATTAAAATTTCTATGACTTCACCTGCGGGACAACTCTGCCCAGCAGGTGGACTGGATTCTAATGGAGCGAGAGGACTGCTCTCCGTGTAATACAGGAGCGACTCTCCTCTCACCAATCAATCTGAAAACAAAAATATATCACGAATCCAGTGATAATTAGTGAACTTAAAACTTGTAAACAAATTAAAACAGTTTAAGAAATCTATCTCTTTTATAATAGTCATAACCCCGTTTAAAACCCTCAACCATAGATCTGTAAATTTACCAATGGAGATTGATGGAAAAAATAGAAACTTGTATGAATTAGGTGCAGGATTTCAGGCCATTCGGAAATATTTTGAGCCTGCACAATATTTTAAATATCTTCAAATCCGTGACTATCTGAAAAAATCAGTATCCCGTATCATAACATTTCCCCAGACTTACCCTCTGAAGCCCTTGAAAACCATAAGGGCCAATCATCTAACTAATATCATCTTAAATATAGCCATTATTTTAAATATAGCCTACAACCGATGGTATTAGAAGAGACTGGGAACAAGAGAGAGTTCCAGAGATCACTACTCTCTGTTTCAAAAAGAGCTCTCCTCATCTCGGTTTTAAATGCTCGATCAATGTACCCCTTATCCTTAAGCTAAAACATTACTTGTCCTGGATTATTCAAAATCGGAAATAAATAAACTTCCTGCATCTAGCCATTTGTCAGTCACAAGAAGCTAACATAGCGCACTTTTAAGTTTCTATATAAATCCCCTCTCAACCTCCGAAACTCTAGAAAGTATAAACAAAGTCTTTAAAGTCTTTCTTGTATAAGACAGTCCTGACATTTTTGGAATATCGGAAGGTGAACCTGAATCTCTGCAAAAAGAACTCTTAATTACGGGCTAATATGGCAAAAATGCGTATTCCTCAAATTCTGGAGAAAAAACTGCAATACAACAATCCAAATGTGGATTCTCACCAAACACCCTTGGAAGAAATGCAGTAGACTCCTCCTAGCAGGCAAAGCAGAACCACTTCCAAAAGACGTGTGGTCTGCATTTACGGAACTATTTCAATGATAAGCCAATAGTAATTTTCTTTACTGCCTGGTGCACCTGCTGGTAATACCTTCAATGAAATTGTACCAAAACACCCAGGTCTCGCCTGCATCTGGAATTTTTTTACAATCGAGCCACCGTTTTCCTTTTAATCTGCTTTCTTCTTTTTGCCACCAAAATGGATTTACCCTCTCATTTATTCACCAAAACTTTCTTCTCCCAACATTTTCCCACTCACCCACGATCCTTGTCACTTTCCAGTCTCCTAGCATCCTACCTTTTTTAATGCTCTGCCCCCCGAAGTGGTACAACAAAGTGTCATCCGCAAATATTGGATGATATTAGCCTTCAATACCTCTCCAAAAAATTAAAAAATATTGTAAATAGCTGTTTGGTCCCAGCACTGGGCTCTTGCGGTCAAAAGAATAAATAATCACACGAAATAGTTAATTAGTGAACTTAATGTTGTAATGTTAATATCGTTTGAAATTGGTGTCTTGTATAACATTAGCCTTCCAAAACACAATCCAACCAATACTGAACCCCCAATGCCAGTATTGTAGGCAAGTTCTTTCTTATATGTGCATTGTGTCAGTTCCATAAGATTGCATGTTGACTAAATGACTATTCAAAATGTATAAACACATATTTTCAGTGGTTAGCAATTTTTATCACTGTGCTGATAATTACCTAGAAATTCCAAGGATGCATTAGAGACAATATTTAAATGAAATGTCATCGTGCTTGGAGGAGACTTGGAAATTATGTTTTAATACTCAGATGTTGTACATGGTCCTACTTTCCAGAGCTGGGTTTGTAAAAGTAGAGGAAGTTTGAGATGCTGGCATTTTAATTATGAGAATGGGATTTGGGATTGAAAGATAACTCATGCTACATTGGAAAACAGGGGCAAAGGGAATTAACATTTCGCACTAGGCACCAGGGAGAAGCTTGGAAATTGCTGAGTGCAGGAATGTGATGTAGGCACATTATTGTAGTAGAAAGAGTAGAACAAGAGATGAAAGAGCATAATAATGTAAAGATAAGTAGGTGAATAGGATTCCTAAGAGGCAGTAGAATTGACTAACCAAGATGGGGATTAAGTAAAGTGTAATTTCTTCAAATATTATTTAACTAGTGTTGTATCAGACAAACTCCTTTTGAATTGTTAATTTCATTAATTGAAGTATTTTACAGTACTACGTAGAAACAATGAACTGTAGCTGCTGGATTATAAAAACAGACACAGTGCTGGAGTAACCCAGCAGGTCAGGCAGCATCTCTTGCAAACGTGGATATGTGATGTTCCAGTCAGGGTATTTCCTCAGTGCTGCATTTCGGATTTAAGAAGTTTTGATATCTATTAAGCAGCAACAGGTTAATAGCAATATTTTCAGAAAACTCAAACCATTGATTTCTATTTCTTTAACTGTTGTTGCTTTGAAGATAAATCAGTTGTTACTGTAAGTGGTGTTGGAGCTATTAAGCTTAAGTAAGTTTATTATAGTCACGTCTAGTTACCTTTAGTTATTATCTGCCTGTGGGTGGGATTTTATACATTGTCTGGTGCGTGTTTTTGGCTAGAGGATTCTGCCGCAGACTCTCAGATGATTTGTTTCATTTTGATGTCGGGCCATGGGATGAAACAGTTTTCTACCATGTCCACGAGCATGATTGGGACATATATATGTTGTCAGACGATGTACTTTTACAAAAAGTAGTTTTTATGATTTATATGACATGAATGGAACGGCGATTAAGACAGGAAAGTTATATTATTTCATTGTTTTGTGTTACTACAATAAAGAAGCTATTAATCCAGAGACTACTTCTGGTAGATTCATCTTTGCTGTTTCAAATGTGTTGTGGAGTGTGAGTGCTTTTCTAATCATCCCTGACAAATTAGTGGCTATTGAAGGTTGAACTTTGAGAAGTTGTAAAAACTGTCACTACAAGTGGTTGTATTTTTCTGAGCAGTAGGTTAAATGGGCATAATGGAGAGATGCAGTCTTTACGTAGCAGAAAAAAAACATGAATGCAGCTTTCTATGAATCCTATCATTCATTCCCATTGAGTTTTTAAAATATTTTTCTGATAGATGCTGGCTTTATTTGCTTACCACTGATTTTAAACTAACCAGCCTGTACTTTCTTGGTTTATTTCATCTTTTAAACATAGTGGGAACAATTTTCTCCCTGGCTTTAGAGGAGGTGCCAACGTTGAAAAATTCTAGTCTGTACATCTCTTATTATTTCCAGCAGCCTGAGATATATTTAATTCAGGTCTGTTAGTTTTATCCGTTTACAAAAATACTAAACAATTTAATCTTTCCTCTTTTACTGTGTTTATCTCATTCAATAGTTCACGCATCCTTTTAACTATAACATCTGCACCATGTTTCTCTTTTGTGAAGTCAGCTGCATAATATTCATTGAGAAACTTACCATCATCTCCTCTCGGATCTTAACAGGTTATCCCCTTGCTTGTTATGTACTTAGGATTTCCTTTGATTTTACTTGCCAGAATATTTTCCTCCTCCGCTTTGTTTACCTAATTTTATTTTTAATCGCATTCCAGTGCATTTCTATAACTCTTCTGTTATGCCAAGCCAAGATCTTGGGGTCACCATTGACCGGAAATTCAACTAGACCACACACAGAAATGCAGGGGTTACATGAGCAGATCAGGTTAGATATTCTACAGTGAGTGATCTATTCTGTAACTCTAAATCCCTTGTGGTGGAGGAGGTGAGAAGACGGGAGGAGGCAGAGCAACACTCCAAGGCCATCTCAATGACCAAGCAGGGCCAATGGACTAACTGTGAGAACATGGAAAAGAGGAAACTCAGCTGGCGTGACATCTGGCAAATGGAAGGATCTCGGCTAAGTTTTGTCATCAGAGCCACTTATGATGTTCAACTATCACCCCAGAACCTGAAGCAGTGGTTGGGACAAGATCCCGCTTGTTCCCTTTGCCAAACACCAGCATCACTCAGGCACATTTTAACAGGATGCACTATGAGCCTCGACTAAGGGCGTTACACTTGGGCGGCATAAACAAGTTCTCAGACAGCTGGCATCAATCCTTGAACAGGGGTGAACGATCACAACTGCTTCCCCACCAACATCGGCAGGAAATGTCCACTTCACAACATTTGTACCAGCCGGCCAACCTCCAGAGCACCGGATAACATCAATGGATACAAGCATTCTGCAGCCTGGCCGGGATTGGAAAATTGAAGTGAACTTAGAAAAAAGGCTTGTGATTCCCTCAGACATTGTGGCTGCAACACTCCGGCCAGACATGGTCCTGTGGTCCACAACAGCCAAGTTGGCATACGTTGTGGAATTGACAGTTCCATGGGAAGATGGTGTTGAAGAAGCTTACGAGAGGAAAAAGACCAATTACTCTGAACTGGCAACTGAAGCTTCCCAGAATAGCTGGAAGACCAAGATTTTCCCTGTTGAAGTGGGATGCAGCGGATTTGTTGCTACATCTATGACCAGGCTATTAAAGAAAATGGATGTGAGGGGTTGCTCCCTCCAACAAGCAATCAAGTCATTATCAAATTCTGCAGAAAAAAGCAGCAATTGGATTTGGATCAAAAGGAGAGACAACAATTGGGCTGCAAGATGAAGACAGGAGGGTATGGAATTGAAGTGGTGTAACTGGGATGCCAGGTATCACCGTTGAGCCCTCTGGAGATGTTGTGGGCTTATCAATGAAACGTCAAAGAAGGAGGGTGCCCACCTGATGACCCCGATGACGTACCTACCCTACCTTTCTCCACTCCAATTAGCTCTACTTCCTACTAATTACAAAACACAAGTGAGGAACATATTGGATGCCCTTTATTTAGATGAATGCCATTCAAATATCAGCTTTCCTTCTCTGTAGCACAACAGAGTTGATGTGGCCAAGCTTTTCCCTTTGAGAATAGGGAAGATTCAAACAAGAGGACATGACTTCAGAATTAAGGGACAGAAGTTTAGGGGTAATATGAGGGGGAACTTCTTTACTCAGAGAGTGGTAGCGGTGTGGAATGAGCTTCCAGTGGAAGTGGCGGAGGCAGGTTCATTGGTATCATTTAAAATAAATTGGAGAGGCATATGGATGAGAAGGGAATGGAGGGTTATGGTATGAGTGCAGGCAGGTGGGACTAAGGGGAAAAAGGTTGTTCGGCACGGACTTGTAGGGCCGAGATGGCCTGTTTCCGTGCTGTAATTGTTATATGGTTATATGCTGTAGTAGAAATTCTCATTTCTTCATCTGGCTCATCAATGCCTTTACTCCCTTGGAAAATTGAGAAGATTCAGTATATCGACAAATGGTCTCTGGAACATCTGGAGGTGTATGGTAGAGAGTATATTGGCTAGTCACATCACGGCCTGTTTCGGCAACTCGAACGCCCTGCCTGATCCATTGCAGATACTAACCTCCACACCATCGAAAGGATCTATAGGAGTTGCTACTTCATCAAGGACCCAAACCACCCTGGCACACTGTCATTTCACTCCTGCCACCAGGGAGAAGGTGTAGGAGTCTGATAAACTCTGACGTCCAAGTTCAGAAATGACTTCTTCCCAATGACCATCAGGCTATTGAACACTACAAGCTCCAACTGAAATACAAACAGTCGTGGATGCATGAGGGACTTTTGGCTTTGTTTTGTTTTGCACTGTGTTGGGCTTTTTTCAATTTATGGGACGTTATTATTTGTTTATTGTGTTATCTATTGAGTACTGTTTATAAATCTGTTGTAATGCTGTAAGCAAGAATTTCATTATTTTGTTTCGATGTATATATAACAATTAAACACACTTCATTCTTGGGTTGACTTTAAATCCTGGGAGCACCTTCATGGGAATGAGGGCTATGGTTGAAGATCACCCACTACCTCCTAAGAGAAAATAAGGTTTTCTCTTCAGCAACTTGGAATGCTATTTTGGAATGCTATTTATTGTCATTCAAACCTAGATTTGAACAAAATTACATTTACTACAGTTTTTTACATTACAAAAAAAACCCAAAACCCACACTTAACACAGTTTACATAAACATCCATCACAGTGAGTCTCCAACACCTCCTCACTGTGATGGAAGGCAAAGTCTTATCTCTTCCCTTTATTCTCCACCCGCGGTCCAACTGCAGCGTTGAGGCGAACTGTGGCTCCGATGTTAAAGCCCCCCGCTTGGTAGGATGGTAAGTCCTGTGGCCATTTAGCCACGCCGGGTGATGTTAGGCCCCAGCTCCGTGTCCTTTAAACCCCGCGGATCAAGCAGACCAACCAGTCCAGCAGTTCAACTGCAGCGTCTAGGCGAACTGGGGCTCCGATGTTAGAGCCCCCGGTGACAATAGTAAGTCCCCGTGGCCACTAACTCGCACCGGGCGATGTTAGGCCACGCTCCGTGTCCTTTCAACCCGGCGATTCCAGCGGGAGAAGCTGCCATTGCGGGAGCTCCGAAAAGCCCCAGGGACCTGGAGCTCCCGATGTTCCTGTCCACCGGGCCTGCAGCCGGAGCTCCCGATGTTCCTTCCGAAGCTCCAAAGTCGGGTCGCAGCCGCGCGCCACCACAGCTCTCCCCGCTCTGAAGGCGTCCAGCTTTGCGTTGTCAGGTCTGCAGGCTCTGCGACTGGAGCCCTCAGGTTGGTCCTGGCCGGAGTCCGCCGACGGCTCCTCAATGTTAGGCCCAACGACACCGGAGACCCGACAGGGCAAAAGTCGGGTCCCCGTACAGGGAAGAGATTAAACGGTTTCCCCTCCACCCCCCACATATACACACATATACACAGCTAAAAAATAATAAAAACTAAGCTCAAAACATACATTTAACAAGACAAAAATAAAAAAAAGACGGACGACTGTAGTCGAGCCGCTGCCGTTAGGCGCCGCCACCAACCAACGTCCAGGAGCGGAAAAGACTGCAAAAAGTTGTGAACTCTGCCCAGTCCATCACCGACTCTGACCTCCCCACCATCAAAGGGATTTATCGGAGTCGCTGCCTCAAAAAGGCAGCTAACATCATCAGAGACCCACACCTTCGTGGCCACACACTCATCTCACCACGCGGGAAGAAGGTACAGGAGCCTGAGAACTGTGACATCCAAGTTCAGGAGCAGCTTCTTCCCTACAACCATCAGGCTATTAAACACTAAAACCTCATAAGCTATGAACTACAATAGACTACAGTAGACTATTATTATTATTATTGCACTGTTGTTTGTTTTTTTGAGTTAAATTATGATCACATATTGTGTTGCGCTGCAGCAAGTAAGAATTTCATTGTTCTATCTGCGACATGTGACAATAAAACACTCTTTGCATTAAGTGCTGGTCTTGCGAGCAATACCTACATCATGAAAAAACCACAACAACATTTTGTCTGAAGAAGGGTTTCGGCCCGAATCTTTACCTATTTCCTTCGCTCCATAGATGCTGCTGCACCCGCTGAGTTTCTCCAGCATTTTTGTGTACCTAACATTTTGTATTTGATTGATAATTTAGAAAATGCTGTGTCCCCTTTTCTGCCCCTGTTTAATGTTGTGCGTGCAGTTGTTTTTCTTGATACCTATAATTTACGTAATTTAATCAAGAAAACAAAGGTTATCTCAACTATGTTATTGCCCGTGTGGAGTTGGCATGTGATGTTGGTGAGGAGGGGAAATTTTGTGCTGTGGGATATCTATCTTTGGACTTGGTAATGAGAGCTTTGCTAATTTAAATTGGTATTGATTTTTTTGTTCCCAGAACTGAATGGGAGTTTGTCCTCAAAGGTAGAGAAATCTGTGCTGCTTTTTGGAGAAAACTGGAATGGAGATGGGTGTTTAAAACAATGTAGCATTATGTTAATTGCTTTTGATTGTTTTTCTAAGAAAAATGACCCTCATGCATGTTTCATACTATCTGCTATTCTTCAGACTGACAGTCTGTCAAGGTTTGTGCGAATATGTTTGTAACAATTCTCATAAATTCTTACAGCCAGTTGAACCTCTGCCAGTTATAAGACCTTTAGTCGCCAACCAACTTCCCCATTTAATTGTTGTAACCTGATCTCTCTCAACAACCCTCTCCCCCTCCCCACTTTTAATTTTCCTGCCACCCACCTTACTGGTGTAATTTACAAGCGTCAGTTAACCTACCAATTAAAATGTCTTTAGGATGCGGGAGGAAATTGGACAATACTGGAGAACCCTAGGTGTACCCAAAGGGAATGTAGAAATTTATTTGTGAAATTTCTTCCAGAACTCAAACTGAAGAACCAAAGTGACAAAGATAGACACAAAATACTGGAGTAACTCAGCTGGGTGTGGCAGCATTCTGGAGAAAAGAAATTGGTGATGTTTTGCGTCGAGACCAAAGAGCCAAGCAATATTCTGAAGTTTTACAGCTATCAATTCTGATTGCATTTGGAAATCCAAATAGAATATAAGGTACAATTGAGAATTTGACAATATCTCTTAAATTCAAAAATTTTAAATGCAGTTCATAAATCGAAAAATTAAGCACATGCTCATGTGAATATCAGAAAGAGAAGCAAGACTGCTTGAACTTTTCTGCCATTCATTAAGATTACAAATGACTACTACCTTTGCGCCAGTTTCCAGCATTAATCTGTTATCTCATGGTCTCTTAAAAAATCTATTGTTTTCTATCTTGCGTTTGCTCAGCAACTGAGCCTTAATGGCCTTCTTGAGTGCAGAACTCTGAGGACTCACTATCCTCAAGGCGAAGAATTTTTTTCTTATCTCTGTCATGATTGGCTAATTACTTATTTTGAGACTGACTCCCAATTCTGTAGCAATGTTACAAAATGTTACAAGTCTGCAATTTATCCCATCAGATAAAGCATAAAAATAAGTTTAATTTGACACCTAATTCACTTTCATATCTCAAGTATTTAAAAAGTTATGGCCATTTTCATACTCGGAAATAAGCATCTTGTTCCCTATTGATTTTCTATGGACATAACAAAAAAGCTGTGATCGTGTGCAGTCAAAAGCCCATAACCTTCTTAAAAATTAAGAGAACTGAATGAAATTTTCAGTTATCGTAGATTGAAACATTCTGAAACAAATATAAAATAATCTTACTTGGATGACCTGAAATTAAAGCATATAATTAGTTAGTTACCCAAGTGTAGCTAATTTCAAACTTCAATTACTAGATCTAAACATCTATCCATTTCTTAATAAATGATTAACATTTTTAAATAGCCTAAGTGTCCAAATAATATTCATAAATAATTCACAATAAAACATAATTTTTAAATCTCATTTACATTAATTTATAGGCCAAATGGAAGGAATTTAGTGTTCAATTGCTGTAAATTAAAGTCCATTTTAAATCAGCTTTCTAGTGGGATCCTGTGAACGCGCTGGTTTAGAACGTTCACATTGCGGTAGATTTGTGTCCCCAAATGCCCAGAAAAATACTGCGGGATATAATGGGCCCAAAGTGAACTACTCGCAATATTAAACTTTGTATAAAGGGATCTTAAGAAGCCCTTTTTAATGTAAAAATAAAACAGCCTACCTTCTGTTGTCTGCTCTATGCGACCCTGACGGCTGCCGGTGGTCGCGGGTTTAGAGATTGATTTTTAAACTACTATAACTATTATACAAGGCCTTTAAAACTAATAATAGCTTTTGCGACGGGGTCTTCCAGCGATTTTTCGTTAATAATTAACTAGGCTGAACATCTTCGATTGGAACAGCCTAGAGAAAATCGCGTTTTAAACCCGCCCCCCTCTAAACGGCGCCAAAATCGCGCACACGGGCTGGGACAGATTTTCAGCGACGCTTCAGGTAGGCTTTGCAACATACCTAAATTCTGGACTCACCAGAGGGATCAAACAGCATCCTCTATATCTACACTGTCAAATCCTGTAAGAACTTTGTATGATTCAATGTGATTTCCTCATGCTTCTAAACTCTAGAGAGTACATGCTCAGTTTGCTTAATCTCTCTGTTTGTAACCACCCTTCTGTACCAGGATTGTATTATAGTCATATAGCACAGAAACAGGCCCTTCGGTTCGACTTGCTCATGCCAACCAAGTTTTATAGCTGAACTAATCCCATTTGCTTATACGTCTCACATCACTCTAAATCTGTTTAAGATAGACACAAAAAATGGAGTAACTCTACCAGATGACTTTGAAGCTGGCTTTGAAACTGGTAAAGTCGTATGGTTGTCCCATTGTGTGTACTCGTTTTCACCTAGCACACCGCTAACAATGGGCTGTTTCCTTTATCATTACTTTTATTCATATCTTTCATTAATTTGTTCTATATCTACATCAGCGCCTGAAGTCTGAAGAAGTGTCTCGACCTGAAACATCACCTATTTAGTTTTATGCGTGAAGAAATAACGCTTGATAGTTCTTAAATCTTTCCCTTCTCTTAAACCTATGCTCTTGTTCTGGATATTCACCCAAAGGAAAAGACGGACCATTCACCTTATCAATGCCCCCTCATGATTTTGTATACCTCAAAGGTCACCTCTTAGCTTCTTATCTTCCAGGGAAAGAGTCTCAGTCTATGCAGTCACTCCTTACAACTTAAGCCCTCGATTTAGCATAGTGAGATTGTGATAAAACAGTTTGTTTCCTAAGGAGGAAACTTCATTTTCTTTCGTTTATGGCTTGCATGTAGCTACAGGTCCACATAACTGTGGTTGATTTTGAAATGCCCCCTGAAATTGCCCAGTAAGGCCCTCAGTTCAAGAATAATAATAGATGGATATTAAATGTTGGTCATAACAATAATGGCCACATCCTCTGAAAAGGTCAGATCTATTTGGAAATGTCTAAATTTGTGCATGGATACTTGAAAACTAAAAGACTAAAAGGCTGTAAAATACCAGGAAAAGGTTCAGTACTGCTTTTGGAAACCACAATAGTTCAACATTCATTTCTGCGTTGATGGAACCTGCAACTATTAGGCTGTGGGCCGAGCATCAAAAATGTGTCTAGAAATCAGTTTTTGTGACCCAAGTCACCGAACTACATGAAATTTTCCCAGATTTAGATGAAATATAATTGAGAAGGATGTCATAATTTGTCATTGCCAAACGTTGCACATTAATTAATTAATTAAACCAATTAGAAAATGAGATCGAGAAAGTAAATGCCATCTAGTGGCCAATGCCATATTACACCATGGGCAGCCTATTTCCGTGTTGCAGTCCATTTAAACTATATATTATTATATCTATATTTACATGTAAATATATGACTTGTAAATATGACTGTTATCATATATAATTAAGTATATTGATATCATATAAATAATATGATGAATATAATTTTGTGAGTGTGTTTTTTGAATGACACTGTCGCAGACATCCTGCTCCTGAACCAGAATAATTAATGGGTGAGGGCAGTTCTTGTGAGTTCCTCCCTTTACTGAACCCCACTGACTGCCAGTGTGCAGAGTGGGGGTCACGGCCATAGTGGGACTGGGGCAGTTCCAGGCTGGGGACAGACCTGCAAGGCATCTTCCAGTCGCTTTAATAGGAAATGTAATGAGACTGCCGCAGAGGTCCCAGGTTTTACAGGCTCATGAACCTGCCTAATTAAAGGGTCAGGACAGATCCTCTGGGTTCCCCTTTTTACTGAACCCCACTGACTACCATAGTGGGGAGAGTGGGGGGAATGGCCATAGTGGGACTGGGGCAATGCCAGGCTGGGTGGCAGACCTGCAAGAGACCTGTCTTATTTCTGATGTAAATGTCACATCCTGACCAAGAATCGAATGCTCTGATGTTTACTCGATGAGTATTCATTTTAAGCTACAATGAGCCTATATATATGATAGAGACCCCCCGATGGTGCCTTTGCAAATGAGGGCTATTACCTTTAACCTAAAATAACCCTAAAAGTGTTGCATTGTTTGAGTATCTGTAGTTTGTGTGTGTGTCTGTGTATACCTGTCAAACGTGTATCTGTGGATGTGTGGGAGTAAGTGTGTATGTATGTGTGGATGGATGTATGTGTGAATGGATGGATGTGTGTGTGTGGATGTGTGTGTGGATGTATGTGTGTGCATGGATGTGTGCATGTATGTCTGCGTGCGGATGGATGTGTGTGTGTGCGGATGTATGTGTACATGTGTGTGTGTGTGTGTGCATGCATGGAAGTGTGCGTACGGATGGATGTGTGTGTGGATGTGTGGATGGGTGGGCTGTTGCACTGTCATTCACCAGCACGCTATTATCATAAGTAATTCACTCATTGTTTAAATAATTTGACCAAATAAACAGTGAAACGATCGACACTAAAATAAAACTTTATATAATCATTTATTTCCCCAATTTATTTGTTTACATTACATCTGATCGTCATCTGAATATTCTTCATCAGATTCCAAGTCTTTTGATAAGTTTTGATAAGTCCATTGATAGGTTAGTTCAAGTTCACGTGGACGGTCAGGCAGAGGCTACAAAATAAAACATCCTGTAGTCATTAAGTCTGCATGGACTTCAATTCATAACATTTCAACCTCTTCTTAATGTTAATGATAATAACACTTACTACCATAGATAAATTAGTTCAAGTTCACATACACCAATTCATTTCTACATAAACATCAGCCATTTCTGACCATTTCTCACTCCAATGGCAGCCTATAAAGTGCAATAAATATTCCTCTGTTTTTCTCCCGTGGTCGGGCCTGGAAACGGCCGCTACGGACGGCACTGTGTACAGCCACTATGTACAGCCTTCCCACCCCCCGCCCGCGGAGATGATCCGCGGTTCCGCGTTCACGAATCGGCCGCTTCTTAATTGAGACCGCGGCTTCACTATGTTAAGTACATAGGCCCCGCGATCGGAGCACTTTTTCCCGGTAAGTTATCGCAGGCAGCTCCGAGATTAGATGTTAAAGACTTATTAGACTACAACAAGCTGGCATTAGTGAAAATGTTTAATTTACCTTGTGTTATGGATACACATAGTTTAGGCCCACAACTTCATGGATGAATGAATGCATGAATGAATGAATGCATGAATGAGTGAATGAATGAATGAAGGAATTAATGAGTGAGTGAATGAATGAGTGAATTAATGAGTGAGTGAATGAATGAGTGAATGGATGAAGGAATGAATGAGTGAGCGAATGAGTGAAAGTGAATGAATGTGAATGAATGAAGGAGTGAGTGAGTGAGTGAATGTACAGCCTCCAAATCTCATTTTTTCACATTATAAAAGGGTGCAATTAAATTAATTAAAGTCCATACAGATTATTTTTTATAAATTCAGACTTTAGATCTTACCTTTCAGTTTGAGTTGATTCACAAAGTTTCACTAGTTTCACAACTTTGTGTTGCAGCATCTCAGCAGGGACTTTGCTTTAAAGACTTTCTTCCACTTCTATTCACAGCTACACATTCTTCAGACTTCTTAATGCTTTTCTCACTAAATTCAATTACCCTGCTGCAAGTTTCAACGACATGTATTCCACAGAACTAGAAAGAACTTTCATCGGAATCTCCAGTAAAACAGGCATCAGTGAAGTCCTCTCATCCATGTTGTGTGCTAGCCAGAAGCAAAGCGCGTGATTGGCCAACTGGCATACAACTCAATGTTAAACGTGCTTTGATTGGACGAAAATTACCTGAAATGTTTCCGTTTTTTCTCTAATTTAATAAAAAAATGTGCAAGTCTTGTTCATGACAAGTTTCAGGGGTGATTTATATAATATTTTTACACAATATGTGAAAATTTCATGTAGTTCTGTGAATTGGGTCACGAAACACTGGAATAAAGCTCCTCGGCCCACAGCCTATATATTTAAACCTGAATTTGTATGAACCACATGACTGAATTTGGATCTTGCAAGACCTAAGATTGTGTCCATCTGCAAACTTTTATATAACTTGGAAAATAAGTGCTTTCTAGTCCATGTTACAAAATGGATTAGGAAGATATTAAGTTTCAGCAATTTATTGTATTTCAGGATTGTGAGCAAGTGTTTCTTTTCCTCAATAAAATGAACAAAATTGCTATAATTTATTCATACAGTGTCTATGAGGATAATAGATCCAATTGAAAATGTGAGAGCCTGAGAAGAGCATTAAATTTGGATCATTTTTGTCATTCAGCAGTTTGAGTTAACACAGTATTTCCCAAGCTTTTCCTTGCGTGACCCATTGAAAGATTGAACTTTTTTGCATCCCCAAAATGTTGCAGGCCAATTGATTATGTAGGCATTAAAATACCTGGATATGATCTTAATATTGTAAATGAATTGTAAATAAATAAATAAAGCCATTAAAGTGAATTGCAGTTAACCATTCCAGTAATAAACCTGATTAAATGAAAATATCACGCCTATATTTCACTGTCGGGCGTCATTATGATCTCAATTTTTATTTTATGGTCCTAAGATTTTGAACTCTGGTTTAAATTGATTGCAATGCTTAAAGTGGGCTAAAAAGAAATGTTTCCGTGAAATTGTCTGGAAGTGAATTATCAGTGATTTTTAATTTATAAATACTGGCACATCTTTGTCAATATTTTCCATTATCAATTTTTATGTCCACATTTGTAATGGGAGCCGTTTATGTAAAAAAAAAGTGTTGGGGGAATTGAGCAGGTTTGAAGATGGTCAAGCATCAGCTTTGGAGGAATGGACAGACAACGTTTTGGTTGCTCCAGCACTTTGTTTTTTTGCTCAAGATTCCAGCATCTGCAGTTTTTGGTGTCTCAGGTTTATGTAAAGGCTGATAGCTCAAAATGTACTGTTTTCTGAAGAAGAATATAATTTTCTAGAATGTTGGGTATCTTGCTGTTTAATCTCTGAAATACAAACATTATAAATATAAATTACTTTAAAATTATGATTACGGTACATTATACATGTGTTGTTTCAGTTACCTGCCCTTCAATTCTGCTTTGGTTCAAGACTGCACTGAGATTGATAGTCGCAAATATAGTCCAATTCTGAGAGAATGCTGGATTGTCTAACACACTATCTTTGAAATGCTATCTGAGAATAGGCTCCTTTTGTACTATATAAAACATCATATGGCAGTGTTTTGAACAGGCAGCAGCTATCCTTTGTATCCAGACAAAATGTTATTCTTTCGTCAACATGAACAATAAAAATAGTTCATCAGTTCATTATCGCATTATTGTTTGTGGGAGCTTGCAAATACAACCGTAGCTTCATTAATGTAATGTATTAGGTGCAAAGATTTTTGGAAAAATTGGAGGTAATTAAAGTGAAAATGAATGCATGTCCATGTTAAAAACTCTGATGAAATCTTTTAAAAAGCCAGTTATGGTTTGGGGTAATTTGTGGAATAAATACTGTTGTGTACTGATCTATTGTTTTTGCAATGTCTTGTATGTTCCCATTGACAACCCCCTTTTTTTTGATAGAATTTGGAGTGAATATTGACGAGCCGTGCGGATGAAGATATGTTCCGTAATAGTCTAAAGATGTTCCTCAGTGGTGGAAAGTCCAATCGCAAGAGCAGATCAAGTGGTAGGTCATTCGTTACTTCTTGTAAAGTCATGTGGATCCAGGCACATTTTTGTCCTCCATGAAGTTGCATCATATGCTTTTAACTGTAAATAATATATTATGATTAATGAGTTGCTCATTGATATAATGTAGTTAAAAATGCAATTGCTGTATCTCCAGGTAGACGTATTCCTCAGAGTGTTTATGAGTGTTTACCATAATGCCATTAACTCTTTACGGTATCCATACATAACTAAATCTCTGATCTTGTTATCTTCCGGTATGGCGGTCTTTTGATCTGCGCAAAAACGGTTCGCGATAACGCTACGATTTTCCCCCAGTTCACTCACCGTTCTCCTTTGCTGCGGGTGTATCAAGTTTTGTTCCGATCGGTTGAATGTTGTAAAAGTTAGCAAGGTTTAAAAATCTTAAAAACCGTGCATGCACAGATTGATCTCTTCTGCCAGTCAGCACCGCGCGGATCAGTCTCTTCCCCTGTCACTCCTTCCTGTGCCATCGTGTCTTTACTGGAGCTGAGAATGGCCGGCGGAGGTTTCCAACCGGACTTTCGGAGGACCCCAAGCAGCAGCCCCCCCCCCCAAGCAGCAGCCCCCGCCCCAAGCAGCAGAACCCGCCCCAAGCAGCAGCCCCGCCCCAAGCAACAGCCCCGCGTTGGTGAACCAGCCCAGCCCAGTGTCGGAGATGTTGCCGATGTTGCCAAAAGGAAAGCGGAGACTCCGATCCCGGCGGAGGCGAACTCCCCTCGCCCCCCCCCCCCCACAAGCCCCATTCCCACACCCCCCCGCACGCGCACACACCCCCCGCACACACACCCCTGCACCGAACCCCCCTGCACACACACACCCCCCACACAGATCCACGCCACCCACCACCCACACACCACCCCATCTCACACACCCCGCCGCCTGCATACCGCTGGCCAGTTTGTGTCATTTAAGCATTTAATTCATTAAATGCAAGATTGCCATCACCTCCCATTACTGAAATTTCATAATAATGACTGGACTGGAGTTCGTAAGATTGCACATTCCTTTTGCCACTCACATGCCTTGGTGCTCACCATACCATTGCAAATGCTCCTCTTTAATTATAAGCAGTCAGGTGCTGGAGAGTCACAGGAGTCTGTGAGGATGGTGCCCTTCATCATGGAAGCTTTGCGCATGTCCTTAAACCTTTTTCCCTACCTGGTAATCTTTCATGGCAGAGCTGAGAATGGTCTGTTTCAGTGGAGCACGAGAACAACTTGTCCGAGTAATTTAGGGGTCCCGTACTAGAGTTATTGGTTGGGGGAGGACACTGACTTTGGTACACTTCTTCCTCCAATCAATTTACAGAGACAACATTAGTGGTATTTTACCAGTAGCTTGAAAAGAATCGTGCTAAGTCAATGACATTTTGGAGCTAAGCCCTGACTGCACAAGCATTGTTTGCAGTTATAGTGCTCCTATGATTGAATGCTTGGCTGATTTTGATGCTTTCATAAGTTATAGGAACAGAATTAGGCCATTCCGTCCATCAGGTTTACTCCACTGTTCAATCATGGCTGATCTATCTTTCCCTCTCAACCCCATTCTACTGCCTTCTCCCCATAACCCTTTTCATATAGTTTGCCGAGTGAACTTTATTATTGACGCATCAATTTAGTGAATAAACTCAATCATTTGGGAGTTGATACCAACTTTTTGGAGAGGTGCGAAAGCAGTTGATATCAGTTAAAAAAAATATTAATAGTTCAGATTGCATGGATAATAATTCAGATTGAATGGATAATTATATAATTGAAGAGGGAACATAGTTTGAGTGCACAGTTGTGCAGAAAAGAAGCTGCTTTGGACATAGGCTTTGAAATTGAATTCTCAACTTTGAAGACCAGCAAGAAGCTAAACATATCTAACATCTGTCAGTATATGTATGCAGTTAGGATTCTGAGTAATAAAAAACATAAAGCCAATTGTGATAATTATTACACTCACTTCTGAAAACCTACTATTCAATTGTTTGGAAACCTCCATGTTTTGTTATCTGGGTTATGGAGTTTGATCCCTTCAGGATCACAAGGGTCCTGTTCTGGTGGGGCCTATAAACTCACTGGTACCCCGTGGTCAACAGGTTCAAGGACAGTGGATTCCCAACAACCATCAGGCTTTTGAATCACACAACATCAACCCCAGTAACTGATTTTCAATGGACTGTCTCTGATTAATAATAATAATAATACATTTTATTTATGGGCGCCTTTCAAGAGTCTCAAGGACACCTTACAAAAATTTTGCAGGTAGAGGAAAAACATGTAAGGGGAAATGAAATAAATAGTAGAGACATGACTAGTACACAAAGTAAAGACAGAATTCAATACAAAACATAATATGAGGCAATTAATGCACAGATGAAAAGGGAGGGGGACGTGGGGCTAAGGATAGGCAGAGGTGAAGAGATGGGTCTTGAGGCGGGACTGGAAGATGGTGAGGGACACGGAATTGCGGATCAGTTGGGGGAGGGAGTTCCAGAGCCTGGGAGCTGCCCTTGAGAAGGCTCTGTCCCCAAAACTGCGGAGGTGGACTTGTGGATGGAGAGGAGACCGGCTGATGTGGATCTGAGGGACCGTGAGGGTTGGTAGGGGGAGAGGAGGTCAGTGAGATATGGGGGGGCCAGATGGTGGAGGGCTTTGTAGGTGAGGATCAGGATTTTGTAGTTGATCCGGTGGGAGATGGGAAGCCAGTGAAGTTGTTTGAGGACTGGAGTGACGTGATGCCAGGATTTGGTGTGGGTGATGAGTCGGGCGGCTGCGTTCTGGACCAGTTGGAGTCGGTTGATGTAGGTGGAGCTAATGCCAAGGAGAAGTGAGTTGCAGTAGTCCAGTCGGGAGGAGATGAAGGCATGGATGAGTCTTTCAGCAGCGGGAGGTGTGAGAGAGGGTCTGAGTTTGGCGATGTTGCGGAGATGAAAGAAGGAGGTTTTAATGACATGGCGGATGTGAGGCTCAAGGGAGAGGGTGGAATCAAAGATCACGCCAAGATTGCGGGCCTGGGGAGATGGGGAGACAGTGGTGCCGTCGATGTTGAGAGTGGAGTTATTGATTTTGCTGAGTGTGGCTTTGGAGCCTATGAGGAGGAATTATGTCTTATTGCTGTTGTGTTTGAGGAAATTATGTTGCATCCAGGTTTTTATAGCTGACAAACAGGAGTTGATATGGGAGAGGGGGGGTTGTGGGGGGATTTGGTGCTGAGGCAAATCTGGGTGTCATCAGCGTAACAGTGGAAGTCCAGGTTGAAGTGGCGGAGTATCTGACCAAGGGGGAGGATGTAGATGATGAAGAGGAGGGGGCCGAGTATGGAGCCTTGGGGAACGCCTTGAGTGACTGTGGCTGTAGCAGAGGTGTCGTTGTGGAGAGAGATGAAGTGGGATCTGTTGGAAAGGTAGGAACGGAGCCAGCTGAGTGCAAAGCCTTCAATGCCGAGGTCTTTGAGGCTGGTGAGCAGGATGTTATGGTTCACTGTATCGAAGGCTGCGCTCAGGTCGAGGAGGATGAGGATGTTGAGGGAACCAGTGTCAGCAGAGGTGAGGAGGTCATTGAGGACTTTGAGGAGAGCAGTTTCTGTGCTATGGAGGGGGCGAAAGCCAGGTTGGAGGGGTTCAAGTAGGTTATACGCAAGGAGGTGGGAATGAAGTTGCGTCGCAACGATACGCTCCAGGGTTTTTGAAAGAAAGGGGAGGTTTGAGATTGGTCGGTAGTTAATGAGAGAGGAGGGATCAAGACCAGGTTTCTTTAAGATTGGTGTAACAGCAGCAGTTTTGAAAGCGGAGGGGACAATTCCTTGGGACAATGAGGAGTTGAAGAGATTAGTGAGGTTGGGGCAAAGAACGGGGAGGCAGGACTTCAGCAGGGGAGTGGGGAGAGGGTCGAGGGAGCAGGTAGTGGGTTTGGAAGAGCTGATAAGTTTGTAGATTTCAAGAGGGATGACCAGGTCAAACTGGGAGAGGAAGCAGTGTGGAGGAGGGGTAAGGAGGTCAGTGGAGATGTTGAAAGGAGGGGCCTTGGTAGGTGGTGGAGTAGATGCTGGGGAGTCGGGTACAGGGGATAAAGATTGATAGATGGTGCTGATTTTATCAGCGAAAAAGTGGAGGAATGAGTTGCAGAGATCCGGAGTAGAGGTAGGGAGAGTGTTGGCTCGAGGCTTGAGGAGGTTGCCCACTGTGGAGAAGAGGGTTCTGTGGTTTAGGCAGGGATCGGTAAATATGGAGGAGAGGTAGGCAGATTTTGTAGCAATGAGGGCATCTTTGTAGTCAGTGAGGTGGAGTTTGTAAGCTTCAAGGTGGACTGTGAGAGATGATTTCTTTGTGAGTCGTTCAAGTCGGCGACCAGTCTGTTTCAGTTTATGAAGTGCAGGTGTGTACCAGGGTGATGATGTGTTCAAAGTTACGGTTCTTGTTTTGAGGGGGGCCATAGTGTTTAAGGGAGGTAGACAAGGTGGAGTTGAGATGATTTGTGAGATCATCAGATGAGATGGGGGTTGAGTCCAGGGGGAGAGTGGTGGAGAGCAGGTCAGAGAGATGGTGGGGATCAATGGATTTTAGATTACGGAAGGTGATTTCTCGGAGGAAGCGGGGCGAGGTGTCGGAGAAGGGATGGTGAACCGTATAAGCTTATGATCAGAGAGGGGGAAGAGGCAAGGATGGAGGTCGAGTACCGGTTGATTTGTGGAGCAGACCAGGTCAAGGATGTGACCTTTTTCATGGGTGGGAAAGGTGACGTGCAGAGTGAGAGAGAAGTGTACTACAAACTTAGGTTCTGCACTATTATGGTTACCCAGTATCATGATTATTAATTTATTATATTCTTGATTATATATTTATGTGCGTTTTTGAATTTATGAGCCTGTTAAACTGCAGCAAACAAAAATGTTATTGTTCCATTGTCAGTACATATGACAATTAAACACTCTTGACTTTCCTGAGCTCCCTGTAAAGTTGCCCGGTACATTGGAAAAGTTATTTTGCTGCTGTGCCATGGAGAATACCCCAGGTATTTTCACGCTGGAATTCACATTGCAGCTGTGTAAAACTTTTGTTTGTCCACATTAGTAGTGTGTGCAGTGCTGGTCACCACACTTCCTGGAGGTGCTGCCTTGTACTCTTACACCTAACTGTCACATAGTTACTCTGCAATTGTACTCTAGTTTCTTTTATGTATTACTTTAGATTGCTCAACAATCTTGCACAATTCTGTTGATTTGCACTTGCCTTATTTGTTGTTGCATTTGTCATAATTGTATGCATACTGTTCACTTTGAGTGCCATATGACAAGGAATTTCATCGCACCCTGGTGCATATGAAAATCAATTAATCTGAAATTTGATATGATGTCGAGGCATTTGAGGGATTGCAGAAGAGATTCGCTTCCCACCATGTCCATGAGCCATTGGAAAGCCTGAGCGGCGTTCTCGAGGCCGAAAGGCATCCACAGGAACGAAGACCCCGAAGGGGGTGATGGTGGTAGCCATGAACCAGGCCGATTGCGGCGCCGTCCAGATGGGCCGTGAATTCCTGGATGTGAGGAACAGGGTACTGGTTGGCCGTTGTGACGTCATTGAGACGGCGGTAGTCCCCACAGGATCTCCAGTCCCCAGACGCTTAGGGGACCATGTGAAACGGAGATGCCCACGGGCTGTCTGAGCGTCGCACAATGCTCATTTCCTCCATCCTATGGAACTTGTCTTAGGCCGGGGGGCAGCCTACGTGCGCGTGCATGGATTGGCGGTCCGGTGGTGGGGATATGGTGCTTTACCCCATACTTGGGGCTGGCCGTTGTGAACTGGGGGGGTTTAGGATGTCGGGGAAGGTCACCGAGCCGAGATGTGACGCAATCAATTCGGCGTGGCTCAAGGCGATCGTCTCGTACGTCTCAGAATTGACAAAACATCTCTTCACGTCGACCAGCAGGGAGTGAAAGGAAATCGGCGCCCAGCAGTGGTTGGGAGACGTTGGCGATTGTAAAGGGCCACTTGAAGTGACAGGAGTTGAAGGTGAGCGGGATAGTGCAGACCCCGTATGTCTTGATGTTGCTGCCGTTGGCGGCGGCCAGAGGAGGTCACCTCTTTCTGCCGCTGATGATGGCCAAACACTGACCACTGCTCCCGTGTCCACGAGGAAATGCCACCCCGAATGATGGTCCCAGGTGTAGAGGAGGCGATGCTTCTGGCCTGCCGCAGTAGCCACTACTGGCGGCCGGCCGTGGCATTTCCCTGGATGCGTGCAGGGTGGTCGGCATCGGAGGGCCTCAGAACCCCACCTTTGGTGGTGGTAGCTCCATGTACCTTTGCTGGCATCGCTCATGGCCAGCTTCACTGCTGTGCCTTCGGTGGATGCTGGGACCGGCCGCTTGACCCGCTGAGGCATTGCCGCCACCCGGTTGATGGTGGTGCCACCCTGCTGTTTGGCCTGCCACAGCACATCTGCATGGGCAACCACCCAGCGGGGGTCGGTGAAATCTTCGTTCGCGAGGAACAGGCTATTGACATCAGGCATCTGTTTGAGGAAAACCTGTTTGAACAGGAGGCAGGGCTCGTGGCCGTCCAGCAAGGCGAGCATATAGTTCATAAGCACAGGTGGCTAGTGGTTGCCTAGGCCACCCATGTGAAGGATCTTTGCTGCCCTGTCGCGGAGGCTGACGCCCAAAGTGCTCAAGAGGAGCGCTTTGAGGCCCTTGTGCTTGCGTGTCAGCTGGTGGCTGGCGAAGGCGATTATGCGCCAGGTGATGTCCTGGTCCAGTGCACTGACCACGTAGTAGTATTTGGTGGCATCAGCAGTGGTGAATGTGGATCTGAGCTTCAGACTGTTCACACCATACGTGGGGTAGGTATGTTACAATACTTACATTCAGCGGCGCTGCAATTCTGCCACTGGCCGTGTGCGTGATTTTGGCATGTTTGAGGGGGGGGGTTTAAATCGCATTTTTTTTTCTTACCTTGTTCTGGATTATATTTGGTTGGAGTGCAAGCTTTTGTTGAAGAATAGTTCCGCCGGGCGTTCTGTCTATTTTTTTTTTAAATCGCCCGACTCGTTCAGCGCTGGAGTCATTTTTAAATCAGCTTCTAAAGCCGTCAACGCCGACAACGGGGACGGATTTCATGTAGGTGACAGGTAAAAGAAAGCAGTTTATTTTTATGTATAAAAGTGGTCCTTAAGATACCTTTAGTTCACATTTTAAGTTGCGAAACAGTGACTTAGTCCCCATACCGACCGGCAGTGTTTTTCATGCAGATATGGGGATCTAAAACACTGCAAACCGCAACGTTCCAAATGGTCGCGTTCCAGAAAAACCCACAGGCAAGTTGATTTAAATGGCCATTAATTTACAGGTATTAACCATTAAATTCCTTCCATTTGGCCTATAAATCCATGTCAATGAGATTTAAAAATTTTGTTATATCGTGAATTCTTGTGTGAATGTTATTTCGACACTTAGGCTATTTAAAAATGTTAATCTATTCTTAAGAAATTGATAGATGTTTAGATCTAGTAATTGAATTTTGTAATTAGCTACAATTAGGTAACTAACTAATTATATGCTTTAATTTCAAGTCATCTAAGTAAGATTGTTTCATATTTGTTACAGAATGCTTCAATCTATAATAACTGAAAATGTATTTCAGTTTTCTTAATTTTTCGGAAAGTTATGGCCATTTGACTGTCCTCGATCACAGCTTTTGTGTTAAGTCAATGGAAAAGCAATAGAGAACAAGATGGTAATTTCCGAGTATGAAAATGGCCATATCTTTTTTAATACTGAAGATATGAAAGTGAATTAGGTGTCAAATTAAACTTCTTTTATGATTTATCTGATGGGATAAATTATAGACGATTTTTTAAATCTCAAAATTTTGTAACATTGCTACGTGGGGCTGTGATGTCCAGTAAGTGGGCAGTTTGATCGAAACTGTGTTTTGCTGGTCTGGATTGTCGGCTGTAAACATGATCAAATCCAAAATAGGTTGTTTTGGATCGTTGGGGTCACCACTGTAGAGGTCCATGCATTGTGTAAGCACTCTGTTTAATAATTAACCGATCCAGGCCCGTCAAGTTAATATTTTACTACTACTACTATGCCGTTGCTCGTTAACCCACCCCCCAGAGTTCCACTCCAACTCCAACTGCCAATCCTTCGAATTCCAACCGCCTGATGGCCTGCTCTCAAAACTGCGTGATTAATCGGCCCAGATCACGCCTGGTCCACGTGAGAGTTCGAGCCCGACCATCGAAGGTTCGGGAGACAAGTGACTTGTACACAAGATGGCACCACAATTTTTCACAAACAGTGGTAGGTATCTGAAACAGCTTGCAAGGAGGATGGTGGAAGCATATGTCATAGTGATTCTTAAGAAGCATTTAGACAGGCACATGAGCATGCAAGGAATGGAGGGTGATGAATAGTGAGCAGGCAGATCACATTAGTTTAATTTATTATCATAGTCGACACAGACATCATGGGTCAAAGGGCCTGTTTTGTGTATTGTGTTATATCTGAAAAAAGTAAATTAGCAATATGCTGGGAGAACAATAACGGGGAGGTTGGGTAGAGGGGATAGCATCCAGTAACCCTGAACATCTGCCAGACTAGTGGAGTTTCACAGCAAATGATTGAACCAGTGCTTCAATAGGGGTATTAACATTGTATTATAACCATATAACCATATAACAATTACAGCACGGAAACAGGCCATCTCGACCCTTCTAGTCCGTGCCGAACACACAATCTCCCCTAGTCCCATATACCTGCGCTCAGACCATAACCCTCCATTCCCTTCCCGTCCATATAATTATCCAAGTATTCAGTTGTTATTTTCGATAGAACACAACTGAAAACAACTTAATCTTAACTGAAACAGGCAAAAATATTGCAAAAGCTATTTTTATTTTATCAGCCAATTGAAATAGCTAATGTCTGAAAATTGCAATAGGATTCATTCAGCATAATAAGCTTTTGGCCTAGAGCTTGCTATTATGATCATGGTAAAACTGACAGTGCTCATTGTCATTACAACATGAAACTGACAGTAGCTTCAGGAGGACTTGGTTAAAAATGGAAATAGTAAATTTGCCAACAGTGATTCTCAGTACACCAGATTTGCTACTTTGCAGCCTTCTCCTCCAATATAAACCTCTGATTTTGATGACCTGACTAGCATTTTGGCATTTGTAAAATATTCTTCTTGTGAAATATTATTCATTATACATGAGATGCAATTGAATTTTTAATGACTTGAATTACAGTTTTTTAATAACTTCTCTGGATTTAAGGAGAACTAATTTTATGCTTTTGAAATCACAATTCTCATTAAAATATTTGTAAATAGAATTGAATTTTATCTTTATCCAAAAGTTTAAAACCAAAATTGTTTTGGCTTCTTAATCATGTATGTATTCTAATTTGAGGTGGAGCACTCCAAAGATCCACAAGTTTCTGAGTGAAGAAATTCCTTCAAACCTCATCCTTTACAGTCTGATACCTTATCCCTTAGATTTAGTCTCTTGATTCAAGGTACTCAATCTCTTGCCATCTGTCCTGTCAAGCATTTTAGATTTCTGTATCGAAATGAAAGTTGAGAATAAACGTTCCAAGTTTCTTGATGTTCAGAAAGGGCAGACAAATGGGAATAATTGTTTGGTGGTGGAGAAGGTGAACGGATAAATAAGTCAGTAATCGACCTTGGACAATAAGAAATAAACGAAGTATGGTGGTTATAGAGTGGTATAAAACAACGATTATTGGAATAATTACAGCATCACCTCCCACAGCACCACCACCCCCCCTCCCAACAGATGCAACACCATTGGAGAGGAAATCAATAAAGAAAAAAGAAGACTGTAACCAAGGTTGACATCATAATCATGGGAGATATCAATCTGCATTTGACTTGATTAAATAAATTAGCAAAAGTAGATTGAAGGATGAGGTCATTGAATGCATTTATGATAGTTTTCTGAAACTATATAATTGACCCAAACAGAAAACTATTTTGGTTTGTCTTGCAGAGTAATACAGATTAATTAGTATTCTAAAGGGACCCACAAGGGAAAGGTGATCACAGTATGATAGCATTTTGTATGTAGTTTGAGAATGATAGATCAGTTGGGAACTGAATTATTTCATTTAAATGTATTCAGTTATGCTGCTATGGAAGCTGCTTAAACTGAGGCAGGTAAGGAAATTGGATTGTGAATTTTGCTGGGAGATAAACAAATTCTAAAAGTATTTCACAATTCCTATCATTACCTTTCGAATTGAAAATGAAATGCTTGTTTTGTGCCAAATGTTTGTTGGCAGTATCAGTGGTTTTGAAGTGAGTTACTGGAGTTCAGGCATTTATACTGAATTCCTGGAACTTGCTGTAATTTCTGGACTTATTGAGTGACAGAAGCTGCCCAGGCCTTCATGGATCTGAGTTGTACTACTCAATATTAATTGTATTTCATTGACCGAATTAAAAACGTTGCATCCAGTTTTACTTTCTGTCAAAGACTCGAAGGACATTGTGGCTTGCACTGCCTACCTAGTTGTCACTAAAAGCTTTGTTATCTTTTGCCTGATGCTTTCAGGATCGAGGAGGCTGCGGGTTCCCACTTTTATATACATGTAGCCGTATGGCAATAATGCAAAGATCACCTGTACTTGATAAATATAGGCATGGGGATAAGGGTGACAGCAGGCCCATTTCAGGATGATTCAAATGAATGTTGTCAGGAAGAGTGTTAAGACTGATGATTGGAATATTATCATGAACAAAAAACAACAAAAATGACTGAGTGTATATAGATTTTGAGAGTCGACCAACATAGAATTAAAAGATGTTGTAAGTGTACGTACAATTGTGTTACAAGGAAGGAAACAGTAAAATATAAATGTGGGTCCCAAAGAGCCAATAATGGGGGAAATTCTAACGAGAAATAGAAATAATGAGGCATTAAGCTAATATTTATATATATCTGCATTGAAGAAGTCACAACACGTTTGGCAAAAGTGGATAAGGATTAAGGGTCGAATGCCACCGAGGAATTTAAATTAATATCACTGAAGCAAAATTACCAGAGAAATTAAGGATCAAATCACCTGTGCCTGATAAAGTAATGTTAAGGCCACAGAACAATGTAATGAAGGATAATGACATAATATCAGGGATAGTCAATGTGATTGAGCCAGCTTTTGATGAAAACACTCACTGGATGCATGGAATCATTTGGAAGCTGAACAGCAACCCAATTATTGTTGGAAGAAAGGAACATTTCTCTGGCGTTATGTCTTTTGTCCACTAGTCAGTGCAGAGTGCCATTATTTCACAGCTACTGCAAAATCTAGATTTTTATTTCCAATATTTTGAAATTTAATTCTATTATTCCTTCCGCTAAATTTTTGCTGAGACGGCTTTTTGCTGGGACGATTTTATGGGACGGATTTTGTACAGTGAGAATGTCATAGGAGTAACACCAACTGATCTTCCTTGGGATCAGAATAAGAACATATTTAACAGCAAGCAAAGGGTGGGGTGGGGGGGGGGGGTTGAGAATAATATCCGGCTTGTTATCTATTGAAACAATCCACTGGATCTTTATTTTTAACTAGCAATTAAGCATTTCTTTAACACAACAGTTTAGTAAATCATTTTGAAATTCCACATGCATGTAATTCTCAATTTTAGGAAGACATATGCATATAAAATTGTATTTACTTGTCCAAAATAGCTTCGGCAGAACTAGGCCCTGGAATTCTTTATGCACACGGGAATCTAGCCTAATTTCAGTCACCTTGATCTGAATCAGCCGCTCCACTTTTCTTTGGATTTGCTACATTATCTCTTTCATGAATAGATTTTCTTTCCATCGTGAAGGGGTGCTTATATGCCTGAATCACACTAGGAAATGTATAACTTTTGAGTACAATTATATAAATAGAAACCCTTATATGCTATGTCATAATTAGAATTTTTATATACATTTTGTGATTGAGAAATGTTAAATTTATATTATGTGTATATTTAAACCAGTTTATTTTTGGATACACTGTCTATTGTTCAGGGGGATATTCTATTTTTATAATGGATTGCACTTCTGGCTGGTCTAACAGCTTAAATCAGGTCACCTGTGTATGTCTAATTGTTCAGTATCTGAGCAATATAAGGCAGCTTTTCATGGGAGAATGAGAGTTAAGCATGTATTGTGATCATTATATTTGCTGACCTTCTTTTGGGGAATAATCAATGACCTAAAAAAATTGATCATGTTCATCTGGAAATCAGTTTTTTTTTTGCAAGTGAAATAAATTATAATGTTTTATTTTATCCTTTTGCAAGCAAAGCACCAAGGCAATTCCTTGTATGTATACATATTTGGCGAATACATGTTTTATTCATGTTCATTCATTCATTTTAGGTTATTTGTGTCATTCAGGCAGAGGGGTTGTGGGGGGGGGGGAAGGGGTGTGGGGGGGGGGGGGTTGGGGGCGGGGGGGGCGGTGGTGTGGGGGGGGGAGGGGTGTGTGTGGCGGGGGGGGGGGGGGGGAGTGAGCTCGGAGGAAAGACGGGGGCAGAGCCATGGGGTAGAAGGGGAGGAGCCAGCGAGGGGACCAGAGGGGTAATGGCTGGAATTGGCGATGCGATGGTGACTCCAAGTGGGTGCTGGTCGCTGGTTGTTCTCTCCACCGGGATCAGAGTCTCCGCTTTCCGTTTGGCGACGTCTCCGACTCCGGGCAGGGCTGTGCCTCCCACACTGGGCTGGGTCGGGTCTCCAACGCTGTCTCATGTAATATGAGACAATTCAATAATGTGCCTTGGGAATTATTGAAGTTTGTTGTGCGAGTCCAATACCAGAGTAGTATTGGAGTGGAACACAATGACTGCATAATGTGTCGTTCATGCTCAACTATTTCCAGGCTGAAACCTCTTCCAATAATAGTTTCTTATTCAATTTGTATTTCAAATTGATTAACAACAAAAATAAATAAAATCCTTTCGTAATACTATTCACAATTTCAGATTTGTCAAAAATACACAGTTGATGAAGTACCTTTTTAAGTGTAATCACTTCTGTACTATAGGAAATTAACAATTGGTTTCTCAAAGGCAAGATTCCACAAATAGCAATACAAGGATGACCAGTAAATCATTGTAAACAATCTTGATTGAGTGGTAACTTTTGGCACAGTATTCCCTGGCTGTTCTTTGAAATGGTGCTATAGTATCTACATTGCCCACCTGGGAGCTCAAAACATCATGTGTCTGCCAGCTTGTTTTAATAGGCTGTTTTAACAATGAAAGCTCATTGATCTACTTGCTAGCTGCTGTGCATGGGTTGGCATGCTCCTAGAATAGGAGATTAAATGTGGGCACATCCCTCCGCCCACTTTGTCTCTGGTCTTGCCATTGAGTGCAGAGGCATTCCATAATGATACAAGCTGATGGTCAGCTATTGGAAAGGTGTATCATTTGTCTTTATTAAATTATAGCAATTGTGCTTAAATACCTTTTAGATTATATATATTTTTTTGTCATTTGTTTTCAAATGTCTTTAACCATCAGAGAGCCAATAAAGGATCAGCCTTTATTGTTGTCAATTTGGAGTCTTATACAGGCCCGACAGGGTATCGATGGCATGTGTGGGAAGAAACTGCAGATGCAGGTTTAAACCGATGATAGACACAAAAAGCTGGAGTAACTCAGCAGGACAGGCAGCGTCTCTGGAGCGAAGGAATGGGTGATGTTTCGGGTCGAGAACCTTCTTGAGACGAAGGGTCTTGACCCGAAACATCACCCTTTCCTCCTCTCCAGAGATGTTGCCTGTCCCGCTGAGTTACTCAAGCTTTTTGTGTCTAGGGTATCAATGGCAAATTTCTTTCCCTGAAGGATTATTCTGAACATAACAATCTGGCAGGGTCACAGTGACAGTGATTGAAACAAGTTCCGGTTGCCCAGATATAAGAAGAAATCATTAAGTTGGAAAGAGTGCAGAAGAGATTTAAGGTGAGAGATTAGAGATTTAAAAATGACATCCGAGGCGACATTTTCACTTGGCAGGTAATCTATCTCTGGAATGATCTGCCAGAAGAAGCTATAGAAGTGGATACAATTCAGATTTTTAAAAGACATTTGGAACAGATATACAGATAGGAATAGTATATATATTACTAAAACTCATCTTGTTTGTTTGTTTGTAAGTGTGTCCGTGATTCATGACCTGAATTACGCCAAAATGGTACACGATAGCACTACAATATTTGGACTACCTTGAACAGCACAACGCTCCCACTTGATGGGCCTGCTATCCGCGCGTGCGCAGTTGGGGGAGGGTTGCCGGGCCCTCTGCCATTTTCAGATTGCCATTTTGAGTGGCCTCACAACGGGGATCTCTGGCGTCACAACTGGGACCCAACGGGTCCACGGGTCGTCTAGTGTATAATAAACAAGAATCCAATAAATTAATAACACACACAATACTAGTGCAAAGAAAGTCTGAAGATATCGGTAGCAATGTTACCAAATTTTGAGATTAAAAAAATTAAGTCTGCAATTTATCCCATCAGATAAAGCATAAAAAGAAGTTTAATTTGACACCTAATTCACTTTCATATCTTCAGTATTAAAAAAGTTATGGCCATTTTCATACTTGGAAATTAGCATCTTGTTCCCTATTGCTTTTCCATTGACTTAACTCAAAAGCTATGATCAAGGACAGTCAAAAGCCCATAACTTTCTTAAAAATTAAGAGAACTGAAAGAAATGTTCAGTTATTATGGATTGAAGCATTCTGAAACAAATATGAAACAATCTTACTTGGATGACCTGAAATTAAAGCGTATAATTAATTAGTTACCTAATTGTAGCTAATTACAAAATTCACTTACTAGATCTAAATATCTATCCATTTCTTAAGAAAATGTTAACATTTTTAAATAGCGTGTGTCCAAATAACATTCACCCAAGAATTTACAATATAACATGATTTTTAAATCTCATTGTCATGAATTTATAGGCTAAATGGAAGGAATTTAGTGTTTAATTCCCGTAAATTAATGGCCATTTAAATCATCTTGCGAGTGAGATTCTGTGGAACGCGATCGTTTGGAACGTTGTGGTTGCATTGAGTTTAAACCCCATATCGTCAGGAAAAATACTGCCGGTTCGTATATTTACATAATCACATTTTTGCAACGTGAAATTTGGATTAAAGACATACTAAGAAGCACGTTTATATGTAAAAATAAATGGTGTACCTTGCTTTGTTCCCTACGTGAGATCCGTTCCGTTGTCGGCGTTCACGGCTTTAGAAGATGATTTTAATTTTACTCCTGCTATTAAATTATCCAGCGCTAATTTTAATAAATTTAATAAAACGGTAGTCGGAGCGATTTTTCTTCAGCAACTAAATAGCCTGACAAAGACCGATTTGACCAGGCTGGATAAAAACGGCATTTTTAGCCCGCCCCTCTCCCAAAGGTGCCAAAGTCGCGCACACGGCCAATGACAGAACTGCAGCGCCGCTGAAAATAAGTTTTGTAACATACCTAATATCGGTACAACTAAAGACAGTCAATATTTTTCGTAGGTTAATGTTGTGTCGTGTTCAAGAGCCCGTTGTTTGTTGGGAAGAAACCATTCTTGAACCTGGTGGTTATGGTTTTCACACTTCTGTACCTTCCCAATAATAGGAATGAAATGAGAGCATCGCCAGGGCGGTGTTGGTCTTTGAAGCTTTTTTTGAGGCAGAGCTTCATATAGATCCCTCTTGTGGTGGGGAGGTCAGTGCCGTGATGGACCGCCAGTGTCTATCACTCTTTGTTCTCCTTTGTTCCGGGGCATTTGAATTGCCAAACCAAACTATGATGCAACCAGTCGAAATCCTCAGCACCATACATCTGTTGAAGATCAAGACAGTATTTGTCAACATTCTGAATTTCCATCAATCATCTAAGGAAGTAGAAGCATTGATGGACTTTCTTTATGATTGCAGGAAATATGTTCCCGACGTTGGGGGAGTCCAGAACCAGGGGCCAGTTTAAGAATAAGGGGTAAGCCATTTATAACGGAGATGAGGAAAAACTTTTTCACACAGTCGTAAGTCTGTGGAATTCTCTGCCTCAGAAGGCGGTGGAGGCTGGTTCTCTGGATGCTTTCAAAAGAGAGGTAGATAGAGTTCTTACAGATAGCGGAGTCAGGGGATATGGGGAGAATGCAGGAACGGGGTACTGATTGTGGATGATCAGCCATGATCACTTTGAATGCCGGTGCTGGCTCAAAGGGCCTAAATGCCTACTCCTGCACCTATTGTCTATTGTCTATTATCTGCTGGGCCCAGGACAGATTATCATAGAGAGATGCATGCCTAGAAACTTGAAGTTGTTGTCTGTCACCAGCAACCCAATGATTTACGCAGGTTCCTGGATCATCAGCTTTCCCCTTCTCATGTCAACATTCAGTTACTTTGTCATGCTGACATTGAGAGCAAGGTTAGCTCTGGCATCATTCAATCTGATTTTCATTCTCTTGCCTATACTCACACTCATCATTATCCACGATTCGTACAACAATGGTGGTGTCGTCAATGATTCAAAGATGGTGTTAGAACTGTGGCTACGCAGTCATGGATTTAGAATGAATAGAGCAGGGAACTGAGCACACAGCCCTGAGGTGCTTCTGTGTTGACGCTTATCGAGGAGCATGGGTTGCCAATTTGTACTGATTATAATCTGCGAATGAGGAAGTCGAGGAATCAGTTGCATAGGGATGAGCAGAGACACTGTTCCCTGAGTTTGATAAGTTTGGAGAGGACGATGATGTTGAAAGGCGAGCTGTAGTCGATGAATCAAGCCTGACATTTGTGTTTTTATTGTTCACGTGGTCTTGTGCAGATTGTAGAGTCAGTGAGATCGGATTCTCCATTGGTCGATTGTGGCAGTAGGCAGAATGTAGTGGATCGAGGTTCTTGCTAAAGTAGGAGGCGATGTGCACTTTAATCAAAGCAGTTCATCACCACAGATGTTCATGTTATCATACTCTGCATGAGCACTGGTTTTATTGATGCCCTTTTAAAGCAGTTGGGAACCTCAGTAAGAAAGATGACTTTCGTAATGAAAAGAATTGAAGTTGTTCGCAAATCTCCAGCCAGTTGCTCAGCGCAGGATTTTAGAACACGGCTAGTTTCATCACCAGATGCTTTCCGAAGATTCACCCTCATGAAGCATCTTCTGATGTTATCCTTGATGGCTGATTAGGAGTTACGTGACCCGAGAAGACTGTTCTCCCTTTAGAAGCAAGAGAAGAAATGATTGAGCGAGTCTGGGAGTGATGCCTCACTGTTGCTTGAACATGCTTTTCACCTCCCTGCCTCCTATGTTTTCAATTTATGCTGCTGTTGTGTCATTGTATTCAAATCATAAATTAATTCTCTTAATAACATTTCTAGTTTTAGTTTCGTTGAAATACCATTTTGAACAAAGATAATTTTAGTCTACATGCTACAGTTAATTGTGCAGATGGTATAGATATAGGCTATGTGTATATTGAATATTGTTCAATCAAGTAAATTGCATAATAGAACAGGACACATATTATAACATTCTAACTGTTCAATTGGATATGCATTCCGAAAACTCATTTTACTTTTTTTCCAAAAAATGTATTATTTTAAATTGATCTATGCTTCAATATCACCTAGTGTCTCATGCCTGTGAAAAACATGCTTATGGGCCTGTCCCACTTAGGCGACATTTTAGGCGACTGCAGGAGACTATGCAGTTGCCACATGGTTGCAACATGTTCGCGGGTAGTTGCTGGGGAGTTGCCTTCATGGTTGTGAGGAATTCCTGCATCCTGGGAACTAGTCGCGGCCTTATTATGGTCTATGAATTAAGCCGCCATGGACAGTAGCGAGAATTCTCGTGTCATAGGTGGGTCGCCGGGTGGTCGAAGGTTCTTGGAGGTTCTCTTAGGTTGGAGCCGGTGCTGACCGGTGAACTTCATTGGCTCATTGGGGGAAAAAAGGTAAGCAGTAGTTTTCAGAACCAAGGATATCTGACCGGTAATGTTAAATGTCCACTGAACTTCACAGCCGTGTATTTCTAGCTTCTTAAAAGTTGTCTCCACTCCTTCTCCCCTCCCCTCCCCCCCCCCATCTTTTAAAGGACTTACTGTACACTGTGCTTTAACCGTATTAATTACAGCGCCAACCTTCTTGTTCATTGCAATGTGTGTATCACCTTGGCTTTGCACCATGTGAATGTTTTAGACAGTGCTTCCCCCGCTTGCCCTATCCCCGCCTGCATAACGGGCTGGTGAAGGAAGCGATGTGTGTGTTTGTGTTCCACTTGACAGTCGCCGGCAGTCCGCTGAAGGATTGCCTAAGTGGGACAGGCCCGTAACTCTTATCTAATAATTTACAGCTTTTAATCTCCTTGATTATTAAAAAGCAGAAGAAGCCACTATTTTTCTCAAAATGTTGAATAATTTCAATCTCTCTTAAAACATCCCTCTATTATTTTACTGTATTATTGGAGGGGAAAAAATAAATTTTGTTAAACCAATCCTGAGGTTATCAAAGTGAATCAGATTTTTCTTTTATGGGTGTAAATCTTTCATATTATGGGATAGTCAGCGCATTAGAAAATGAATATTCTGGCAGCCTTGTAATGAAGATCTTGTTGACTGTAGAGAGTGAAAAGATTTATGCTCTGATTATTTTGCAGCTGCAGCAGGAGACATTGCATTGTGGTATATCAATGTTATTCAAGTGAAGTCTTCAGCTTGAAGTAGATGATGATAAGGCCAAGTATATTTGGCTTGTTAAAATTAACAAACTGGAATCTGCTGCACTGAATGGATTGGCAGAAACATACAGTACAATAGGGATTTTGTTAATGTGCTATTTACCTTAATAAAGGTGTGTATATTAAAGAGTCTCTTCCCAACCAGCAAAAATATATAGATGTAGACTCTTTAGAGATACTGCGTGGAAACAGGCTCTTCACCCCATTGAGTCCTTGCTGACCAACGATCATCCAGTACATTAGCACTATCCTACACATTAGGGACAATTTACAATCTACAGAAGCCAATTAACCTACAAACCTATACGGGTTACAGATTAACTGACATTTTGAAAACTTAGAAATACAAACAACAGCAGAGCGACGTAGCTGGTAGAGTTGATGCCTCACGACGCCAGAGACCTCACAGTTCGATCCTGACCTCAGGTGCTGTCTGTGTGGAGTTTAGCACTCTCCCTGTGACTGCGTGGGTTTCCTCCGGGCTTTGGTTTACTCCCATTTTCCAAAGGTGTGCGGTTTGAAAGTTAAATGGCCCTCTGTAAAATGTTCCCATAGTATGTAGGGAGTGGATGAGAAAGTGGGATAACATATAAACATAGAAAATAGGTGCAGGAGTACGCCATTCGGCCCTTCAAGCCAGCACTGCCATTCAATATGATCATGGCTGCTTGTCTATAATCAATACCCCGTTCCGGCTTTTTCCCATATCCCTCGATTCCCTTAGCCTAAAGATCTAAATCTAACTCCCTCTTGAAATCCGGTGAATTGGCCTTCACTGCCTTTAGGCTGTGGGCCGAGCATCAAAAATGTGTCTAGAAATCAGTTTTCATGACCCAAGTCACCAAACTACATGAAATTTCCACAGATTTAGATGAAATATAATTGAGAAGGATGTTATAACTCGTCATTGCCAAACGTTGCACATTAATTAATTAAACTAATGAGAAAATGAGATCGGGAAAATAAGCGCTATCTAGTGGCCAATGCCCGTATTACATCATGGGCAGCCTATTTCTGTGTTGCAGTCCATTTAAATCATATATTATTATACCAATATAACCTGTAAATATGAATGTAATCATATTTTGTGTGGCCAGGCTCTGAAGAGTGGAGGGGCAGAAGCTGCAGAAAAAAAATCTCATATTACTTAGGTCTGCATGGACTTCAATTCATAAAATGTCAATCTCTTCTTAATGTCAATGAGAATGACACTGTAATTTACTGCCATAGATAAGACTTCAAGTTCAAGTGCAGGAGCAGAGGGTGCAGAATAGCTAGAGAAAGAAACATCTCATAGTACCTAGGTCTGCATGGACTGCAATTCATAAAGTGTCAACCTCTATTTAATGTCAATGAGACTTACACTGTAATTTACTACAATTGATGCTATTTCAAGAGGCTACAGAAAAAAAATCTCAGTCATTGTCTGCATGGACGTCAATTCATAAAATTTCAACCTCTTCTTAATGTTAATACATTTTGTTAATTAATAATAATTAATAAATGAATTAATAATTGTTAATAAATAATGTTAATTAATCTTAATTAAATTCCACCTCCAGTTTAAATTCCATTTGGAATACTTTGGAGGACCAAGAAACCAAGAAGAATGTTAATGAGAAAAACAATAGGTTACTACCATAGAAAAACTAGTTCAAGTTCACATATCACCAATTCATTTCTACAGAAAAATTAACCATTTCTGACCATTTCGCACTGCAATGGAAGCCTATAAAGTGCGATCGATATCCCTCCGTTTTTCTCCCGTTGTCGGTGCCTGAAAACTGCCGCTACAGACGGCACTATGTACAGCCTCCCCCCCCCACCCCACCCCCCGCGGAGATGATCCACGGCTCCGCGTTCGCGAATCGGCCGCTTATTAATTGAGACCGCGGCTTCACTTTACCGCGATTACCTAGGCCCCGCGATCGGAGCACTTTTTCCCGGTAAGTTATCGCAGGCAGCTCCGAGATTAGCTGTTAAAGACTTATTACTCTACAACATGCTGGCATTAGTGACAATATTTAATTGACTGTGTTATGGAAACATATAGTTTAGGCCCTCAACTTCATGCATGAATGAATGAGTGAATGAATGAATGATTGAATGTGAATGAATGAATGAATGATGAGTGAATGAATGAATGAGTGAATGAATGAATGAGTGAATGAATGAATGAATGAATGAATGAATGAGAATGAATGAATGAATGAATGTATGAGTGAATGAATGTATGAATAAATGGAGTAAGTGAATGAATGAATTTATTCACATTATAAAAGGGTGCAGTTAAATTAATTAAAGTCCATACAGATAGATTTTTATAAATTCAGACTTTTGATCTTACCTTTCAGTTAGAGTTGATTCCTGGCTCTTAATCTTTGTGTTCCAGCACCTCAGCAGCGACTTTGCTTTCAAGGCTTTCTTGCACTTCCATCCACTTAGCAGCACTTTCTTCAGCCTTTTTAATGCTTTTCTCACTAAATTCAATTACCTTGCTGCAACTTTCCACAACACTTATTCCACAGAACAACAAATCGGAATCTCCAGTAAAACAGGCATCAGTGAAGCCCCCTCAGCCATTTTGTGTGCAAGCCTGAAGCAAAGCGCGTGATTGGCCAACTGGCAGACAACTCAATGTTAAACGTGCTTTGATTGGACTAAAAATTACCCAACATTTTTCTGTTTTTTCTCTAATTTAATAAAAATGTGCAAGTCTTGTTCATGACGAGTTTCAGGGGTGATTTATATGATTTATTTTACACAATATGTGAAAATTTCATGTAGTTTGGTGACTTGGGTCACGAAACTGCAGAATAAAGCTCCTCGGCCCACAGCCTACTTCTGTGGCAGAGAATTCCACAAATTCTGAACTCTCTGGGTGAAAACTAGTGCGAGCGGGTAATCAATGTGGGATCATCAGTATGGACTGTTTAAATGCAAATATGCCACAATATTTTGTCATTGTTTTGAACTTTTGGAGAGAATAATTTTCCTGGCAGGAGCTAAAACTTTTCCAGTTTATTCAAAATCATATAAAGTTGCTTTATGAGTGATATATTAACACCTATTTACATAACTTGCGTGTTTGAACTAATTTTCTATCTGTGGAATATTTTTCAAGAATGGCAAATGTTACTGTGTTGTACGTTAATTAGTATTCTGTACACAATATCGAACAGGTGTTATTTAAATAATATTTATGATTTTTTAAAAAATGTAATGCTACTATTGAGTTAAGTGCTGCAGAGGCTTATAATTAGTAGTTGTGAATGTGCATACCTGCCTCTCTCGTTCTTCTATTAAACTAGGAAATAAATATTTTGCATTGACAAATGTAATTTGGAGTTCATCAATGATCTGCTATGTGCTAAATTAGTTAACTGTTTTGCTATTGTTGTACTGGTTAAGTCTTTATGGAACAATGTGGATGATGCTATTTGAAAAATTACAGATGGATGGAAAATACGAGAGCATTTAACTTTGAAGCAGGAATCAGCCTTGAATTAATTTAGTTTCTGAGTATCCTCCATTATCGTTGAAAATATTTTTTGCTGCTGATTTAAAGTTTACAAATCTTTCAAATAATATGAATAATTTGTTATTTTAGATTTGTGGCTAACACATTAGTACATTAAAATCAAGGTTATCTAGGGAGAAGGTAGGACCACCCAAGGATAAAGGAGTGAATTTGTGCGTGGAGTCAGGATGTAGATGATGTCCTATATAAGTATTTTGCATCTGTATTCTACAAGGAGTAGGATATGGAAGATGATCAGCTTAGAGAATATTGATATGCCTGGGGAGTTTGGGGTCTTAAAGAACATTAAGGTGGATAAATCCCCACAGCCTGATGGAATTTATCCCAGGTTGTTGAGAGAGGCAAGGGAGGAGATTCAGGAGCCTTAATGAAAATCTTTGCATCTTCACCAGCCACAGTCAAGGTCCCGGAGGACTGGAGAGTATCCAATGTTCCTTTGCTTAAGGAAGGAAGTAGAGATTCAACAGGGCATTAAAGGCCGGCGAACCTCGTCATTGGAAATGAAGCTATTGAAGAGGATTCTTCGAGATAAAATTTACTCCCATTTGGAAGGGAATGGGCTAATTAGGGATAGTCAGCATGACTTTGTGTATGGTAGGTTACTAACAATTATGTTTTTTTGAAGAAGTGACAAAGGTGATCGATGAGGGTCAGATGGCAGATGTATACGTGGATTTTAGAAAGGCATTTGGAAGGCTGATCCAGAAGATTAAGTTGATGACTTGGTCGTATGGATTCAGAATTAGCTTACTCAAGAATTGTGGTGGATGGTGTTATTCTGGCTGAAGGTCTGTGACCAGTGGAGATTCAAAGGGAACTGTACTGTAAGAGCCAGGGAGCCATGTTGCAGATTTATAAAGCTTTGGTTAGGCTTGTGATCTAAATTGGTTCATTACATGTGGAGTAGTGTGTGCAGTTCTGGTTGCCCCATTACATGAAGGATGTGGAGGTTTTGGAGAGGATGCAGAAGCTACTTACCAGAACTTTGCCTGAATTAAGGAGTTTTAGCTACAATGACAGGCTGGATAAACTTGGATTGTTTTCTCTGGCAGTGTGCTTTCAAACCTCAAAGTTCTTTGACGTAGTAATGAGAGGATTGATAAAGTTGAGCTGTGGATGTTTTGAATACTTAAAGTGCATTTGATATATATCGGTACTAAAGAGGTGATGATAATTTTGCCATGAAATTGTCCATCAGTAATATCAAAGAGGGATAGTGATTAGATGCATTTCCAATTGGAAGATTAAATGCAAGGCAGTCACCCTGGAGACCACTGATTTTCTCATCTTAGATAATGTGGATGTTGGTTACAGGAAGCTTTCCAGTGATGGAAAGTTTGCAACTGAACGGTGAACAAGATAAGCAGCAGACTAAGCAGACATGGTAAATACAGTTTAATGTCCAGAAAAATTATTTGAAGGCAATATAATCTTTGAGGTGAATCAAGAGCAAAGGAATGTGGGTTTTATATTAAGAAATCCTTCATGAAGGTAGGGCGAGTTGATTAAATGAATAAGAATGTATCTGGCATAGCCTTTGTAAGGTACTGAAACAAATATAGAATGCAAATATTGTTAATTCAATTTGATTAAAGTATCGGACATAAATTTGAACACATTTTTGTCACATTCAGTTCAGAACTTGCAGAGAAGTTGCTCTAGAATAATATTAGAGAAAAGGGAGTTTAGTTAAGTGAAGAGTTTGGGGATGCTGAGTTAATTTTCCTTAGAGCAAGAAGCTGAACATGAGATCTAACAGAATTTTTTTTAAACTAAGGGATTTTGATAAAATCAGGAAAAACTATTGCTTATGGCAAGTGGATGAGTAACTAGAGGCTATAAATTAAAAATAATTGGCAAGGACTAAAAGGGAAATGTGGAGTTTAGTGTTCAGCATCCTCTTGAATTATTGAAAGCAATTCCTTTAATGTTTTATGTTTCTGTGATTTGTTCCTCTGGCCATTTTTTTAAAGCATATTTTACATGCTCCTATATTGGTGAACTCCTACAGGGATCATCGGGGGCACTTTCTCCGACTAATTAGTTTATTCATTAATTGCCACACTTGTTTAGTTCAGACCTTGACCAGAGATTTGTATTTATCCTGATTTATCCCACATATATCCACCTGTCCTCCAGTGTTGAACACTACTTTTTTTCCCCTCCCGGCCATGAAAAACAATTTGCGCAAGCTGTTTTTCTCATTTCTTCCAGGTTGTCCATCTAAAACATTGTTTTGAGCTCCAACTCCACAGTAGTTTTCTGAATTTCAGATTCTAGTTGCTATATCCCATAAGGCTCTAAAACGTCCATTTCCTCTATGCTGTCAAGATCATTTAGCGTTACCAAGTCAAGGTATAGAATACGTTCCTGGCTTTTCTGATGCACTGAGTAATGGAATATTTATGATTTACATTAATCATCTCAGATTCTGAAGTGCTCAAATATGTCCAAGTTCCAATTGGTAGTTCAAAGTCCCTCAATAAAATCATTATGTTTGATATTGTATTTAATTAACAAAGACTTAGCATCATAGTCACTTGTCTCAAGGGTGGAACAACGACATCAGTGATTTACGTGGTTGGTTTCCTTGAGTAGAGGGTAAGTTTGTGCTAAACAAAGATAGCACGTTTCCCTTTGCAGACATGACATGTAAATTTATTTTATATCTAACATTAGGTTCTAATTCTCTCTAATTAATAATAACTATTTATCTTGGATTTTTTGCTTTAGACTGCATTGGCTAAAATGAAAGAAATGTAGTACTGGACATTTTAAATCAAGTTATGAATACCAGCATGAGCTCTGCAATGTTTATCAATTTTTATTTTCGACATGATGAATTTATCTGTTAGCCTCTTAGTTTTAGAGATAGAGCATCGAAACAGGCCCGTTGGCCCATCAAGTCCGTGCCAACCAGTGGCAACAAGTAACAAAGTTTGTTCTTGTAAGAAGAAACAAACTTTGGCTAAGAGAATCACAATTAGAAGGTTTGAGTTGATCCAAAGGAAAAAAACAGCATTAAGAACTAAGTTCACTGTAATAAGAAGTCATTTTATTTTTAGAAACCTCACTGATTACTGGGTTTACAGCAGATGGGATATTTCACTGCAGATTTATTGCTGTTGAAACCAGGGCATCTGTGGCCAGAAACACGTAATGAACCAATTTAGATCACTGCTAATCATTTAATTTATAACACAATTAGCAAAAAAAATCTCCAGTGACACAGTTGCTGTCCTCGTCTTATTTCTGCATTTATTTCTCTTGTAACAAAGATACATTTTAAGGAGGAATTGCATTTTAATGGCATGTTTTGATAATAAATATACTCGGTGAGCTAAATTTGCATGTGAAATCCTGGCTGATTGTTCTGGGCTACCGAGCAAACTTTCAGGTTATTTATTGTTTGTTCACTGAATTTCAAAGAAGTTGGAGTTGTATATTTCTTTGTGTTCACATATTTGCTGCATTTCTATTCGGAGCCTAAATAAGATTCATCTAGCACTCTAATGCTATCCACTAGATAATTCTGTTTGTGATTGGCCCCTGTCTTTGAGGCAAATGTAGGCTGAAGATTGAAGAAAGTACTTTAGAAAAAAA
This sequence comes from Leucoraja erinaceus, assembly GCF_028641065.1. Classification (NCBI taxonomy): domain Eukaryota; kingdom Metazoa; phylum Chordata; class Chondrichthyes; order Rajiformes; family Rajidae; genus Leucoraja; species Leucoraja erinaceus. The sequence goes on from NC_073403.1 coordinate 12,593,766, forward strand.
ATACTTTATTGCAAGATATAGCAATGTTACAAAATTTTGAGATTTTAAAAGTCAAGTCTGCAATTTATCCCATCAGATAAAGCATAAAAAGAAGTTTAATTTGACACCTAATTCACTTTCATATCTCAAGTATTTAAAAAGTTATGGCCATTTTCATACTCGGAAATTAGCATCTTGTTCCCTATTGATTTTCTATGGACATAACAAAAAAGATGTGATCGTGGACAGTCAAAAGCCCATAACTTTCTTAAAAATTAAGAGAACTGAATGAAATGTTCAGTTATCATAGATTGAAGCATTCCGAAACAAATATAAAATAATCTTACTTCGATTACCTGAAATTAAAGCATATAATTAGTTAGTTACCTAATTGTAGCTAATTCCAAACTTCAATGACTAGATCTAAACATCTACCCATTTCTTAATAAATGATTAACATTTTTAAATAGCCTAAGTGTCCAAATAATATTCACAAATAATTCACAATAAAACATAATTTTAAAATCTCATTTACATTAATTTATAGGCCAAATGGAAGGAATTTAGTGTTTAATTGCTGTAAATTAAAGTCCATTTAAATCAGCTTTCTAGTGGGATCCTGTGAATGCGCTGGTTTAGAACGTTCACATTGCGGTAGATTTGTACCCTCAAATGCCCAGAAAAATACTGTGGGATAAAATGGGCCCAAAATTAGCTACTCGCAACATTAAACTTTGTATAAAGGGATCTTAAGAAGCCCTTTTTAACGTAAAAATAACCAGCCTACCTTCCGTTTTCCCCTGTATGAGATCTGGCCCGTTGTCGGCAGTCGGGGGTTTCGAGGTTAATTTTTAACCTACTATAACAATTAAATAAAGCCCTTAAAACTAATAATAGCTCAAGCGAGGGAATCTTCCAGCGATTTTTCGTTAATAATTAACTAGGCTGAAAAACCTAGATTTGAACAGCCTAGGGAAAATCGCGTTTTAAACCCGCCCCCCCTCTAAACGGCGCCAAAATCGCACACACGGGCTGGGACAGATTTTCAGCGACGCTTCAGGTACTTTTGCAACATACCTACGGCATCACTTCCTGGTTCGGGAGCTGCAAGGCGTACGAACGGCACCAACTAGACAGGATGTGAAGACCGCCATCAGGATTATTGGTGCTCCACTCCCTTTCCTGCTGGACTTATACAGAAAGAGATGTATCAGCAGAGCCATCTCCATCATCAAAGACCCCTACCACCCATTGCATCACATATTCTCCATCCTGCCATCTGGGAAGAGGTACAGGAGCATTAGCTGCAAAACCAGCAGGATGCTCCTCAGCTTCTTCCCGCAGGCTATAAGGCTGCTAAACGGACTTTGCCCCCTGCCAAAGTATCGCGCACCAACCACCAACCTGGACACACTGCAGCAGAGCCACTGTTGTGCCGCTGCCGATCGGAACGCCTGTTGAATGTTTAGTAGAGTGTTAAATTTGTTCATGATATATGTATTTTTATTTCTATTTATTTTTAATGCACACTGAATGGACACTGGTTGAGCAACGTTTTTTTTGTTTCCTCTGGGTATGTGAATACTCAGGAAATGACAATAAAGATATACAATACAATACCTACAAGATACCTCACAACAACGTGCAGAATCTTGCTTACTACCTTAGTAATGCCACTACCTTAATGCTTCCATCATCACACAGTATGTAGAAAAACAACACCTTCTCCATTCTTTGTCCACAATTTTTTTACAACTTTCTTATTCCTTGGTTAAGCTTTAGTGCATATATTGAATTGTGTCTGTGGGATATAAATATTACTGAATAGTAGAATTAATATAAGGTGACCTTAAAGTTCAAAGTCAGTCCATTCAAAAGGCTTTGAGCGTATTTCATCTTTGAGAAAATTGAACACTGGAGCAGTCCCGTGGAAGTGAGCAACAATTGGTACAACACGAAAGACACAATATGCTGGAGTAACTCAGTGGGTCAGGTAGCATCCCCAGAGAATATGGGTAGGTAACAGTTCAGGTTGGAACTCTTCTTCTGTCTGAAGACGGGTCTTGACCCAAAACATCACCCATCCATGTTCTCCCGGGTTGCTGCTTGACCTGCTGAGTTATTTCAGCATTTTATGTTTTTCGTTGGTAAACCAACATTTGGAGTTCCTTGTTTCTACAATAGGAACAATGGGTTTTCTTTTGTATGATAATCACTGGCAATCCATCTAACCTACAGTCCAAAACCGAAGCATCGAATAAGTAAGGGTAGAAATAGATCTTGTAATGCAATGGAAATGTACAATGCAAATTGTGTAACTGTTTTAAAAGCTAGTTCTTTCTGACCAAATAAATACATAATATAAGTAAAATACTTCCACTCAATACTTCCACTCCCCTTTGGAAGACTCGACTACATTTGGTTGGTGTGAACTCTGACTTATGGTATGGGATAGACTTATGAATTTGTGCTGGTTGGAAATTATAGTTACACGAACATTTTTAGGTGTAATCTTTACGTCAGCACACAGCAACCAAGCATTAGGCTATCTTGGATCTGGTAATGACGTAGTAAAGATCCACAAACAAGTAATGATGGGTCAGAAACAACAGTGTTTAACTGAAATACAAGGAATTACAATGGAATGAGTATAAGCGTTGCTGAAGTGTACTTAACTGATGGGTTAGCAGGAAAGACAGCAGGTCAGCAGTGGGAGACATTTTAAACTAATTCCTAATGCTCAGCAAAAATAGTGTTCCAGTAAGGACGAAGGATGCTGAGGGAGGGATGAGCCAATCCTGGCTAACCAAGGAATATAAGGACGGTATTAAGATGAAAGCGAAAATGTATGAGCAGACAAAAGTTAGCACTAGACCTAAAGTCTGGTATAAATCTCTATCGTTATGATATAAGGTTCTATGAACATCCTAATAATACTGAATAATGTTTGGGAGTGATTTTGTACCATTGCCATTCCTAAATAATTAGAATTACGAGAACTGTTGAGGTTAAAGGCTGATAACTAACCTTGGCCCTGATGTCTGACATCTTTGGATCTAAGATAGAATTAGCTACATATATAATGGATGCATTAGTTACAATCCTTGGATTGTGGAGAGATGCTAGAGTATTGGAAAACTGCCAATGTGACATCTCAATTTAACAAAGAAGCAGTAAGGTAAAATGCAAGTAAATATAGGTCAACTAATATGTTATTGGAAAAATAATGAATTATTAAACATTTTCTTGGGCAGGTACATGAGGATAAGGATCATGTCTACATAGATTTTAGTTATTTAGCATTTGATGAAGGTTTGTCGTGGTAGGCTGATCCAGAAGTTCAAAATGCATGGGAGTCACATTGACAGGATTCACTCTGGGACCTCTGGTGTTTGGGATTTATTTAAATGACTTGAATATAAATGTAGATGAATTGGTTAGTAAGTTTGCAGATACATCAAATTGCTTGTGTTGTCTGCTGTCAAAGAATACAGCGGGATATTAGATCAGCTACAGAAATGGGAAGTGAAATGGCAGATGTAATCCAAGCAACTGAGAGGTGTTGCACTTTTGGAGGTTGAGGAGAAGATATACAGTTGATGGCAAGACCTTAAACAGCATTGATGTGTAGTGGAATCTTGGGGCCCAAGTCCATAGCTCTCTGAAAGTGGCAAGAAGTGATGGAAATATATAAAATTATGAGAGGCATAGATCAGGTGAACGGTCAGAATCTTGGGTGGGAATGTCAATGACTAGAGAGCATATCTATAAGGTGAGAATTATAAGGTTTAAAGGAGATATTTGAAGCATATTTTTTACAGAGCGTGGTGGATGCCTGGAGCACACTGCCAGGAGTTATGATGGAGGCAGATAAAATGTGCGGAATTCCTGACAAATAAAAATAAGTTTGTCCATATATTTTCCCATAGATTTTCTTGTGGAGATGCAACACCCATGGTTTTTACCTGTTCACTTTCCAATATTAAGAGATGCAAATGGTCTTTCCAGGTGAAGCACCAATTCACTTGCTTTTCCAATCTAGTAGATTGTGATCAGCATTTGTGATGTGCCCACCTCTATGCTGGAGAAACCGAGTGCAATTCACTTTGCAGATCATTTTGCAGAGCACTGGTTTTCAGTCTGCTTGACTCGTCCATTCCAGATCACACTCTCACTGACCTTTCTATCTGTGGTCTCTTCACTTTATGTTCTTGTTCTTGGTTCTTGGTTTCTTGGTCCTCCAAAATATTCCAAATGGAATTTAAACTGGAGATGGTGAAAGGAGGGCTTAAGCCAGAAAGGGTTATTGGGAAGAAAGAGCTACTTTAAATTTAGTTGCATCTGGTTGGGTAACTATAGTTGGGTGGAGATTATTCCATGCTTTAATTGTGCGGGGGAAGAACGAATAGCTGTATACATCTGTCTTTGTAGCTGGGATCACAAATTGGATCGAATGCCCTCGTCTGCTCCAAATTGGTTTGGGTTTGGTGTAGGTCTTGAAGTCTATGTCAAGCTGACCATTTAACATTTTGTAAAAACAGGTCAAACGGTGAGCTGTCCTGGAGAGGGTTCCACCCTAGAGAATTCAGAAGTTTGGTGACACTCGCTTCTCTCTCATAGGTGTTAGTAACAAATCAAGCTGCCTGTCTTTGGACACGTTCGATGGAAGAATTTTTTTTATTTGTGTATGGGTCCCATGCTGCAACTGCGTAGTCCAAATGAGGTCTAACGAGGGTGAAGTATAGCTTCTCCTTAACAGAAGTTGAACAATGATGAAAGTTGCGCCTCAGAAAGTTTAGGACACCTGTTGCTTTCACCGTTGCATGATGAGTCTGACCATTCCAACGCAGATCATTCTGCAATTTGATGCCAAGATACTTGGTTTGTTTGGATTCTTCAAGGGTGGCACCAAGTATATTGTAAGATGTTTCGCCTGGAATCCTCTTTCTGGTGACACGCATCGTTTCACATTTGGAT